>NC_086445.1:392734246-393056746 GCF_028390025.1 Pseudophryne corroboree
TGCATCATTGCACAAGGGTTCTGGGAAAAATGGTGGCTTCTTACGAAGCGATTCAATTCGGCAGATTTCACGCAAGAACTTTTCAGTGGGATCTGCTGGAAAAATGGTCCGGATCGCATCTTCAGATGCATCAGCGGATAACCCTGTCTCCAAGGACAAGGGTGTTTCTTCTGCGGTGGCTGCAGAGTGCTCATCTATTAAAGGGCCGCAGATTCGGCATTCAGGACTGGGTCCTGGTGACCACGGATGCCAGCCTGAGAGGCTGGGGAGCAGTCACACAGGGAAAAAAATTTCCAGGGAGTGTGATATAGTCTGGAGACTTCTCTCCACATAAATATACTGGAGCTAAGGGCAATTTACAATGCTCTAAGCTTAGCAAGACCTCTGCTTCAAGGTCAGCCGGTATTGATCCAGTGGGACAACATCACGGCAGTCGCCCACGTAAACAGACAGGGCGGCACAAGAAGCAGGAGGGCAATGGCAGAAACGTCCCGCCTGAACAAAAAACTGGACAGGTATTGCGCCAGGTCAAGAGACCCTCAGGCAATAGCTGTGGACGTTCTGGTAACACCGTGGGTGTACCAGTCGGTGTATGTGTTCCCTCCTCTGCTTCTCATACCCAAGGTACTGAGAATTATAAGACGTAGAGGAGTAAGAACTATACTCGTGGCTCCGGATTGGCCAAGAAGGACTTGGTACCCGGAACTTCAAGAAATGCTCACAGAGGACTCATGGCCTCTGCCGCTAAGAATTGACTTGCTTCAGCAAGTACCATGTCTGTTCCAAGACTTACCGCGGCTGCGTTTGACGGCATGGCGGTGGAACGCCGGATCCTAAGGGAAAAAGGCATTCCGGAAGAGGTCATTCCTACCCTGGTTAAAGCCAGGAAGGAGGTGACCGCACAACATTATCACCACATGTGGCGAAAATATGTTGCGTGGTGTGAGGCCAGGAAGGCCCCACGAAGAAATTTCAACTCGGTCGATTCCTGCATTTCCTGCAAACAGGAGTGTCTATGGGCCTCAAAGTGGGGTCCATTAAGGTTCAAATTTCGGCCCTGTCAATTTTCTTCCAGAAAAAAAAAATGGCTTCAGTTCCTGAAGTCCAGAAGTTTGTCAAGGGAGTACTGCATATACAACCCCCTTTTGTGCCTCCAGTGGCACTGTGGGATCTCAACGTAGTTCTGGGATTCCTCATATCACATTGGTTTAAACCGCTCAAATCTGTGGATTTGAAATATCTCACATGGAAAGTGACCATGCTGTTGGCCCTGGCCTCGGCCAGGCGAGTGTCAGAATTGGCGGCTTTGTCTCACAAAGCACATATCTGATTGTCCATTCGGACAGGGCAGAGCTGCGGACTCGTCCCCAGTTTCTCCCTAAGGTGGTGTCCGCGTTTCACCTGCACCAGCTTATTGTGGTACCTGCGGCTACTAGGGACTTGGAGGACTCCAAGTTGCTAGATGTTGTCAGGGCCCTGAAAATATAGGTTTCCAGGACGGCTGGAGTCAGGAAAACTGACTTGCTGTTATCCTGTAGGCACCCAAAAAACTGGGTGCTCTTGCTTCTAAGCAGACGATTGCTAGTTGGATGTGTAGTACAATTCAGCTTGCACATTCTGTGGCAGGCCTGCCACAGCCAAAATATGTAAATGCCCATTCCACAAGGAAGGTGGGCTCATCTTGGGCGGCTGCCCGAGGGGTCTCGGCTTTAAAATTTTGCCGAGCTGCTACTTGGTCAGGGGCACACCCTGGCTGAGGAGGACCTGGAGTACTCTCATTCGGTGCTGCAGAGTCATCCGCACTCTCCCGCCCGTTTGGGAGCTTTGGTATAATCCCCATGGTCCTGACGGAGTCCCCAGCATCCACTTAGGACGTCAGAGAAAATAAGAATTTACTTACCGATAATTCTATTTCTCGTAGTCCGTAGTGGATGCTGGGCGCCCATCCCAAGTGCGGATTGTCTGCAATACTTGTACATAGTTATTGTTACAAAAATCGGGTTATTATTGTTGTGAGCCATCTTTTCAGAGGCTCCGCTGTTATCATGCTGTTAACTGGGTTCAGATCACAGGTTGTACAGTGTGATTGGTGTGGCTGGTATGAGTCTTACCCGGGATTCAAAATCCTTCCTTATTGTGTACGCTCGTCCGGGCACAGTATCCTAACTGAGGCTTGGAGGAAGGTCATAGGGGGAGGAGCCAGTGCACACCACCTGATCCTAAAGCTTTTACTTTTGTGCCCTGTCTCCTGCGGAGCCGCTATTCCCCATGGTCCTGACGGAGTCCCCAGCATCCACTACGGACTACGAGAAATAGAATTATCGGTAAGTAAATTCTTATTATATATATATATATATATATATAATATATTTTATATATATATATATATATATATATATATGTGTATGTGTGGCAAAAGATTGAAGAAGCAGGGAGCGCCAATAGTGCATTAAAAGAGTACAATGGTTTTTATTTTTAAAAATCCAGATCGGTCACAAGTAAAAAACCCGTACCATAAAAGGCGGTCAAACCACCGCTTGTATAACCAGCATAAGATTTTACCCCACTGTGCAAAGCAGTATTCTCGATTTCAAATCCACAACGTCAGACCACCCGTTCGGGATCGGGTAACATTGGGGAGGCGACAGCTGGAAGTTCCAGAAGTGCACACTGACAAATCTTCCTTTCCAAACGATATTGGCTGTCAGCGAATTTGAGGAACATTGCTTCTTGTTCAATTCTGTGGACATTTTAGTTCTACGGGACTTTTTATTTGTATATATATATATATATATATATATATATATATATATATATATATATATAGCAGCAAAATGTCGGATCGGCACTCTCCTAAAGCTGAAATATATTGCTCCGGTGCCCTCTGGAAAAGTTCATGCAGATAGCGGACCATACGGCAAACAGCGGCACTCAGAGACTGACAGAGCCAAGGTAAAGTGCTGGTGCTTTTAATTCATGGCTGGTGATTCCAACGTTTCGGGGCACGCAAGCCCCTTTTTCAAGGTGAGCCAAATACAGTGTGAAAAAAACTGTATTTGGCTCACCTTGAAAAAGGGGCTTGCGTGCCCCGAAACGTTGGAATCACCAGCCATGAATTAAAAGCACCAGCACTTTACCTTGGCTCAGTCAGTCTCTGAGTGCCGCTGTTTGCCGTATGGTCCGCTATCTATATATATATATATATATATATATATATATATATATATATATATATATATATATAAAAGTTTTTCTCTAACGTCCTAGTGGATGCTGGGGACTCCGTCAGGACCATGGGGGGATAGCGGCTCCGCAGGAGACAGGGCACATCTAAAGAAAGCTTTTAGGATCACATGGTGTACTGGCTCCTCCCCCTATGACCCTCCTCCAAGCCTCAGTTAGGTTTTTGTGCCCGTCCGAGCAGGGTGCAATCTAGGTGGCTCTCCTAAAGAGCTGCTTAGAAAAAGTTTTTTTAGGTTTTAAATCTCAGTGAGTCCTGCTGGCAACAGGCTCACTGCATCGAGGGACTTAGGGGAGAGATTTTCAACTCACCTGCGTGCAGGATGGATTGGAGTCTTAGGCTACTGGACATAGCTTCAGAGGGAGTCGGAACACAGGTCATCCTGGGGTTCGTCCCGGAGCCGCGCCGCCGACCCCCCTTACAGATGCTGAAGATCGGAGGTCCGGAAACAGGCGGCAGAAGACTCTTCAGTCTTCATGAAGGTAGCGCACAGCGCGGCAGCTGTGCGCCATTGTTGCTACACACTTCTCACTGACCAGTCACGGAGGGTGCAGGGCGCTGCTGGGGGCGCCCTGGGCAGCAATATTAAATACCTTTAGTGGCAAAGAATACATCACATATAGCCATTAAGGCTATATGTATGTATTTAACCCAGGCCAGATTTCTCAAAACCCGGGAGAAAAGCCCGCCGAAAAGGGGGCGGAGCTTATTCTCCTCAGCACTCAGCGCCATTTTCCTGCTCAGCTCCGCTGTGAGGAAGGCTCCCAGGACTCTCCCCTGCACTGCACTACAGAAACAGGGTAACAAAGAGAAGGGGGGCATAAATTGGCGATATTTATATATTAAAAGCGCTTATAACAAAAACAACACCTTTTAGGGTTGTTTATATACATTTATAGCGCTTTTGGTGTGTGCTGGCAAACTCTCCCTCTGTCTCCCCAAAGGGCTAAGGGGGTCCTGTCTTCGATTAGAGCATTCCCTGTGTGGCTGCTGTGTGTCGGTACGTGTGTGTCGACATGTATGAGGACGATGTTGGTGTGGAGGCAGAGCAATTGCCGGTAATGGTGATGTCACCCCCTAGGGAGTCGACACCGGAATGGATGGCTTTAGTTATGGAATTACGTGATAATGTTAGTACATTACAAAAGTCAGTAGACGAAATGAGACGGCCGGAAAACCAGTCAGTACCGGCTCAGGCGTCTCAGACACCGTCAGGGGCTGTAAAACGTCCCTTACCTCAGTCAGTCGACACGGGTACCGACACAGATGAATCTAGTGTCGACGGTGAAGAAACAAACGTATTTTCCAACAGGGCCACACGTTATATGATCACGGCAATGAAGGAGGCTTTGCAGATCTCTGATACTGCTGGTACCTCAAAAAGGGGTATTATGTGGGGGGTGAAAAAACTACCTGTAGCTTTTCCAGAATCAGAGGAATTGAATGACGTGTGTGATGAAGCGTGGGTTAACCCAGATAGAAAACTGCTAATTTCTAAGAAGTTATTGGCATTATACCCTTTCCCACCAGAGGTTAGGACGCGCTGGGAAACACCCCCTAGGGTGGATAAGGCGCTCACACGTTTATCAAAGCAAGTGGCGTTGCCGTCTCCTGATACGGCCGCCCTCAAGGATCCAGCGGATAGGAGGCTGGAAACTACCCTGAAAAGTATATACACTCATACTGGTGTTATACTGCGACCGGCAATAGCCTCAGCCTGGATGTGCAGTGCTGGGGTAGTGTGGTTGGATTCCCTGACTGAAAATATTGATACCCTGGATAGGGACAGTATTTTATTGACTAGAGCAATTAAAGGATGCGTTTCTTTATATGCGAGATGCTCAGAGGGATATTTGTACTCTAGCATCAAGAGTAAGTGCGATGTCCATATCTGCCAGAAGAAGTTTATGGACGCGACAGTGGTCAGGTGATGCGGATTCCAAAAGGCATATGGAAGTATTGCCATATAAAGGAGAGGAATTATTTGGGGTCGGTCTATCGGATCTGGTGGCCACGGCAACTGCCGGCAAATCCACTTTTTTACCTCAGACCCCCTCCCAACAGAAAAAGACACCGTCTTTTCAGCCGCAGTCCTTTCGCTCCTATAAAAACAAGCGAGCAAAAGGACAGTCTTATCTGCCGTGAGGCAGAGGAAAGGGTAAGAGAGGGCAGCAAGCAGCCCCTGCCCAGGACCAGAAGCCCGCCCCGGGTTCTACAAAGCCATCAGCATGACGCTGGGGCTTTACAAGCGGACTCAGGAGCGGTGGGGGGTCGACTAAAGATTTTCAGCAATCAGTGGGCTCGCTCACAGGTGGACCCGTGGATCCTGCAGATAGTATCTCAGGGTTACATGTTGGAGTTCGAAAGGTCTCCCCCTCGCCGGTTCCTAAAGTCTGCTTTACCAACGTCTCCCTCAGAAAGGACGACGGTATTGGAAGCCATTCACAAGCTGTATTCTCAGCAGGTGATAGTCAAGGTACCCCTCCTACAACAGGGAAAGGGGTATTATTCCACACTATTTGTGGTACCGAAGCCGGACGGTTCGGTAAGACCTATTCTAAATCTGAAATCCTTGAACCTGTACATACAGAAATTCAAGTTCAAGATGGAGTCACTCAGAGCAGTGATAGCGAATCTGGAAGAAGGAGACTTCATGGTGTCCCTGGACATAAAAGATGCTTATCTGCATGTCCCAATTTACCCCTCACACCAAGGGTATCTCAGGTTCGTGATACAAGACTGTCATTATCAGTTTCAAACGCTGCCGTTTGGTTTGTCCACGGCCCCTCGGGTCTTTACCAAGGTAATGACCGAAATGATGGTTCTTCTACGAAGAAAAGGCGTATTAATTATCCCTTACTTGGACGATCTCCTGATAAGGGCAAAGTCCAGAGAACAGCTGGAAGTCGGTGTAGCACTAACCCAAGTAGTGCTTCAGCAACACGGGTGGATTCTGAATCTTCCAAAATCTCAATTGACCCCGACAACACGTCTGCTGTTCCTGGGAATGATTCTGGACACGGTTCAGAAAAAGGTGTTTCTCCCGGAGGAGAAAGCAAGGGAGTTATCCGAACTGGTCAGGAACCTCCTAAAACCAGGAACTGTGTCAGTACATCAATGCACAAGAGTCCTGGGAAAGATGGTGGCTTCTTACGAAGCAATTCCATTCGGCAGATTCCATGCACGAACATTTCAGTGGGATCTGCTGGACAAATGGTCCGGATCGCATCTGCACATGCATCAGCGGATAACACTGTCACCAAGAACAAGGTTGTCTCTCCTGTGGTGGTTGCAGAGTGCCCATCTGTTAGAGGGCCGCAGGTTCGGCATACAGGACTGGGTCCTGGTGACTACGGATGCCAGCCTACGGGGCTGGGGAGCAGTCACACAGGGAAGAAACTTCCAGGGTGTATGGTCAGACCTGGAGACGTCTCTTCACATAAATATACTGGAGCTAAGAGCGATATACAATGCTCTAAGCTTGGCAAAACCGCTGCTTCAGGGTCAGCCGGTGTTGATCCAGTCGGACAACATCACGGCAGTCGCCCACGTAAACAGACAAGGCGGCACGAGAAGCAGAAGAGCAATGACAGAAGCTGCAAGGATTCTTCGCTGGGCGGAAAATCATGTCATAGCACTGTCAGCAGTGTTCATCCCGGGGGTGGACAACTGGGAAGCAGACTTCCTCAGCAGACACGACCTTCACCCGGGAGAGTGGGGACTTCATCCGGAAGTTTTCCACATGATTGTGAACCGTTGGGAAAAACCAAAGGTGGATATGATGGCGTCTCGCCTCAACAAAAAACTGGACAGATATTGCGCCAGGTCAAGAGACCCTCAGGCAATAGCTGTGGACGCTCTGGTAACACCATGGGTGTACCAGTCAGTGTATGTGTTTCCTCCTCTGCCTCTCATACCAAAGGTACTGAGAATTATTCGGAAAAGGGGAGTAAGAACAATACTAGTGGCTCCGGATTGGCCAAGAAGAACTTGGTATCCGGAACTTCAAGAGATGCTCACGGAGGATCCGTGGCCTCTACCTCTAAGAAGGGATCTGCTTCAGCAGGGACCTTGTATGTTCCAAGACTTACCGCGACTGCGTTTGACGGCATGGCGGTTGAACGCCGGATTCTAAAAGAAAAGGGCATTCCAGAGGAAGTTATTCCTACCTTGATTAAGGCTAGGAAGGAAGTGACCGCACAACATTATCACCGCATTTGGAGAAAATATGTTGCGTGGTGTGAAGCCAAGAAGGCCCCAACGGAAGAATTTCAATTGGGTCGATTCTTACATTTCCTGCAGGCAGGATTGTCTATGGGCCTCAAATTGGGGTCTATTAAAGTTCAAATTTCGGCCTTATCAATCTTCTTCCAGAAGGAATTGGCTTCAGTGCCTGAAGTACAAACTTTTGTCAAGGGTGTACTACATATACAGCCCCCGATTGTGCCCCCAGTGGCACCGTGGGATCTAAACGTAGTTTTGGATTTTCTCAAATCTCATTGGTTTGAGCCTCTCAAATCTGTAGATTTGAAGTATCTTACATGGAAAGTAACCATGCTACTGGCCCTGGCTTCAGCCAGGAGAGTTTCAGAGTTGGCGGCTTTATCGTACAAAAGCCCATATCTGATTTTCCATTCGGACAGGGCAGAACTGCGGACACGTCCTCATTTTCTCCCTAAGGTGGTTTCGGCTTTTCACTTGAACCAGCCTATTGTGGTGCCTGCCGCTACTAGCGACTTGGAGGACTCCAAGTTACTGGACGTTGTCAGAGCATTAAAAATATATATTTCAAGGACAGCTGGAGTCAGAAAATCTGACTCGTTGTTTATATTGTATGCACCCAACAAGATGGGTGCTCCTGCGTCTAAGCAGACGATTGCGCGTTGGATCTGTAGCACAATCCAACTTGCACATTCTGTGGCAGGCCTGCCACAGCCTAAATCTGTAAAGGCCCACTCCACAAGGAAGGTGGGCTCATCTTGGGCGGCTGCCCGAGGGGTCTCGGCATTACAACTTTGCCGAGCAGCTACGTGGTCAGGGGAGAACACGTTTGTAAAATTTTACAAATTTGATACTCTGGCTAAGGAGGACCTGGAGTTCTCTCATTCGGTGCTGCAGAGTCATCCGCACTCTCCCGCCCGTTTGGGAGCTTTGGTATAATCCCCATGGTCCTGACGGAGTCCCCAGCATCCACTAGGACGTTAGAGAAAATAAGAATTTACTTACCGATAATTCTATTTCTCATAGTCCGTAGTGGATGCTGGGCGCCCATCCCAAGTGCGGATTGTCTGCAATACTTGTACATAGTTATTGTTACAAAAATCGGGTTATTATTATTGTTGTGAGCCATCTTTTCAGAGGCTACTTCGTTTGTTATCATACTGTTAACTGGGTTCAGATCACAAGTTGTACAGTGTGATTGGTGTGGCTGGTATGAGTCTTACCCGGGATTCAAGATCCTTCCTTATTGTGTACGCTCGTCCGGGCACAGTACCTAACTGAGGCTTGGAGGAGGGTCATAGGGGGAGGAGCCAGTACACACCATGTGATCCTAAAAGCTTTCTTTAGATGTGCCCTGTCTCCTGCGGAGCCGCTATCCCCCCATGGTCCTGACGGAGTCCCCAGCATCCACTACGGACTATGAGAAATAGAATTATCGGTAAGTAAATTCTTATTATTACCGTTGTTGTTTGCGCTCATACTATCTGTTTATTTATATATATATATATATATATATATATATATATATATATATATATATATTTATTTTATTTATATATATTTATTTTTATATATATATATATATATATATATATTTATTTATATATATATATATATATATATATATAATATATTTATTTTTATATATATATATATATATATATATATATATATATATATATATATATATATTGTTCACCTTGACCGGGTACTTGCGGCGGAGACGCTCCGGCTTAGGCACATGGTCGCAGACGCTCTCCTGGTTTACGTGGCTGCTATGATGGAAGAAGGGAAGAGGGTCTCCCATGTGGTACCTGCCACTAAATCGCGTTCCTGGTCGCAGTCTAGGGAAACGGACTGCATCGCTGGCGTGGACACTGTCACCGAGCAGGGACCCCACTATATCCATCAGGGCATAGGAGTACAGGTCGGGTGTACTAGCGCCCCTTTTGGTACAAGCACAGGGGAGTCGACACTTGACCTGTAGCCCCTCCCCGAATCAGGTCGCCATCTCCTTGCAGATTTCTTGCCTTGGAGCTGCCTCACACTTCCCTCAGTTCCTGACAGAGACGCTGGGTGCCATCTTCTGAGCATAGCTGCTGCTGGTCTCTGGGATTGCAGGGCAAGGTCTCCCCTGTAAAGCCGTCTGTACACAGTGCTGATTCGTTACAGACACTTGAGTATTCTACATGTCTTCATACAGACAGCGTTAGTTAGGAAAGAGCGTACCTATTCCAGAATATATTGTACGAGTACTCTAATATATACCTCCGGTCTAGGACCACGCTGTTTTAGATATATAGATAGAGATATATATAATACTAGTACAGTGCAGTTTTATTGAGCTTATAATAATCTCTGCATTGCCTGTGACTGCGTGTGCCTGCATCTGCTGTATGGATTCACTCTCGTGTATCCCATCTAAGGTAGCGGTCACTATATTCTGTACCCGAAGGGACTAGTTGCGTCAGGGTCCTATAATATAGTGCAGTACTTATCGCTATACGGATATTATTTTACTGTGTTAGTCACGTACATGGGGATTTAGTTCACAAGTGTGTGCACTCTTACGCTGGTTGTGTACTTTGTCCGCAGGTGTGTACTCTGGCTTCATCATACTAATACCCTGAGTGTTGCTTTATTACAGTGTCTTTCAATAAGGGCAGTAAAACTCTGGAGGCTCCTGTAAAATGCAAGGTATGCTCCAGAGGTTTACCTGAGGGGGGGAAGTATTGTGTGTTGGTCTGTGTTCTAAATGTTATACACCTCCCAGTCAGCCTGCAGCTCCTGTAATTACAATGGAGCCACCCTGGGCTATGTTTACTACCCTCCAGGGTACTCTGGTGGACTGTTTAGCCCCCCTATAGGACATCCGGTGCCACAAGTTGTCCCTATAGTAAATCCGCCTTGGGCGGATAATTTGTCTTCCCAGCTGCAGCAGTTGAATCAGTCTTTGGTTAGACAGAAATCTACTCCAGGTCACTCCCATGTACCTGGGTCCTCTAAGCGGGCTGCTTCCTCCTCACAATCCACTATCCTTTCTGATGATTCATCTGATGAGGACAGGGAGCATACGGTCCTGTCAGACTCTGAATCATGTGTTACTGATGAGGATTCTACCTTACTGGTTGATGTCCCTGCCTTAGCTATTAAACAGATCTTACAAATCACTGAGGATGAGGATTCCACTACAGTGGCCAAGAAAACTGATACAATTTTAACCACCTTCTGTTGTTAAAACATATTACCCCATTCTGATCATCTTGTGTACATCAGGAAGGAACCCTGGTCTACTCCAGGTAAGAAATTCCTGCTCCCTAAACAGGCTTTGGCTCGCTAACCTCCCCCTGCTGAGTTATGCAGTAAGTGGGAAAATCCATCGCCGGTGGATTCTCGCGTCACCCGTCTCATGGAGTAGTTTACACTGCCGGTCTCCACTGTCACCTCCCTGAAGGAACTGACAGATAAGCGTGTGGAGGGATGCCTGAAATCTATATATTCCCTCGCAGCGGCCATTCATAGGCCCACCATAGCTGCCTCTTGGGCTGCAAATTGTTTTGAGGCGTGGGTTCAGGTGTTAGAGGATGAGCTGCCCGAGGATATTTCTGACAAAGCCAGACAATGCCTGTCTCACATATGCACTGCCGCCCATTACATTCAGGAGGAGTCCTTTGAGGCGGGGGTACTGGCAGCCAAGGCGTCGTCCACATCTGTCCTGGCTCGCCAAATACTGTGGTAAAGGTTGTGGAAAGTGGATTTGGACTCCAAGAAGACCTTTGGAGGTACTCACCTTTACTGGGGACATTTTGTTTGGAGAAGACCTGAATAAAATAGTGTCTGAATTAGCTGCTAAGACTGCTTTTCTTCCTCCTGCTAATCCTTCTACTCAGAAGGCGAAGACTACCACTTTTCATTCTATTCAACATCAAGGGAAAGACGAGGGTCAGTCTTACCCCAGACAATCTCGTGCTCCCAAGACCACCAAGCCCAAGATGAAACGGTCCTGGGCAGCCCATCAGCCTGCTTCGAAACAAGACAAGCCTGCTGCATGATGGGGCGAGCCTCCCCTGGAGGACCCCAGGGCGGGAGGCCGACTTTTACAGTTCGGCCAGGTCTGGTTAAAGACCACCTCAGACTCTTGGGTAATGAAAGTTGTGTCTCACGGGTATGCTGTCTCATTCAAGAGACGTCCACCTCACCAGGTCTGCACTACGGTACTCTCTTCGGACCCGTGGAAGGCGCAGGCTTTACAAACGGTGGTCTGTTCCCTCCTGAGTACAGGAGTGGCCGTGCCAGTACCTCAGTTCCAACGTGGCAGAGGCTCTTATTCGACCCTGTTCTGGTGCAGAAACCGAATGGGTCATTGAACAAATTTATGAGGGTAGCCAAGTTTCGTATGGAAACGTTGCACTCAATTGTGCTGGCAATGAAACCTGGAGATTACATGGTATCCCTGGATATACAGGATGCTTATCTGCATATTCCTATTGCCATATTGCATCAGCAGTTCCTGCAGTTTGCTATTGGCAACAGTCACCACCAATTCCAGGCTCTGCCATTTGGGCTGGCCACGGCTCCTCGGATCTTCACCAAGGTTATGGCCATGATGACGGCGCACCTCCGTCGCCAGGGAGTCTGTATTCTGCCATACTTGGACGACCTGCTGATTCTGGCGAGTTCCCACAATGTCTTCCTCAGTCATCTACAATTGACTGTGAGTTGCTTACAAGCCCAAGGATGGCTGATCAATTGGAAGAAGTCCTCGCTGGTCCCAGCTCAGAGCATGGTGCACCTAGGGGTGCTTCTGGACATACACAGTCAAAAGACTGTTCCTGTCTCCAGACAAGGTCCTGAAAATCCAGGACATAAAACACTTCATCAGTCACCCTAGAGTTTCGATTCTCTCGGCGATGCAAGTACTTGACCTGATGATGTCGACGTTCGACATGGTGGAGTACGCTCTATTTCATTCCCACACTCTGCAATGATTAATTCTTGCCAAGTGGGACGGCCTGCCTCATCGGGTCAGATCCCAAATGATCTTGTTGACTTCGGATGCTCATTTGCCGCTTACCTGGTGGCTCCAGGACTAGCACTTGAGCAGGGGCCGTCCCTTCTGGGTCCTCCTGACGACTGATGCCAGTCTTAGGGGATGGGGAGCGGTTTTTGAGCAACACTTTTTTCAGGGTCGTTGGACCAAGGAAGAATCACTCCTTCCAATAAACACCCTAGAGCTGAGGGCGGTGTTCAATGCATTATCACTTGCCCTGCTTCTTGTTTCGGAACAGTCCGGTTCAAGTACGGTCAGAAAACGCCACAACAGTAGCATACATAAACCATCAAGGCGGCATTCGAAGCCGCATGGCTATGAAGGAAGTGTCAAAAGTCCTTTGTTGGGCAGAACGCC
Organism: Pseudophryne corroboree; assembly: GCF_028390025.1. NCBI lineage: Eukaryota > Metazoa > Chordata > Amphibia > Anura > Myobatrachidae > Pseudophryne > Pseudophryne corroboree. The sequence continues at coordinate 392,747,116 of NC_086445.1, forward strand.
ATCAGCCAAGTATATCGGCAGTGCTCATTCTGGGTGTCCTGGACTGGGAAGCGGACTACCTCAGTCGGCAGAAAGTACACGCCGGAGAGTGGAGTCTTCATCCAGAAGTCTTTCAACTCCTCGTGGACAGGTGGGGTTTACCGGACGTAGACCTCATGGCGTCTCGACACAATCACAAGGTTACGGTCTTTGTATCAAGGACAAGGGATCTTCATGCAGCATTCGTGGACGCACTGGCGATTGCATGGAACTTTCGACTGCCTTATGTGTTCCCTCCAGTTTCACTCATGCCCAGAGTTCTACGGAAGTTCAAACAGGAAGGAGGAATGCTGCCTCTAGTTGCTCCAGCGTGGCCCAGAAGGCATTGGTTCTCAGACATGCGGGTCTATCGATGGGGCATCCCCTTCTACTTCCTCAGTGACCAGACCTCCTCGTACAGGGCCCTTGTCTCTCTACCCAGACCTGGCCAGACTGGCTCGGACGGCATGGTTCTTGAAGAATCACTCCTGAGAGCCAAAGGATTTTCAGAGGCGTTTATTCAAACAGTGATAGATAAATATATAGATAGATCCCAGATGCGTTGTCAAAGCTGCCAGTATTGGGATTGTCAGTCCCATTAAATAGAAATTACACAAATACAGGGATACTGGTGCTGTGTTGTATCTCCAATAAAAAAAGGTGATGGATAAATAAAATTATTTATTTGACATTAAATATAATAAAATGACACTAATTGGTCACAATTAAAAAAAAAAAAACATGAATAGAGTACTGAGAAGCAATAATAATTAAATGGAACTGCCTATATAATATTTCCATAGTTGGATCCTGGACACAATTGCAAATGCTCCAAATGGGGTACCAAATAATTTCAGCTGGTATTACTCGTGGTGGTGATTATGTCCAAATGCACTTAGAATTCCTCAGCAAGCAAGCTGTCTGTGTGCAGTCCACTGGGTTGTCCCAATTGATGCTGTAATGCAAAGTGCTCCCAAAAGGACAATTTCAAAGTCCAGGGTGTCTTTAGTAGTTCATATCTGTATCCATAAACAGGGTGGAGGTAAACAGTGGCAGGTATTGGTCTTAACGCGTTTCTCTAGGCACGGTCACCTAGCTTCACTCAACTGAAATGGCATTAAAGATTTGGGATTATGTAAATATTTAACTCCATTCTGTACATTTTAAACCCTACAATGCCACGTACCTATCAATTAAAGTTTCTGATAAGTTGCAATATATGGTAAATAGAGTGCAGAGGAATGTACCGTTACAAGACATATAGGAGGGAATTCAATTGTTTGATAAGTCGGTTGGGTGTCAGTTTTTCCCCCCTGTCTATTAGATAGACACCCAACTGACTTTTCAAACAATTGAATACCCCCATAGAGTGTGCCTGTGTCAAGTAGAGTATTATGAAAGGATAACCAAACTAAATAAATTTCCACTCACCATAAGAATAATTTTGTCTTTGCTGTACTATGCACCTTTAAATCGGCAATGGAACAAGCTATACTTTTTCCCAAGCTTGCTCAGAATCTATACACCTCAATATATCATGATTGCGTAAACCCGTTTTTAAGCACATTCCTTTAGCTTTACTTTTTCACTTACACTAGTTTTTTATTTTAGACCTTTTGGTTTTTACAATAAATGACATGAGACCACTGTCCTTTATCATTAGCTCTGTTGTGTGTTCTTTTATTTTATAGTGCCGCAAGGGTTCTGCAGTACTATAAATAGTGGTAATACAATACTTTATGTAACTACTGAATAGTAAGAATGATCATACGTACTTACTTGGAGAATACGGAGAGGGCCCTGCTCACATTTGGTAGTTTTAGATATTTGTGTCAGCATCGCAAAAGTATAGCGGTGTTGCCAAGTGATGTTTACTCTAAGTAAATTTACTAGGACAAAAAAAACAAAAAAACTTTTTCCAAGCTTTTTTGTGTTTTCTTTATTTATCCATTACTTTTGTTTTTTTGTTTATCAAAGAAGCACTTTTCTCAACTGATAAATTTGTCAGTATTGCTATTTAGTGGAATATGTTGAGCTAATGAGCGATAAGCAGTGGAAACTTCAGGGCAGGGCCATGGAACACTTTGTAGCCAGCTGGTTTCTGGGAGTAGCCATCATTGTTACTAAAATAATGGGACTTTGCACAGCAGGTATTAGTAACCTAGAACAATAGCGCCAATGCCTTATCACACTGCACATGACCATATGTGTCAGGAACTTCACACCGTGAACAAAGTTCTCTGTAGATTTTATATTTATATATATATATATATATATATATATATATATATATATATATATATATATATATATATATATATATATATATTTTTTTTAATTATTTATTTATTTTTTATTTATTTTTTTCTTATTCCAGAATAGTATTTCAGCTGGCCATTCTGCTTTTTTATAATATTATAAAAGATAATAGTAGATCAAGTATTATAATGTATAAAGCATCAGCATGAATAATATACCAAACATTCATACATAACAAAATTACTTGATTCTTAGGCATTCTTAAAATACAAGGGTATTTACAATCATTGGATCTGGCTTCAGATGTACTGTACTTTAACAGAACTGGTTAGTGCACGGTTTACAACTGTCAAAAACAGCTCCTAGCTTTTTGTACTATTGTTGTATACTGCTTTCATAACTGTTCCTTTTGGGTGATTGGGTGGTTTGTGATTCTAGCAGTCATTGGGGATACAGATCCCATATACATTTTACAGATGTTCTGTACCTGTACTGCACATGTACAGTATGGGTCTTGCAATGACAGACGTAGTCAGGGGCGCAGACTGTTCTGACGGGCCCCGATTACTGGGAGGGGAGCATGGTCAATGTGGGGAGGTGTGTCTATAGCAGGGCTGGCCAAACCGGTCCTCGAGATCTACCAACAGTTCATGTTTTCCAGGCCTCCAGGAGATCTGTAGAATTGTCAGTTAGGAATGAATGCAGCACATCTTAATTAGTAATGACTACACCTGTGCACCAGCTAGGTGATCTAGAAAATGTGAACTGTTGGTAGATCTCGAGGACTGGTTTGGCCAGCCCTGGTCTATAGTATACCTCTCAGAAAATCTGCAAAATGAAAAATTATGTTGTAGCTGCATGCGCCACACAAGGGGACGAAGGTGAAGTATCCAGTGGGCAGAGGCAGCGGGGCTGGTGTTATTGCGGGGGAGAGAGGGCTGACAGCATGTACTTGGCTGGGAAGAGAGGCGGCTGCAGCAGCATTCAGTCCTTTCTCTGCAAGTCTGAAGTGCCTACCTGGGCCCTTCCAACCGTCCCAGGCCTATGTAAAGATTACAAACACCTTTTCCCCCCTTCTGCGCTACTGGATGAAGCAAAACGTCAGTTGAATGACAGTCTGCAACTTTTTGGGGGTGGCGATGGTCTCTTTCCCAAAACAGCAGTGTGTTGCCTCCATTTTGTGAGGATGCCAAGGCCAGGGTCGCCATCGTCCAACAGAGAATTTCTGGCCTCCGCGACAGAGCTGCGGTGGCCAGCCTGCGTAACCTTTTATTGGTTACTCAGCTCTCCAATGGTGTCGCAGGTGATCTGATGCTGCGTCCTTAGACACAGTAGTGGATCGCATATGCATGCGTGAGGAGTCTAGTTATTCAGACACCACCTGTTGCATTACCATATGCTAGCATCATTGTTCCTTCCAAGGAAGCAGCAGCTGTGCTTAATGCAACCAAATCAGAATCACCCCCATTGTCCAAGGATCTTCCTGTTGCATCCTTCATGTCTTGCAGAGATTTCTTGAAAATGTAATCTTGATAAGAATTTCAGGCTGTTTGCGAATACAGGGCCTGGTGCAGATTAGTATGTAAACTCATTCTAATCCGATGTTTGTGGGTTTGCACAAGGGCAGAACAGTCCAGCATAATCATTCCCAACCCCCCTTATCTGCAGCCTGATTAACATGTTGCAGAGTTTGGAGGGGGGAGTGGGGTTGGAGTATGGTAATCATCCTGCTAGCTTGTCATCTGTTATGTACGTGTAACAAGGGCAGGGTCTGCGTTGTTGCACTTCCTGGATCCGGCGGTGTGGTTCAGACGGACTGTTTGAGTTACGAAATGAGGGATTCGATGCTGAATCTTCGGGCTCAGCACTTGGATCACAGATGCTGAAAGCAAGCATTAATTTCATACAGAGGCCTCCTGAAGCCTTTGAATGTTAGTTTTATAGTATTGCACAGCCGCAAAGTACAGACCAGGGGGGGAATGTAATAGTGTGTGAGAATCAGAAAGTGAGACATTTTTGTGAGCGTTCAAAACCAGGTTGATTTTGCCATGTAAATGATTGCCGCTTTAAAAAACAGGAGAACTCCTCTTTCTACGGTAGGCAGATTCATAGGGTGCAAACAGGATCTGCCATCAGAAGTTAATTCTAATTCAGTTGGCCCGTTAAGGTTAAATGTGTTTTGGCTGTTGCCTTGTTTTTGTGTACTGAGGCGGGGTTATAGAGGAGGCGGCGCTATGCATTCTGGGAACAGTCAAAGCTTTTAACCTGTTGGGACCTCAGATCAAGATCCTACTCTACACCCCGATATTATTCCCTGTGGAAACCAGTGTACCTTGCAGAAAGATTTAACAACGGTAAGTTCTTACCATAAATCTAATTTTCTTATTCAACCATAAACAGATGTTAAACAAATAAACAAGAAACCATTGTTTGGATAATCAGTATATTATCACACTAGTAAGAATAAATATATATATATATATATATATATATATATATATATATCCACGTTGATCCTGCACTCTCATCTCATCGAATCCAGCGTTGCGGGTGCTCCCAATAGACCCAGTAGGTCCACTCGAACAGCAATGTTTCCACAAGGTGGAAGGTGCACTCTCGCTAAAATGAATATAGTCCGTTCATACAAAGACTTTTATTGAAGGGGTCAAAAAGCCTCGTATGTCGACGTTTCGGTCCGTTTAACGAACCTTTCTCAAGACCAATAACACATTTGGTTTAACATCGTTCATCAGATATTTAGTGGTGTATCTAAAAATAAAAAACAAAAAACAAAGACAAATTCACATATAAAGGGAACTGGGCCTCCCAGGCCAAGTAACATCTGGTTAACTCCTATAATGAACTCAACCATATCAGCTCACCCCATCACCGGACTAGAATATGTGTGACAAAAACTACTATAGTAGGTGAATATACCACCTCCACCTTTAGAGTTACCACCAATACACCATATAGTGTAAAAGGCTCACCTAGGATCAGTTCATCATCATGTAAATATAACACAAGAAGATAGCAAATCTGGACACCACCATGAGAATCATGGATACAGACAATGCTTGATATGTATCTATAAATCAAGTACAAAAGTAAGTTATAATGGCAATCTATATAGATCACTCTCCAATATTCATAGAGAATCACTCAAGACATACCTGATCACACAGACGTTGCTACCATGATGCAGCTACAGGGCCACGACAAAACGGGGCGTGCTGTATAAATAACAACAAATATGCATCTAGAAACAGCCCAAATCAATGCTCAATTACATATGAGGGGTACAAAGAGTTTAGCACTTACAGTGGTGTGAGGAGGAGCAAATCGTCCCTGTGCTGCATGCCAATTGACAGCACTGGGACTGCTATTTAAGTATCCCGGGCCGGAAGTGGCAATGTGTGGGCCACAACGCAGGCACCCTAATGCGCCCAGCACTGCTCTATAGGGCGGCACACCTGCAGCCCGCAAAACCGAGCCGCCTGGAGCCGCGCTTACTGAGCCGCCCACCGTGTCTCGGGTGCTGTATTACCCGGACACGAGTGGCTTGCGTTCCACCTACCGGAAATGCGTTCCACCCAACCGGAAATGACACTGGTATGTACCCGATAAACTGTGCATATCAAACTAGTCAGTAAGAAAGCTTAAATCTAGGTTCCACCTTACATACTAATCGAAAGGGCTATACTTGAGTAGCCAATACACTAGAAAACAAACAATCTAAGTGTGTTTTTAAGGGGGACAAACCTAGATGAAGAAAAGTGCGCTGATATGTCCCAAATGGGTGGGGGCACGGCTAATATTCATTCACCGAAAAAGATAAAAATCTTCAATTGTATAGTATAACAACTTGAAATAATAAGGGATTAACCATAATCGGATGCCTAGGCCTGGGAGGAAGTCCATACAAACAAAGAACATAATATGGGGGCTATTTCTAATGTGTATTTTCGGGACTGTTGCTACCTAATACTACTGGGCCACATAAGTGTGCACTTAATTCCTATATTGCATAACAACATAGAAATAAAATTGATTCACAATTTAAATAACATCATCTGTTAATGTAACACATGACTTAAACCGAGAGATATGCACTCTGTCATAGGTGCTAACCCAGTGTCAACTGTCGCTTTATATGCGATTTATGTAGTCCAAAAAAAAAGGGGGCATTACAAAAAAACATTAAATGGATTGGATTCGTTAAGCCCTCTGGGTGCGACCGTGTCCAACCGATGTATCCAATAACTTTCACGTCTCTTCAACAGCAGGGAGCGGTCGCCACCAGTCGGGCAGTGAGGAATCCAGTCTATTAATTTGCATTTCAAACTGGCGACTTTGGTGTTTTGCTGCCAAGAAATGCCTGGCAACCGGTTTGTCAGTTTTGCCTGTGGTTAGTGCAGTGTGGATAGAGGATCGGTGATTGGCCATCCGGTCCCGAAATGGCCGTGTCGTCAGACCAACATAAATAAGTCCGCACGGACATTTAAGAATATAAATTACATGGTCTAACAGACAATGCAAATGGTATCTTAGCTTAATCACCTTACCAGAATGTGGGTGATAAAAAATGGGACCGGTCAACATTGACCTGCATGTGGTGCAACTACCACAAGAGTAGCTGCCTGGTTTCGATTGCATCACTTGAAAAGGAGTCAGTTCTTTTTTAGGAAACATAGTGGGGCGCATCAATAGTTGTCTAAGATTAGCGCCTCTACGATAGGCCACCATCGGTGTTTTTTCATTTTAGAAAAAGGAAGACCAGCATCAGAGGCTACAATCGGCCAATGTTTTCTTAGTGATTTCCGAATAGTGGTAGTATTGTCAAACTGTGTGGGAAAGATCATGCGGTCCACACCTTTGTTAGACTTACTCCGATTACCCAAGAAGATCTGCGTCGCTCTATTTAAGCATTTAGCCAATGTTCTTGGTGAATACCCTCGACTTAGAAATCTAGAGGTGACCTCTGAACATTGTATGTGTCTACGGTTAGGTTCAGAGTTAATGGGCATGATTCTTAAATATTGTGAAATTGGTAGACTTTCTTTTAGTGCAGGCGGATGAAAACTGTCTGCCTGTAACAACAGGTTACGATCCGTGGGTTTACGGAATACGGTAGAAATGAAGCCAACATCTGTTCTAATAACTGTAACATCAAGAATTGATTTCAGTAGCTGAAATTGTGTGGGTCAAGCGAATGGGACTTTCTAGTGTATTTAGATCGTTGACCATGGTATTAAATTCGAGTTCAGTGCCTCGCCATAGTAGGAAAATATCGTCTATAAATCTACGATAGAAGACAATCTTATGGCCATAAATAGGTAATAAATGTGTGTTTTCGTAGTCTGCCATAAAGAGATTGGCGTATGCAGGGGCCAAATTGGACCCCATCGCAGTACCCGCGATTTGCATAAAGTACTTATCTTTATAGAGAAAATTATTTTGGGTTAGTACTAATTCAGTAAGTTCTAATATGAAATCGATGGGGAATTCAAGATTCATAACTCCCAACAAACTTTTCTTAATTGTGTCAAGCCCCGCTTGGTGCGGAATCACAGTATATAGAGAACATACATCAAGGGTTGACAAATACAGATTTTCATCTTCGATCTGGATCTCATGTAACTGGGTCAGAAAATCACCAGTATCCTTTAAATAGCTACCAGTTTTTAATACAAGTGGTTGTAAAATACTATCCACTAGGATAGCCAGTGGTTGCAGTAGTGAGCCCTCAGCTGCTATAATCGGCCTCCGGGGTGGATGGACCAAAGTTTTGTGAACTTTTGGGAGTGTATATAGTATCGGGCATTTAGGGTTTTCAACCTTCAGAAAAATTTTTAGGTCATCACTGATCCACCCCTGCTCATAACTAAATTTGATAATAGAATCAATCTTGTTCTTTATTTTAGCCGTAGGGTTACAGTCTAGTGGCCTATATGTCTTAAAATCCGCTAGTTGGCGTGAAATCTCTTGGTCGTAGTCAGCCCAATCTTGGACTGCGACCGCTTCCCCTTTTATCTGCTGGACGGATAACTATAAGGGGGTTGTCTTTGAGTGCTTTAAGGGCCGACCGTTCGGGAGGGGTCAAATTATCATACACCTTAGGTGCTTTATCCTTCTCAATATCAGATTGTACTAGTCTTAAGAACGTTTTAATACTCGAATTAGAAGATGGGGGGTCAAAGTTGGATTTTCCACGAAATTTAGACATCTCTCCGGGTGTTGATTTGTCAGAAAAGTATTCTCGGAGCCGCATGGACCTCCCAAATTTATATTGATCAACTAATTTGTGGAATGGTTGCGTTTTACATACTGGAACGAAAGTTAACCCTCGAGATAGGAGTTTGATTTCAGCCTCATTTAGTTGTTTGCTAGACAAATTGAAAACAGTATTCACTTGCGTTTCTGGCGGCCTCTTCGCTTGACCACCACCCCTCCTCGTGTGCGGTCGGTGCCGCTTCTGAGGTATTTGCCGGGTCCAGTGATATTGTCGGGTCCAGCCTCTAAAAAAATTAGCTGAATCTGAGGGCCCTTCTGTATATTCAGCATCGGAGGTGGAGACAGAGGACCCAAATTCCTTAGGAAATGGCTGGGTTCTGCGTCTCTGTGGGTAACGTCTGCTATAATCTTCCGAGTTACCAAGGAGCCAACGGTATACCGTATGATTGGAATAATCATTAGTCACTGTCAGTAGCTTTTTCCGTTTAAAGGAAATTAATTCCTTTTTATAGTTCTCGACTTGGGTTTGTAATCGGTCAGTCCAATTCTAGGACTTGTCGTCCCGTAGCGTAGGAAGTGCTGTAATATTAGTGGTCTCAATATCTATCCTGATCTTTTTGAGTTCTAAACCTACCTCCTCAATAACGAGGGCCATAAGGTCAAGCGAACATTTATTGAGTACCCCACACCATCTACTACAGAATGTGGGGTTGTTTCTTCCTAATGTAGGAATGTTGGCTATTCGGAATCCTCTAGGCAGCTGCTTACGTCTATGATACTCAGAGAGAAATTGACCATGTAAGGTCAAGTCAACTTCCCTCTGTCGTTGCTTCAAGACCTTATAGAAGACATCAATTGGGGTATCTGAGGGTAAGGCATCAAAATCCAATTTATCGAATAGGAGTTTATCAACCTCCTCTTCGGTGAAGGAAACAGTGCCTCCTTCTGCCTGGGATAATAATCCATCATCTAATAAGTACACCCCATTCTGTGACATCCTCCAGGAGATCAAACACAATGATATATGGTACTACTATAACCACAGTACAGGAAAATAATAAAAAATAAAATGATAATTTAAATGTCGGGAAAATAAAGCAAAAAATGTCCCATATATGTCAAAGGCCTGATAGACAATAAAGTCCCTCCATATGTCAAAATATCTCAATACATTCGATGGGTGTCAGGAAATCTGGTCCACAAGATGTGAGCCTGACTCAATATCCACGTTGATCCTGCACTCTCATCTCATCGAATCCAGCATTGCGGGTGCTCCCAATAGACCCAGTAGGTCCACTCGAACAGCAATGTTTCCACAAGGTGGAAGGTGCACTCTCGCTAAAATGAATATAGTCCGTTCATAAAAAGACTTTTATTGAAGGGGTCAAAAAGCCTTGTATGTCGACGTTTCGGTCCGTTTAACGAACCTTTCTCAAGACCAATAACACATTTGGTTTAACATCGTTCATCAGATATTTAGTGGTGTATCTAAAAATAAAAAACAAAGACAAATTCACATATAAAGGGAACTGGGCCTACCAGGCCAAGTAACATCCGGTTAACTCCTATAATGAACTCAACCATATCAGCTCACCCCATCACCGGACTAGAATATGTGTGACAAAAACTACTATAGTAGGTTGAATATACCACCTCCACCTTTAGAGTTACCACCAATACACCATATAGTGTAAAAGGCTCACCTAGGATCAGTTCATCATCATGTAAATATAACACAAGAAGATAGCAAATCTGGACACCACCATGAGAATCATGGATACAGACAATGCTTGATATGTATCTATAAATCAAGTACAAAAGTAACGTCGACATACAAGGCTTTTTGACCCCTTCAATAAAAGTCTTTTTATGAACGGACTATATTCATTTTAGCGAGAGTGCACCTTCCACCTTGTGGAAACATTGCTATATATATAGCTGCAGCTAAATATCTGTCTTAGGAATGCCAAACTCTATCCACGCTATATATATATATATATATATATATATATATATATACACACACACGGAATAAAGTCCCTGCACTCTCACACAGCTCAGCCAACTACTGGGGTGCCAATCAGAGCCCGACCCACACAGAGGTGGGACCCATAGTACAATACAGGATGAACCACTAAGTGGAACAGAGAGCACTCACCAGATTTCAAATCAAAAATTCAAATATTTAATGTAAATGGTAATCTCATAAATATAAATATATATAAATGAATAAGAGGGCACTTATCGTGCATGAAAAACGTTTGATAAACAGATAGTTGTCACTTTTAAAACCAAGTAAATGACATTGCTCATACGGAGTAAAAGAGCACTGTGGGCTTAAAACCACATGGCATAGTACATCACTGGTAGCGGTGTTAATCCAATACAGGCTGCTCTCACATGTGCTTGGACCTGCAAACCGCACCACCGCTGACTTCTAAATGACAGCGCTTCGGGACCCGGAGCCGCTGGACACAGGAAGAATGGATCACCCGGTGAAGATCGCGTCAGTCAGGCCACGCCCTGACCAGTTTAATCATCGACTTCGTTAGGAGGCTGGTGTGGCTGACACTGGGGATAACATTTATACATAGTAGTAACCGATGAGCCATCTGTATATACAAATTAACCATTTTTAAATAATACAAAAGCTGCAAGCACATGGTGCCAAGAACGTCAGTCCATTATTCATAGGTGATATAAAATCTTTAGAAAACTCACTCATAATAGCACTAAACTCTTAGGCACTGATTAGATATGTCAGGAAATAAAACACACATTTATGTCTAAAAATACACAACAGGACAGGAATACATAGTAATGCACATTGTGTCATAAACGAACAGATAAATAATTAGTATTTTAATTTTGACATGCTGCCAGAACAATTGTGATGAATGGAAAATTTCTGATTAACAATTGTTTGTAAAATTGAGGTGCTTCTGTTTTATTAATTACTAGATATTTTTATTATTAATAATAATAATAAATGTATTATTATTATTATTATTATTATTATTATTGTTTGTATTTTTTTATATATTTTTTTTAATTATTTTTATTATGATGATCAGTGAAAAGACAAGTATTTCTGGTGTTTGTCAAAGCTTCAGTTTTAACTAGGGCCCACCTAGTTATATTCCAGTCATTGAGTTTACGGAACTAATAAACAGGATTCACATTGTGAGCTAGACATCAATGCTTTTTCTGTATTGCAAGTATTTGGCTACCACACCCAAAACTTCTTATGGAATGTTCTGCTCATATCATCAGCTAGACTTCAGAATAGTAGTCTGTGTGCAGCATGTGAATGTGCTCCTCGTGTGCAGTAATGTTTAACATCTGACAGTTATTCGACTGTACATCATGGTGACTTTTCTTACACCAGCAACTTTCCCTGTCTCTTCTTAGAACGTTTGGTATACACAAGGAGGTAGCCATGACGTGCTTGATCAATAGATATATATGTGTGTGTGTGTGTGTGTGTGTGTGTGTATATATATATATATATATATATATATATATATATATATTTATTTATTCTTACTAGTGTGATATACTGATTATCCAAACAATGGTTTCTTGTGTATTTGTTTAACGTCACCTGTAAATAGAATTTATTTTCTCTAACGTCCTAAGTGGATGCTGGGGACTCCGTCAGGACCATGGGGAATAGCGGCTCCGCAGGAGACAGGGCACAAAAATAAAGCTTTAGGATTAGGTGGTGTGTACTGGCTCCTCCCCCTATGACCCTCCTCCAAGCCTCAGTTAGGTTTTTGTGCCCGTCCGAGCAGGGTGCAATCTGGGTGGCTCTCCTAAAGAGCTGCTTAGAAAAAGTTTTTAGGTTTTTATTTTCAGTGAGTCCTGCTGGCAACAGGCTCACTGCATCGAGGGACTTAGGGGAGAGAATTTCAACTCACTTGCGTGCAGGATGGATTGGATTCTTAGGCTACTGGACACCATTAGCTCCAGAGGGAGTCGGAACACAGGTCTCACCCTGGGGTTCGTCCCGGAGCCGCGCCGCCGACCCCCCTTACAGATGCTGAAGATTGAAGGTCCGGAAACAGGCGGCAGAAGGCTCTTCAGTCTTCATGAAGGTAGCGCACAGCACTGCAGCTGTGCGCCATTGTTGTCACACACTTCACACCAAGCGGTCACGGAGGGTGCAGGGCGCTGCTGGGGGCGCCCTGGGCAGCAATATTTAATACCTTTATGGCAAAAGAATACATCACATATAGCCATTGAGGCTATATGTATGTATTTAACCCATGCCAGATATCTAAAACTCCGGGAGAAAAGCCCGCCGAAATAGGGGGCGGGGCTTATTCTCAGCACACAGCGCCATTTTCCTGCTCAGCTCCGCTGTGAGGAAGGCTCCCAGGACTCTCCCCTGCACTGCACTACAGAAACAGGGTAAAACAGAGAGGGGGGGCATTTTTTGGCGATATTTTGATATATTTAAGCTGCTATAAGGAACAACACTTATATAGGGTTGTTCCCATATATATTATAGCGCTTGGGTGTGTGCTGGCAAACTCTCCCTCTGTCTCCCCAAAGGGCTAGTGGGGTCCTGTCTTCGATAAGAGCATTCCCTGTGTGTCTGCTGTGTGTCGGTACGTGTGTGTCGACATGTATGAGGACGATGTTGGTGTGGAGGCAGAGCAATTGCCGATAATGGTGATGTCACCCCCCAGGGAGTCGACACCGGAATGGATGGCTTTGTTTATGGAATTACGTGATAATGTCAGCACATTACAAAAATCAGTTGACGACATGAGACGGCCGGCAAACCAGTTAGTACCTGCCCAGGCGTCTCAGACACCGTCAGGGGCTGTAAAGCGCCCTTTACCTCAGTCGGTCGACACAGACCCAGACACAGACACTGAATCTAGTGTCGACGGTGATGAAACAAACGTATTTTCAAGTAGGGCCACACGTTATATGATCACGGCAATGAAGGAGGCTTTGCATATCTCTGATACTGCAAGTACCACAAAAAGGGGTATTATGTGGGGGGTGAAAAAACTACCTGTAGTTTTTCCTGAATCAGAGGAATTAAATGATGTATGTGATGAACCGTGGGTTAACCCAGATAGAAAAGTGCTAATTTCAAAAAAGTTATTAGCATTATACCCTTTCCCGCCAGAGGTTAGGGCGCGCAGGGAAACACCCCCTAGGGTAGATAAGGCGCTCACACGCTTATCAAAACAAGTGGCGTTACCGTCTCCTGATACGGCCGCCCTCAGGGATCCAGCTGATAGGAGACTGGAAACTACCCTAAAAAGTATATACACACATACTGGTGTTATACTGCGACCAGCCATCGCCTCAGCCTGGATGTGCAGTGCTGGGGTCGTCTGGTTGGATTCCCTGACTGAAAATATTGATACCCTGGATAGGGACAGTATTTTATTGACTATAGAGCAATTAAAGGATGCTTTCCTTTATATGCGAGATGCTCAGAGAGATATTTGCACTCTGGCATCGAGAGTAAATGCGATGTCCATATCTGCCAGAAGGAGTTTATGGACGCGACAGTGGTCAGGTGATGCGGATTCCAAAAGACATATGGAAGTATTGCCGTATAAAGGGGAGGAATTATTTGGCGTCGGTCTATCGGATCTGGTGGCCACGGCAACTGCCGGAAAATCCACCTTTTTACCTCAGACCCCCTCCCAACAGAAAAAGACACCGTCTTTTCAGCCGCAGTCCTTTCGGTCCTATAAGAACAAGCGGACAAAAGGACAGTCATATCTGCCTCGGGGCAGAGGAAGGGGTAAGAGAGGGCAGCAAGCAGCCCCTGCCCAGGAACAGAAGCCCTCTCAGGGTTCTGCAAAGCCCTCAGCATGATGCTGGGGCCTTACAAGCGGACTCAGGAGCGGTGGGGGGTCGACTCAAGAATTTCAGCGCACAGTGGGCTTGCTCACAGGTGGACCCCTGGATCCTGCAGGTAGTATCTCAGGGTTACAGGTTGGAATTCGAGAAGTCTACCCCTCGCAGGTTCCTAAAGTCTGCTTTGCCAACGTCTCCCTCAGACAGGGCGACGGTATTGGAAGCCATTCACAAGCTGTTTTCTCAGCAGGTGATAGTCAAGGTACCCCTCCTACAACAGGGAAAGGGGTATTACTCCACGCTATTTGTGGTACCGAAGCCGGACGGCTCGGTAAGACCTATTCTAAATCTGAAATCTTTGAACCTGTACATACAAAAATTCAAGTTCAAGATGGAGTCACTCAGAGCAGTGATAGCGAATCTGGAAGAAGGGGACTTTATGGTGTCCCTGGACATAAAGGATGCTTACCTGCATGTCCCAATTTGCCCTTCACATCAAGGGTACCTCAGGTTCGTGGTGCAAAACTGTCATTATCAGTTTCAGACGCTGCCGTTTGGATTGTCTACGGCACCTCGGGTCTTTACCAAGGTAATGGCCGAAATGATGATTCTTCTGCGAAGAAGAGGCGTATTAATTATCCCTTACTTGGACGATCTCCT
Source organism: Pseudophryne corroboree (assembly GCF_028390025.1). NCBI lineage: Eukaryota > Metazoa > Chordata > Amphibia > Anura > Myobatrachidae > Pseudophryne > Pseudophryne corroboree. The sequence goes on from NC_086445.1 coordinate 392,762,119, forward strand.
GATAAGGGCAAGGTCCAGAGAACAGCTGGAGGACGGAGTAGCACTAACCCGACTAGTGCTGCAACAACACGGGTGGATTCTGAATTTTCCAAAATCTCAGTTGACCCCGACGACACGTCTGCTGTTCCTGGGAATGATTCTGGATACGGTTCAGAAAAAGGTGTTTCTTCCGGAGGAGAAAGCCAGGGAGTTATCCGAACTTGTCAGGAACCTCCTAAAACCAGGGAAAGTGTCTGTGCATCAATGCACAAGAGTCCTGGGAAAGATGGTGGCTTCTTACGAAGCGATTCCATTCGGCAGATTCCACGCACGAACTTTTCAGTGGGATCTGCTGGACAAATGGTCCGGATCACATCTGCAGATGCATCAGCGGATAACCTTATCGCCACGGACAAGGGTGTCTCTTCTGTGGTGGTTGCAGAGTGCTCATCTGTTAGAGGGCCGCAGATTCGGCATACAGGACTGGGTCCTGGTGACCACGGATGCCAGTCTGAGAGGCTGGGGAGCGGTCACACAGGGAAGAAACTTCCAGGGAGTATGGTCAAGCCTGGAGATGTCTCTTCACATAAATATACTGGAGCTAAGAGCGATTTACAATGCTCTAAGTCTGGCAAAACCCCTGCTTCAGGGTCAGCCGGTGTTGATCCAGTCGGACAACATCACGGCAGTCGCCCACGTAAACAGACAGGGCGGCACAAGAAGCAGGACAGCAATGGCAGAAGCTGCAAGGATTCTTCGCTGGGCGGAAGATCATGTGATAGCACTGTCAGCAGTATTCATTCCGGGAGTGGACAACTGGGAAGCAGACTTCCTCAGCAGACACGATCTACACCCGGGAGAGTGGGGACTTCATCCAGAAGTCTTCCACATGATTGTGAACCGTTGGGAAAAACCAATGGTGGATATGATGGCGTCCCGCCTCAACAAAAAACTGGACAGGTATTGCGCCAGGTCAAGAGACCCTCAGGCAATAGCTGTGGACGCTCTGGTAACACCGTGGGTGTTCCAGTCAGTGTATGTGTTCCCTCCTCTGCCTCTCATACCAAAAGTACTGAGAATTATACGGCAAAAGGGAGTAAGAACGATACTAGTGGCTCCGGATTGGCCAAGAAGAACTTGGTACCCGGAACTTCAAGAGATGCTCACGGAGGATCCGTGGCCTCTACCTCTAAGACGGGACCTGCTTCAGCAGGGACCGTGTCTATTCCAAGACTTACCGCGGCTGCGTTTGACGGCATGGCGGTTGAACGCCGAATTCTAAGGGAAAAAGGCATTCCGGAAGAGGTCATTCCTACAATGGTAAAAGCCAGGAAGGGGGTGACTGCACAACATTATCACCGCATTTGGAGAAAATATGTTACGTGGTGTGAGGCCAGGAAGGCCCCCACGGAGGAATTTCAACTGGGTCGATTCCTACATTTCCTGCAAACAGGATTGTCTATGGGCCTCAAATTGGGGTCCATTAAGGTTCAAATTTCGGCCCTGTCGATTTTCTTCCAGAAAGAATTGGCTTCAGTTCCTGAAGTCCAGACTTTTGTAAAAGGAGTACTACATATACAGCCCCCGGTTGTGCCCCCAGTGGCACCGTGGGATCTTAATGTAGTCTTGGATTTTCTCAAATCCCATTGGTTTGAGCCGCTCAAATCGGTGGAGTTGAAGTATCTTACATGGAAAGTAACCATGCTACTGGCCCTGGCTTCAGCCAGGAGAGTATCAGAATTGGCGGCTTTATCATATAAGAGCCCATATCTGATTTTCCATACGGACAGGGCAGAACTGCGGACGCGTCCTCATTTTCTGCCTAAGGTGGTGTCAGCGTTTCACCTGAACCAGCCTATTGTGGTGCCTGCGGCTACTAACGATTTGGAGGATTCCAAGTTGTTGGACGTGGTCCGGGCATTGAAAATATATATTTCAAGAACGGCGGGAGTCAGAAAGTCTGACTCACTGTTTATATTGTATGCACCCAACAAGATGGGTGCTCCTGCTTCTAAGCAGACGATTGCTCGTTGGATTTGTAGCACAATTCAACTTGCACATTCTGTGGCAGGCTTGCCACAACCTAAATCTGTCAAGGCCCATTCCACAAGGAAAGTGGGCTCATCCTGGGCGGCTGCCCGGGGGGTCTCGGCATTACAACTCTGCCAAGCTGCTACTTGGTCAGGGGCAAACACGTTTGCAAAATTCTACAAATTTGATACCCTGGCTGAGGAGGACCTTGAGTTCTCTCATTCGGTGCTGCAGAGTCATCCGCACTCTCCCGCCCGTTTGGGAGCTTTGGTATAATCCCCATGGTCCTGACGGAGTCCCCAGCATCCACTTAGGACGTTAGAGAAAATAAGAATTTACTTACCGATAATTCTATTTCTCGTAGTCCGTAGTGGATGCTGGGCGCCCATCCCAAGTGCGGATTGTCTGCAATACTTGTACATAGTTATTGTTACAAACAAATTCGGGTTGTTATTGTTGTAAGCCGTCTGTTCAGAGGCTCCTACGTTTGTCATACTGTTAACTGGGTTCAGATCACAAGTTATACGGTGTGATTGGTGTGGCTGGTATGAGTCTTACCCGGGATTCAATATCCTTCCTTATTGTGTACGCTCGTCCGGGCACAGTATCCTAACTGAGGCTTGGAGGAGGGTCATAGGGGGAGGAGCCAGTACACACCACCTAATCCTAAAGCTTTATTTTTGTGCCCTGTCTCCTGCGGAGCCGCTATTCCCCATGGTCCTGACGGAGTCCCCAGCATCCACTACGGACTACGAGAAATAGAATTATCGGTAAGTAAATTCTTATTTTTACTTTGCAGAAAAAAAGGTATTTTGAGAGATCTGTGCATCAGAATAGAGATTTGTCCATGTGGGAAGTTTGTTTTTATTTCTGAATAAATGTTTTATTTTAATCTGATTGGGCATATTCCTAAAATGTTATTTATAAATCTCACCACCAGCGTATTCAGTTTGACTTCATAATTGGGAATAAATCCAATAATAAAAACGGGTGGTCTTCTGTATGCCGGCGGTCGGGCTCCCGACGCTCAGTATACCGGCGCCGGGAGCCCGACAGCCGGCATACCGACACTTATTTTCCCTCGTGGGGGTCCACGACCCCCATAGAGGGAGAATAAAATAGTGTGGCGCGCGTAGCGCGCCACCGTGCCCGTAGCGTGGCGAGCGCAGCGAGCCCGCAAGGGTCTCATTTGCGCACGCCACGCTGTCGGTAAGCCGGCGGTCGGGCACCCGGCGCCAGGATGCTGGTCGCCGGGAGCCCGACCACCGGCCAGCCGTAGTGAACCCATAAAAACAAGGCTGGGTATTAACAGACAGAGAGGAAAGAGGTCCCAGCAATGCCAGATTAAGGTCCACATTGGCCTGGAGCTGAAATTCATGAAGGCCCTATTGTGTGCCACCGCAGGTGTGTAATCAGTGCTGTGGGTTTGCGTGGTCTACACATAGGGTGTGGCTTGCATAAATTTACTGCTGTTTCAAACTGTAACGCTTATGCCATTTATAGATGACAAAAGCCTTTCCAGCTTCAGTGAAGCTATCCAGGTTTTACTGAGTCCCTTCCAGTCAAAGCACACTGCGCATTGCTTTTTAGCCTAGAGGGACAGGACAGAAATGACAGGACGAGTACAGAGGGGCCAAAACAGTAGGGACAGGGGCAGGACTGAGGGGCCAGAATAGAGGTGACAGGGGCAGGACAGAGCGTTGAATTGAGCACTAGTGGGAGGAGGTAGTTGACACTCACTATATATACTAAAACTTATAATGTTAGAGTTTATACAGTACATAATCTGCAAGGTCCTCTCCAGCCCCACTCACCACGTGTTCTTGATCTGGTTCTTGCTCTGGCTATGTACTGCAGACTGCAGCTTCTCAGAGAGCCTGCTCCCACAGCCAGAGGAGGAAGTACCTGGCAAAACCCGTACCCGTGCGAGGAGGAAGAGCCAAGAAAGAGAGGCCGTCACTCCAGCACCTGCACATTTGCCACAGCTGAAGGGTAGCACACACAATATCCTTCAGATGGTCTAGCCTCAGAGTAAGCTGTCTATGTATCCCCCCTTCAATTCGCCCTGGCCATTCACCATGGTTACCAGCTAGTAAGCCTGAGTCATATACAGCAATAATAAAAGAGCTTGGTCGAGTACTCTGTTATTGTTGTTGTGTGCAGTGGTCGAAGTGTGTATTTAGAAGTGGGGGTATTGAAAGTGTATCTGGGATCTGGAGTACACCTAGAATCCCATAAACTATAGGGATTATGATAAAGTAAATCAACTTTAGATACTTTTTACAACTACAGTATATAGTAAAAAAGAAACCATATTATATAGTTAATTATCCAACCTATGCTTCTTACCTCCCCTGTGTTCATCATCCTCTTCCCCATACAGTAACTGTTTTATATCAGCTTTTCCTAATGTCTCACGGGTCACCCCTGCTACTCTTATTTCCAACTTCCCTTACCCCCATGCCTCTTATATCCTCTTTCTTTCGCCCTGCACTTTTCACTCCCTCCTTCCATCTCTCACCCCTGCACTTAACTATCTCCTTCCATCTCTTGTTCTTGTACCTCACTCCCTCCTTTCTATCTCTCGCCACTGTACCTCACTCCCTCCTTCTGTCCCCTGTACCTCATTCCCTCTTCTATCTCTCACCTTTGCAGTGCACCTCACTCCCTCCTTTTCTCATCCCTGTACCTCGCTCTTTCTTTCCATCTCTCACCCCTGCACCTCACTCCCTCCTTTTATCTCTCACCACTGTACCTCACTCTCTCCCTCCTTCTCTGGCCCCTGTACCTCATTCCCTCCTTCCATCTATCACTCCTGCACTGCACCTCACTCCCTCCTTCCTCCTCATACCCTACTACCTCACTCCCTCTTTCCTCCTCATACCTCTCCACCTCACACTCTCCTTCCTTCTCACCCCTGTACCTTACTCCCTCCTTCCATCTCTCACCCCTGCACTGTACTTCACTCTCTCCTTCCCTCTCTCTCTCACCCCTGTACCTCACTCCCTCCTTCCCTCTCACCCCTGTACCTCACTCCCTCCTTCCCTCTCACCCCTGTACCTCACTCCCTCCTTCCATTTCTCACCCCTGCACTGCACTCCATCCTCATACCCCTGGACCTTACTACCTTCTTCCTTCTCATACCCCTCCACCATACTCTCTCCTTCCCTCTCTTGCCCCTGTACCTCACTCCCTCCTTCCATCTCTCACTCCTGCACTGCACCTCCCTCCCTGCTTCCTTCTTTCGCTCATGCACCTCACTCCCTCCTCATATCCTTGCACCACACTACCTCCTTACTTCTCATACTCCTGCACCTCACTCCCTCAGTGTGCATGTGCCCAGTGCACCTGCCCCTAGTATCCAGCCGGGATCAGTACGTAATCCCGCTGGACGGGATCCCGGCGTTCGAAATACCGACGCCGGGATCCCGGCGTTCGAAATACCGACGCCGGAATCCCGACCACACAATCCCGACAGGGGTGGCGAGCGGAACGCAGCCCCTTGCGGGCTCGCTGCGCTCGCCACGCTGCGGGCACGGTGCCACGCTACGCTCGGCACACTATTATATTCTCCCTCTGAGGGTGTCGTGGACACCCACGGAGGTAGAATATGTCGGGATTGTGGCGGTCGGGATTCCGGCGTCTGTATTTCGACCGCCGGGATCCCATCCAGCGGGATGTTGACCGCATCCCATCCAGCCTTATAGAAGAGAAGTTATACCTCTGAAGCACTGCATCCAGCACACAGGCAGTGCCCCATTGAGGTGGGTGCTATAGGGATGCAGCTGGGAGCAGGTTGCTGCTGGTGGACATAACACTGGCAGCAATGGATGAAAGGGATCCAGCACAAACAGGGTTTGCAGAAGAACACATGCCGGCTTCCACTCCTCTACACCCGGAGCAGGTGACTCGGCTCACTACACAAAAGCATCACGAACCTATCAGATGCTGTACCGCCGGGGTACCTGCTCCCGTTCTTAGAGCCCCCTTCTCCCATTCCTGGAGCTGCGGGGGTGGGTGGTGACGGGGAGTGAAGTTTCTTGCTCCATAGCACTGCATGCTAATATGGACGAGATTGTCCAGCGATGAACGAGCACGGTTCATTGATGAACAAGATCATTCATGTCTTTGACCGATACCAGTGAAAGTGTAGGGCCCATTAGCCCCTCAGCCTCACAAACACCCCAGGGACATATCAGTATTTCTCTGACGTCCTAGTGGATGCTGGGGACTCCGTCAGGACCATGGGGAATAGCGGCTCCGCAGGAGACAGGGCACAAAAGTAAAAGCTTTAGGATCAGGTGGTGTGCACTGGCTCCTCCCCCTATGACCCTCCTCCAAGCCTCAGTTAGATTTTTGTGCCCGGCCGAGAAGGGTGCAATCTAGGTGGCTCTCCTAAAGAGCTGCTTAGAGTAAAAGTTTTGTTAGGTTTTTTATTTTCAGTGAGTCCTGCTGGCAACAGGCTCACTGCATCGAGGGACTTAGGGGAGAGAAGTGAACTCACCTGCGTGCAGGATGGATTGGCTTCTTAGGCTACTGGACACCATTAGCTCCAGAGGGAGTCGGAACACAGGTCTCACCCTGGGGTTCGTCCCGGAGCCGCGCCGCCGACCCCCTTGCAGATGCCGAAAAGTGAAGAGGTCCAGAAACCGGCGGCAGAAGACTTTTCAGTCTTCATAAGGTAGCGTACAGCACTGCAGCTGTGCGCCATTGTTGTCAGCACACTTCATAGCAGCGGTCACTGAGGGTGCAGGGCGCTGGGGGGGGCGCCCTGGGCAGCAATGATAGTACCTTATTCTGGCTAAAAATACATCACATATAGCCCCTGGGGGCTATATGGATGTATTTAACCCCTGCCAGGTCTCAGAAAAACGGGAGAAGAAGCCCGCCGAAAAGGGGGCGGGGCCTATTCTCCTCAGCACACAGCGCCATTTTCCCTCACAGAAATGCTGGTGGGAAGGCTCCCAGGCTCTCCCCTGCACTGCACTACAGAAACAGGGTTAAAACAGAGAGGGGGGGCACTTATTTGGCGATATGACTATATATATATTAAAATGCTATAAGGGAAAAACACTTATATAAAGGTTGTCCCTGTATAATTATAGCGTTTTTGGTGTGTGCTGGCAAACTCTCCCTCTGTCTCCCCAAAGGGCTAGTGGGGTCCTGTCCTCTATCAGAGCATTCCCTGTGTGTGTGCTGTGTGTCGGTACGTGTGTGTCGACATGTATGAGGACGATGTTGGTGAGGAGGCGGAGCAATTGCCTGTAATGGTGATGTCACTCTCTAGGGAGTCGACACCGGAATGGATGGCTTATTTAAGGAATTACGTGATAATGTCAACACGCTGCAAGGTCGGTTGACGACATGAGACGGCCGGCAAACCAATTAGTACCTGTCCAGGCGTCTCAAACACCGTCAGGGGCGTTAAAACGTCCTTTTACCTCAGTCGGTCGACACAGACACGGACACTGACTCCAGTGTCGACGGTGAAGAAACAAACGTCTTTTCCTTTAGGGCCACACGTTACTTGTTAAGGGCAATGAAGGAGGTGTTACATATTTCTGATACTACAAGTACCACAAAAAAGGGTATTATGTGGAGTGTGAAAACTACCTGTAGTTTTTCCAGAATCAGATAAATTAAATGAAGTGTGTGATGATGCGTGGGTTTCCCCCGATAGAAAATTATTGGCGGTATACCCTTTCCCGCCAGAAGTTAGGGCGCGTTGGGAAAACACCCTTTAGGGTGGATAAGGCGCTCACACGCTTATCAAAACAAGTGGCGGTACCGTCTCCAGATAGGGCCGCCCTCAAGGAGCCAGCTGATAGGAGGCTGGAAAATATCCTAAAAAGTATATACACACATACTGGTGTTATACTGCGACCAGCGATCGCCTCAGCCTGGATGTGCAGCGCTGGGGTGGCTTGGTCGGATTCCCTGACTGAAAATATTGATACCCTTGACAGGGACAGTATTTTATTGACTATAGAGCATTTAAAGGATGCATTTCTATATATGCGAGATGCACAGAGGGATATTTGCACTCTGGCATCAAGAGTAAGTGCGATGTCCATATCTGCCAGAAGTTGTTTATGGACACGACAGTGGTCCGGTGATACAGATTCCAAACGGCACATGGAAGTATTGCCGTATAAAGGAGAAAAAGACAACGTCTTTTCAGCCTCAGTCCTTTCGTCCCCATAAGGGCAAGCGGGCAAAAGGCCAGTCATATCTGCCATGGGATAGAGGAAAGGGAAGAAGACTGCAGCAGGCAGCCCATTCCCAGAAACAGAAGCCCTCCACCGCTTCTGCCAAGTCCTCAGCATGACGCTGGGGCCGTACAAGCGGACTCAGGTGCGGTGGGGGGGGTCGTCTCAAGAGTTTCAGCACGCAGTGGGCTCACTCGCAAGTGGACCCCTGGATCCTACAAGTAGTATCCCAGGGGTACAGATTGGAAATTCGAGACGTCTCCCCCTCGCAGGTTCCTGAAGTCTGCTTTACCAACGTCTCCCTCCGACAGGGAGGCAGTAGTGGAAACAATTCACAAGCTGTATTCCCAGCAGGTGATAATCAAAGTACCCCTCCTACAACAAGGAAAGGGGTATTATTCCACACTATATTGTGGTACTGAAGCCAGACTGCTCGGTGAGACCTATTCTAAATCTGAAATAGTTGAACACTTACATACAAAGGTTCAAATCAAGATGGAGTCACTCAGAGCAGTGATAGCGAACCAGGAAGAAGGGGACTATATGATGTCCCGGGACATCAGGGATGCTTACCTCCATGTCCCAATTTGCCCTTCTCACCAAGGGTACCTCAGGTTCGTGGTACAGAACTGTCACTATCAGTTTCAGACGCTGCCGGTTGGATTGTCCACGGCACCCCGGGTCCTTACCAAGGTAATGGCCGAAATGATGATTCTTCTTCAAAGAAAATGGACGATCTCCTGATAGGGGCAAGGTCCAGAGAACAGTTGGAGGTCGGAGTAGCACTATCTCAAGTAGTTCTACGACAGCACGGGTGGATTCTAAATATTCCAAAACCGCAGCTGTTTCCGACGACACGTCTGCTATTCCTAGGGATGACACAGTCCAGAAAAAGGTGTTTCTCCCGGAGAAGAAAGCCAGGGAGTTATCCGAGCTAGTCAGGAACCTCCTAAAACCAGGAAAAGTGTCAGTGCATCATTGCACAAGGGTCCTGGGAAAAATGGTGGCTTCTTACGAAGCGATTCCATTCGGTAGATTTCACGCAAGAACTTTTCAGTGGGATCTGCTGGAAAAATGGTCCGGATCGCATCTTCAGATGCATCAGCGGATAACCCTGTCTCCAAGGACAAGGGTGTTTCTTCTGCGGTGGCTGCAGAGTGCTCATCTACTAAAGGGCCGCAGACTCGGCATTCAGGACTGGGTCCTGGTGACCACGGATGCCAGCCTGAGAGGCTGGGGAGCAGTCACACAGGGAAAAAATTTCCAGGGAGTGTGATCAAGTCTGGAGACTTCTCTCCACATAAATATACTGGAGCTAAGGGCAATTTACAATGTTCTAAGCTTAGCAAGACCTCTGCTTCAAGGTCAGCCGGTATTGATCCAGTGTGACAACATCACGGCAGTCGCCCACGTAAACAGACAGGGCGGCACAAGAAGCAGGAGGGCAATGGCAGAAACTGCAAGGATTCTTCGCTGGGCGAAAAATCATGTGATAGCACTGTCAGCAGTGTTCATTCCGGGAGTGGACAACTGGGAAGCAGACTTCCTCAGCAGGCACGACCTCCACCCGGGAGAGTGGGGATTTCATCGGGAAGTCTTCCACATGATTGTGAACCGTTGGGAAGACCAAAGGTGGACATGATGGCGTCCCGCCTGAACAAAAAACTGGACAGGTATTGCGCCAGGTCAAGAGACCCTCAAGCAATATCTGTGGACGTTCTGGTAACACCGTGGGTGTACCAGTCGGTGTATGTGTTCCCTCCTCTGCTTCTCATAACCAAGGTACTGAGAATTATAAGACGTAGAGGAGTAAGAACTATACTCGTGGCTCCGGATTGGCCAAGAAGGACGTGGCACCCGGAACTTCAAGAAATGTTCACAGAGGACTCATGGCCTCTGCCGCTAAGAAGGGACTTGCTTCAGCAAGTACCAGGTCTGTTCCAAGACTTACCGCGGCTGCGTTTGACGGCATGGCGGTGGAACGCCAGATCCTAAGGGAAAAAGGCATTCCGGAAGAGGTCATTCCTACCCTGGTCAAAGCCAGGAAGGAGGTGACCGCAAAACATTATCACCACATGTGGCGAAAATATGTTGCGTGGTGTGAGGCCAGGAAGGCCCCACGAAGAAATTTCAACTCGGTCGATTCCTGCATTTCCTGCAAACAGGAGTGTCTATGGGCCTCAAATTGGGGTCCATTAAGGTTCAAATTTCGGCCCTGTAAATTTTCTTCCAGAAAGAATTGGCTTCAGTTCCTGAAGTCCAGAAGTTTGTCAAGGGAGTATTGCATATACAACCCCCTTTTTGTGCCTCCAGTGGCACTGTGGGATCTCAACGTAGTTCTGGGATTCCTCAAATCACATTTTAAACCGCTCAAATCTGTGGATTTGAAATATCTCACATGGAAAGTGACCATGCTGTTGGCCCTGGCCTCGGCCAGGCGAGTGTCAGAATTGGCGGCTTTGTCTCACAAAAGCCATATCTGATTGTCCATTCGGACAGGGCAGAACTGCGGACTCGTCCCCAGTTTCTTCCTAAGGTGGTGTCAGCGTTTCACCTGAACCAGCTTATTGTGGTACCTGCGGCTACTAGGGACTTGGAGGACTCCAAGTTGCTAGATGTTGTCAGGGCCCTGAAAATATAGGTTTCCAGGACGGCTGGAGTCGGGAAAACTGACTCGCTGTTATCCTGTATGCACCCAACAAACTGGGTGCTCTTGCTTCTAAGCAGACGATTGCTCGTTGGATTTGTAGCACATTTCAACTTGCACATTCTGTGGCAGGCCTGCCACAGCCTAAATCTGTCAAGGCCCATTCCTCAAGGAAGGTGGGCTCATCCTGGGCGGCTGCCCGAGGGGTCTCGGCATTATAACTCTGCCGAGCAGCTACGTGGTCGGGGGAGAACACGTTTGTAAAATTCTACAAATTTGATACCCTGGCTAAAGAGGACCTGGAGTTCTCTCATTCGGTGCTGCAGAGTCATCCGCACTCTCCCGCCCGTTTGGGAGCTTTGGTATAATCCCCATGGTCCTGACGGAGTCCCCAGCATCCACTAGGACGTCAGAGAAAATAAGATTTTACTTACCGATAAATCTATTTCTCGTAGTCCGTAGTGGATGCTGGGCGCCCATCCCAAGTGCGGATTGTCTTCAATACTTGTACATAGTTATTGTTACAAAAATCGGGTTATTATTGTTGTGAGCCATCTTTTCAGAGGCTCCGCTGTTATCATGCTGTTAACTGGGTTCAGATCACAGGTTGTACAGTGTGATTGGTGTGGCTGGTATGAGTCTTACCCGGGATTCAAAATCCTTCCTTATTGTGTACGCTCGTCCGGGCACAGTATCCTAACTGAGGCTTGGAGGAGGGTCATAGGGGGAGGAGCCAGTGCACACCACCTGATCCTAAAGCTTTTACTTTTGTGCCCTGTCTCCTGCGGAGCCGCTATTCCCCATGGTCCTGACGGAGTCCCCAGCATCCACTACGGACTACGAGAAATAGATTTATCGGTAAGTAAAATCTTATTTTAATGGAGATGTGTCTAGTTGATCGAAATTTCAAAAAAACATTCTACTATATTTGAATGATTTAATTATGTGCTTCAAAATAAAATACAGTGCAAGTAGCTGTTACAAGCTGTAATCTGTTTTAGGAGGCTCATCAGTTTAAATGTTTTTACAATAATAAGACAGTAGAAAAATAATAACCCTTTCACACAGGCAAATTCCTGGGTGAAGAAGTTCTACCCGGTAATTTGCCAACACAGGTCCTTTTTCTCTTATGTCCTAGAGGATACTGGGGTCCACATTGGTACCATGGGGTATAGACTGGTCCACTAGGAGCCTTGGGCACTTCGAGAAATCAATAGTGTGGGCTGGCTCCTCCCTCTATGACCCTCCTACCAAACTCAGTTTGGAAAATTTGCCCAAAGGAGCCGGTCACGCTTAGGGAAGCTCCTGAAGAGTTTTCTGCATTTATTTTCTGTTTGTTGTTTTCAGACAGGGCTGCTTGGCACCAGCCTGTCTGCTTCGTGGGATTTGGCGGGGGAAGGGAATGGCCTGACCTCCTATAGGGTTAATGGTCCCTGCTGGCAGGACACTAAGCTCCTGAGGGTCCTATTCGCAAGCCCCACCACGGCGAGCGTACATTCCCACAGCACCCCGCCACCCCTAACAGAGCCAGAAGTGGTGAGTAGGTGGCCGGCGTCCCGGTTAGTGGGTCGCCGGATGTAATGGCGGCATCAGGGTATGGAGCGCAGCACTGACAAGCTGGCTGCACTCCAGGCTCAGTACAACATGCTGTGTATGTGTGTGTTTCCGCTGTGAGGGGTGAGGTGAGCTTTTTAACATTACTCTACACTGACAAACAGCTTACAGGGGTTATAACCCGCTGTTAAGCTTCTCGGACAGCTCAGCCAGTATAATAAAACCGGGAAGACCGCGTGCCATTACGGGGGCAGGGCTTCACTATGAGCGGATCCAGCAGCTCACCAGCGCCATTTTCCCTCACACTGACAGGACTTGCATGGAAGCGCAGCTCCTCCACAAAGACTCCACGTTTCCTCAGCGGTACCAGGGGGTCATAGTAAGGGGGGGAGCGGTGTTAGAATACTAAACCCTATTAAGGAGCTTAGCTTGCGACCCAGCTGAGCTTGGCTTTAGCATAAAGGGCGTGTTGTGGCTGGCTCCATCTTCTGTGTCTCCCTGCGGGCTCTGTGTGGGTTAACTGTGCTTTCACCTTTACTGTCTGTGTGTCCCTTCACATTACCATGTCAAGGGAGTGTTTCCTGCACAGCAGAGTGTTTGCCTTCCTTGGGGGATTCACTACAGTGTACCCAGGATAGTACACATTCTAAGGGTAGTGGGTCTGAACCCGCATGGTTGGATTCCCTTAAAGGGATGATCTCACATATTTCTAATAAATTATCCCATAATGAGAAAGAGACGCAATACTTAAGACAGTCTGTGGAGGACCTGATGACTAGAGATTCAGTTCCCATACCAGCGTGTCAGACCCCTGCCATTTGTCCACAAAAGCATACTCTGGCCCAAATCCTGCAGACTGACACTGATGATGACGTATCAGACGCGGAGGAGGGTGAAGTGGACTCGTGTGTGTGTGTGTGTGTGTGTGGGGGGGGGTGGGATGCAGCCCTGTCACAAGGAATACAGGCCCCGATAGAAGCTATTAGAGAAGTCCTGCACATTCCTGACAAGGTGGCGGAGGTGGATGAGGAATCTTATTTTAATGTAAAAAAGAAATCCTCTGCTACTTTCCCTGCTTCAAAGGAATTAAATTCTCTGTTTGAAGAAATTTGGGTTAATCTGGACAAGAAGTTTCAGATCCCTAAAAGGTTACTCACATCCTTCCTGTTTCCTCAAGATGATGGGAAAAAGTGGGAAAATCCACCGATTGTTGACACATCGGTATCTCGTTTGTCACGTAAGATACTCTTACCTGTCCCTGGGGCAGCCTCCTTAAAGGACACGGCTGACCGCAAAAGGGAGACCTTTCTCAAATCCCTCTACACAGCTGCTGGGGTGTCCCAGAGACCCACTATTGCTTGTGCATGGATCACTAGGGCCATTGCAAAATGGTCGGGTAATCTAATTGACGGGTTAGATTCCTTATCCGGGGGAGATAATTTTACTCCTACAGCATATATAGGACTCTGCTAATTTTATGGTGGAGGCCATAAAGGAAATTGGTTTGCTCAACGCACGCACCACTGCCATGGCAGTGTCAGCACGCAGGGGCTTGTGGCTACGCCAGTGGACTGCGGATGCTGATTCCAGGAAAGGCGTGGAATACCTACCATTCACAGATAAAGCCCTTTTTGGAGATGAACTGGATACAGGAATATCAAAGGCTATGGTGGATAAGTCTACATACCTTAGTTCCGCAGCACCCCCAGCTAGGAAAACCTACTCTGCTCCAACTTTGCAGTCCATTCGGACAGCGAAATTTAAAAGTAAATCCAAAGGTTCTTCTACAGCCTTCAAAGGCAATAGAGGTAAACCCAGAAAACCTGCAACTGCAGTTTCACAGGAACAGACTTCCGGTTCTGCTTCCTCAAAGCCTTCAGCATGACGGTGGACCACACTACCTGGAAGACAGACAGGTGGGAGCCCAATTAAGATATTTCAGTCACATATGCCTGGATCCATGGGTCAAAGATCTTGTCGCCCAGGGCTACAGACTGGAGTTTCAGGAACTCCCACCTCACAGATTCTTCAAATCATTCTTACCATCTTCTCCAGAAGTAAGCATGACTTTACAGGCAGCAATTGAAAAACTGGTACAGACTCTGGTCATTGTTCCAGTTCCACTTCAACTGCGAAGTTATTATTCCAACCTGTTTGTGGTACCGAAACCGGTGGGGTTCGGTAAGGCCCATTTTAAACCTCAAGTCACTGAACCCGTACTTACGGATGTTCAAATTCAAGATGGAGTCTCTGAGAGCGGTGATCTCAGGTCTGGAGGAGGGGGAATTCCTGGTGTCTCTGGATATCAAGTATGTGTACCTTCATATTTTGATTTTGCCGCCTCATCAGGCTTAACTCAGGTTTGCATTACAGGACTGTCACTACCAGTTCCAGGCCCTGCCATTTGGCCTCTCCACGGCACCGAGGGTGTTCACAAAGGTAATGGCAGAGATGTTTCTCCTCTGCAAGCAAGGAGTGAACAAAATACCGTACCTGTATGATCTGGGATGATACTGGATACGGAGGCACAGAAGGTATTCCTTCAGTTGGAAAAGGCATTGGTAATTCAGATGGTGCAGGATGTTCTAAGACCGACCAGGATATCGGTGCATATATGCATTTGCCTCCTGGGGAAGATAGTAGCCTCTTACGAGGCACTGCAGTACGGAAGGCTTCACGCAAGGCCCTTCCAGCTGGATCTGTTGGACAAATGGTCCGGATTGCATCTTCACATGCACCAGAGGATACGTCTGTCGCCAAAAGCCAAGATTTCTCTTCTGTAGTGGCTTCAGACTTTTCACCTGACTAAGGGCCGAAGGTTCGGGATTCAAAATTGGATTTTTCTAACCACAGACGCAAGCCTCAGAGGTTGGGGGGCAGTCACCCAAGGGGAACACTTCAAGTTAAGAAACCATTCTATCGATCAACATTCTGGAATTAAGGGGCATATTCAACGCCCTTCTACAGGCATCACATCTTCAGGATCACGCCATTCAGGTTCAGTCGGACAATATAACGGCGGTAACGTTCAAAAACCGACAGGGCGGAATGAAGAGCAGAGCAACAATGTCAGAGGTAACAAGGATTCTCCTCGGGGCAGAACGGCACGCTGTGGCATTGTCAGCAGTCTACGTTCTGGGAGTGGACAACTGGGAAGCAGACGACCTCCACCCAGGGGAGTGGGGCATCACCCGGAAGTGTTCGAGTGCTTGACACGTCGGTGGTGAATTCCACAAATTGACATGATGGCCTCTCGTCTAAACAAGAAGCTCAAAAGGTATTGTTCCTGGTCGAGTGATCCACAAGTGGACTCTCTGGTGACTCCATGGGACTACCAGGTGGTGTACGTGTTTCCACCACTTCCATCGGTCCCAAGAATTCTCAAAAGAATAAAAAGGTAAAAGGTTCAAGCTATTCTCATTGCTCCGGACAGGCCAAGAAGGCCTGGTACGCAAATCTACTGGAGATGTCCTAGAGGACCCGTGGCCTCTACCTCTTCATGAGGATCTTCTACAACAGGGGCCGTTCGTCTATCACGACTTACCGCGGCTATGTTTGACGGCATGGAGGTTGAGCGTCAAAATCTAGCCCGGAAAGGGATCCTGGACAGGGTTATTCCAACCTTGATCCAAACCACAAAGGGGGTAACGTCTAAACATTACCTCCGTATTTGGAAAAAATACGTCTCTTGTTGTGAGAACAGGAAATTTCCTGCTGTGGAATTTCAACTGTGACGTTTTCTCCTTTTCTGCAGTCAGGAGTGGATGTGGGCCTATGTTTGGGCTCCTTAAAAGTCCAGTTTCGGCTTTATCCATTTTCTTCCAGAAGCAATTGGCTTCTCTCCCGGAGGTTCAGACAATTTTGAAGGGTGTTCGGAACATCCAACCGCCATATGTGCCTCCTACGGTACCTTGGGATCTCAATGTGGTGTTGCAGTTCCTGCAATCGGAGTGGTTTGAGCCTTTACAGGACGTTGATGTCAAGTTTCTTACGTCGAAAGCCGTCACACTGTTGGCCTTGGCTTCAGCAAGGCGTGTGTCGGAGCTCAGGGCGTTGTCTCACAAAAGCCCCTATTTGATTCTTCATGAAGATAGAGCTGAACTCAGAACTCATCAGCAATTTCTTCCAAAGGTGGTGTCTGCATTTCATATCGGTTCCGGTGGTTACCGACACCTCTGCTACTTCAAAGTTCTTGGATGTTGTGAGGGCTTTGAAGATCTATGTGAAGCGGACAGCTTGTCACAGAAAATCGGACTCACTGTTTGTTCTCTATGATCCCAATATAATTGTGTGTCCTGCTTCGAAGCAGTCCATTGCTCGCTGGATCAGGCTTACTGTCCAGCATGTTTATTCTGCGGCAGGTTTGCCTGTTCCAAGATCTGTTCAGGCCCACTCTACTATGTCGGTGGGTTCTTCCTGGGCGGCTGCCTGAGGTGTCTCGGCTTTACAGCTCTGCCAAGCAGCTACTTGGTCAGGTTCGAACACGTGTGCTAAGTTCTACAAGTTCGATAGTTTGGCCTCTGAGGTCCTTCAGTTTGGTCAATCAGTTCTGTAAGAACCTCGGCACTCTCCCACCCGGTTTGGGAGCTTTGGTACATCCCCATTAGGGAAGCCAATCCCGGGCCATTTTTTTCAATCCCAAGTATCGAGATTGAAAAATGTTCAATCCCGGGTATCGGGATTGAAAAATGGCCAATCCCGGGATTGGCTTTTAAGTGTGTGGCCGCCCCCTCGCTCCACCCCGCCCCGCACACATTACTAACCGTATACCGAGGGCAGGTGGTTGGGAATCTCTTCCTGCACTCCCTCAGTGCTCGGCTGACGGCACAGCGTGACCTCATGCTACGCCGGGGGAGCCGGAAGTAGAAAGTCGGGCAGCGTCTGAGCGTCATGTGGACGCTCAACACTGATCCCTCAATCCCCGGGATTGGACCTTCCAATCCTGGGATTGAATCCCGTCCGTTTTTGTCCCTTAATCCTGGGATCCCGCCGATCCTGATCCCGGGATTGGCCACCATAATCCCCATGGTACTAATGTGTGCCCCAGTATCCTCTAGGACGCAAGATTTGAATTACCTACCGGAAAATCCTTTTCTCGTAGTCTGTAAGAGCAGGCATTCCCAACCACGGTCCTCAAGGCACACTAACAGTGCAGGTTTTAGTGATATCCAGGCTGCAGCACAGATGGTTAAATCAAAATAACTGAGGTGCTAATTAAGTCACCTGTGCTCAAGCCTGGATAGCACTAAACTCTGCACTGTTAGGACCGTGGCTGGCAATGCCTGCCGTAGAGGATACTGGGCGTCCGCCCAGTGTTTTGTGTTTTCCTGCACTGTTATTTGGTTCAGTATTGTTGTTGGTTCAGCTGTTGTTCCTGTTCAAGTTTGGCTAGCATGGCTTTCCTCTTGTTTGTGTGTGCTGGTTCGAATCTCACCACTGTCCTTTAAATCCTTCTCTCAAGGTATGTCCGTCTCCTCGTGCACAGTTTCTAAACTGAGTCTGGTGGGAGGGGCATAGAGGGAGGAGTCAGCGCACACTATTGATTTCTTGAAGTGCCCAAGGCACCTAGTGGACCCGTCTATAAAAGTGACGTGCGGTGGGGTGAGGCAGAGCCTTTCCTGTCATATTAACGTTTGTGACAGAGTTTTGACTGTATAAAGTATATGAAAAATACAAAGAATATGTTTGAAATATCTTCTTTGCATTATTCTAATAACTTTTATAGCCAAAACTCTGGAGTAAAAAGTCTGTGGCAGGTGAGGCAGTGCCTCACCTGGCTAACGTTTCCGCACATCTCTGATCAAATCTCACCAAATTTCCAGGAGTTTATACTGCTGAACCTGTGTATAATGCCCAGATGTACGCTTTGGCTCAAAAATTGCATGTAAATCTGGCTCTGGTTCTAGCCAGTGCCTCCTGAGCTGTTTAGCTCACCGCACGTCCCTGGTCTATACCCCATGGTACTAATGTGGACCCCAGTATCCTCTACGGACTACGAGAAAAGGATTTACCGGTAGGTAATTAAAATACTATTTTCTGTGTGAAATGGTCAACCCGGGTTGAAATTCATGGAACTTCGACCCAGGAATTAACCAGGATTGGAGACCCGGGAATTTCGACCTGATTTGACCCTTTCAAACAGACCAAATACCCGTATTGAGCCACAAATTATTGGGTAGAGATTCTTGACCCGGTAATTTCCTGGTCTGTGTTAAATGGGGGGTGTCAGGCAGGGTCTGGCAAAACTACCCTGAAATGCCGGGTAATTCAGACATTTCTATTTAACTGTGCTTATAAGCATCAGTTTGCAGACCTTTTTACAATTTCTGTAATACACTGACCAATAGTGTCATGCAGTTAGCCATTACTTGTCAGCTGCTCTTTACATCCTCTTTAAGTCCTCCTCATACAGTCCTATTCTTACAATTTAATGTACTGTAGGCAGTTGGGAAACTACACTGTGTTCTCACACGTATGTTCTAAAGAGCTACTGAAATTTAATCTTGGTTAATTTGCTGGACCCAGTGAGTAAAATTGTCATTGCTGTTACTATCACTATCACTGTATCTAGTTAGTGATCTCCATGGTGAAAGTAACTCCCGCTACATCTTCTAGAGCTTTTATAGGTGGTATCGCTTCCTACTAGACTGAAAAGTATATCTGGTTCAACCTTGGACCAATGCTGGTAGGAGTGTCCTAAAAACTACATTGTTTTATAGCCCTTATTTTTCTCCTTGGTTGCCCTCTCGAAGGACTCAACAAGCACACACTGACAAAGTGTCTGCATAAATCCTCAGTGAGGTTTGGTGGCCAGACACTGAGAGCATCTAGATCCCCTGCCCTCTGCAATAGCTTCAGCCACTGAGAAAATGTTTCACTTGTTTTCATAACATGTCCCACAATTATGCCAAGGTTCAGTGTGATTGGCATTTTGGAACCGTTCCTCATCCTACAGAGATCCAGCTGTATCTTTTACTATAGATTTAGTATTGTCATGCAGTACCCCCTACCATCTAATAAGCATCAATATAGATAATAATTAAAAAAATCTAATTATTATTATTATTATACAGGTTGAGTATTCCTTATCCAAAATGCTTGGGACCAGAGGTATTTTGGATATGGGATTTTTCCGTATTTTGGAATAATTTGATACCACAATGAGATATCATGGCGATGGGACCTAAATCTAAGCACAGAATGCATTTATGTTTCATATACACCTTATACACACAGCCTGAAGGTAATTTTAGCCAATATTTTTTATAATGTTGTGCATTAAACAAAGTTTATCTACATTCACACAATTCATTTATGTTTCATATACACCTTATACACACACAGCCTGAAGGTCATTTAATACAATATTTTTTATTAATTTGTGTATTAAACAAAGTTTGTGTACATTGAGCCACCAAAAAACAAAGGTTTCACTATTTCACTCTCACTCAAAAAGTCCGTATTTCGGAATATTCCATATTTCGGATATTTGGATATGGGATACTCAACCTGTATATAATCCACCAAACCATTAAAAACAAAAGTGCTACCAATCTACAGTATATGTAATCAAATGCAGGAGCCTTATTCTGGGTACACACTGGATGATAAATTGACTGTTCAATTCAATGGCCGATATAATGTTAACTAATCGCATATGTACAGAATATGTAGTTTACGTTGGCTGTGCTGTACAGGCAATGACCTGTATATCTGCAGATATATTGGTGCATCGTTCTGTGTGTATGGCTGACCTGACGATCACAGGTCGGCCAACTCGTCAGTCGTGCAGAATTATGCTCATATGTCCTTTGGAGTCCTCGTGGGATCAGAGGTCAGACAATGTCATTGCGGGACTGGTGAGAGAGGCATGTCCTGGAGCCACCACAGAAACAGAGGTAGTCATAACAGACAACATCACCGCAGGACTGATGAGGAGAGTGTCATGCTCAAGAGACCGTTTGGGAGCAGTGGTTTTCTATCTGATGCTGGCGTCAGCAGGAGACAGGTGTCTTTGAGTGGACAGCGGTGCAAAGCCAACCGGAGCAGTCACAGTGGAGAGATGTATTCAGGATTGAAAAGGCAGAAGCGTGCAGTGTCGGCCTGTGCAAAATGGTACCTGCTGGGCTGCATATAATCCCTTATTGGAGCGATTTTTTTAGTTGTATTTTTTTTATTAATAATTACTGATGGTGTTTTTCAATAACATTTCTTTAGGAAATTAATTGGGCAGTAGGGAAGAATTTATTACATTTCTCCAAATGTCTTCACAACAGATATCTTTAGATGGCAGTGGTGGTTGGTCAGTATTATGTATGAACAACCACAATCTGCAGATATTGTATATCTTTCAGATGTGTAACCAGCATTAGACACACACATACACATGTTACCTTTACAATTCAAAATCATGTGGCCAATTACAATGAAATCTGTTACGGATGCAAGGTTATGCCAAGTATGTGTCTCTTTGTTAATGACTTCCACATGTTTACAGTTAAGAAACAAAAAAGCTTTTCTAATTTCCGTACACTGCAGAGTATGTAAGGTGCAGTTTTTGTCATAAGTATTCCCATCTAATATGACTTTGTCGGCATTCTAGCTTAATTACTTATATTTAGCATTCCTATAATTGATAGTAGTTTGCGGCTTTAATAGTAGTTGTCTGAAATTAAACCATGTACATTACCATTTATCTGTATAATGTGCTGAACTGTGAACTATGATTTGAGAAAATCATGAGCCAGAAATAAAAACTTTCAATTGTTTCTTTAAAAAAAATAAATTTGTGTATTTTTTTTCAACTTATATAGCATCTCTCAAATTGTCAGACTGCTGGACGTTTTTTTACTGAGTCTTTATGAAAAAGCAAAATTCATCTTCTCTGTAAGCATTTGGTGATTTGTGCCAGTGCTGACGCGGATCCAGTCACATTGTCAACAGGCACCTTGTTAACTTCCTCAGAATAGCAGCATGTTCATAATGTCGGCATGTGAAAGTGACATTATCAGAATGCCAATGATTGGGGTTAGGCTGCAAGGATAGGGTTAGTCACGAAAGGAAGAGGTAGTGATTAGAAATCATAGGTCATATGATCACCGTGACCCAAAAGCTGTACCAGGTAAGCGACTGCTGTATTACAAGGAACATTAAGTCGTCTCTCATGTCGACACAATGAATGTCAGCATACTGCTAGCCAACATTTTGACCATGATGACATAACTGTCACCCTAACATACCACACCCATACTCATGGCTCCTGTATTACAGAAATATGAATGTTGATATAGTACAAAACAAATTTAATGTTTATGTTGTAACTGTAAAACTGGTAGTAAATCCTCAAAACTATGCTAATACTCTAATAATGATTTCTCTGACGTCCTAGTGGATGCTGGGAACTCCGTAAGGACCATGGGGAATAGCGGCTCCGCAGGAGACTGGGCACAAAAAGTAAAAGCTTTAGACTAGCTGGTGTGCACTGGCTCCTCCCCCTATGACCCTCCTCCAAGCCTCAGTTAGATTTTTGTGCCCGAACGAGAAGGGTGCAAGCTAGGTGGCTCTCCTGAGCTGCTTAGAAGTAAAAGTTTAAATAGGTTTTTTATTTTCAGTGAGTCCTGCTGGCAACAGGCTCACTGCATCGTGGGACTAAGGGGAGAAGAAGCGAACTCACCTGACTGCAGAGTGGATTGGGCTTCTTGGCTACTGGACATTAGCTCCAGAGGGACGATCACAGGTTCAGCCTGGATGGGTCCCGGAGCCGCGCCGCCGGCCCCCTTACAGAGCCAGAAGAGCGAAGAGGTCCGGAGAAAGCGGCGGCAGAAGACGTTCCTGTCTTCAAATAAGGTAGCGCACAGCACTGCAGCTGTGCGCCATTGCTCTCAGCACACTTCACACTCCGGTCACTGAGGGTGCAGGGCGCTGGGGGGGAGCGCCCTGAGACGCAATAAAAACGATATAAAAACCTTATATGGCTTAAAAAAATGCATCACATATAGCTCCTGGGCTATATGGATGCATTTATCCCCTGCCAGTTTCCTGAAAAAAGCGGGAGAAAAGGCCGCCGTGAAGGGGGCGGAGCCTTTCTCCTCAGCACACAAGCGCCATTTTCTTTCACAGCTCCGCTGGAAGGACGGCTCCCTGACTCTCCCCTGCAGTCCTGCACTACAGAAACAGGGTAAAACAGAGAGGGGGGCACTATTGGCAGCTAATATATAAATACAACAGCTATAACAGGGAGTAACACTTATATAAGGTTATCCCTGTATATATATAGCGCTCTGGTGTGTGCTGGCAAACTCTCCCTCTGTCTCCCCAAAGGGCTAGTGGGGTCCTGTCCTCTATCAGAGCATTCCCTGTGTGTGTGCTGGGTGTCGGTACGATTGTGTCGACATGTATGAGGAGGAAAATGATGTGGAAGCAGAGCAATTGCCTGTGTTAGTGATGTCACCCCCTAGGGAGTCGACACCTGACTGGATGGTAGTAATTAAAGAATTACGTGACAATGTCAGCACTTTGCAAAAAACTGTTGACGACATGAGACAGCCGACAAATCAATTAGTGCCTGTTCAGGCGTCTCAGACACCGTCAGGGGCGCTAAAACGCCCGTTACCTCAGATGGTCGACACAGACCCTGACACGGATACTGAATCCAGTGTCGACGGTGACGAGACAAACGTAATGTCCAGTAGGGCCACACGTTACATGATCACGGCAATAAAGGAGGCATTGAACATTTCTGACACTACAAGTACCACAAAAAAGGGTATTATGTGGGGTGTGAAAAAACTACCAGTGGTTTCTCGAACGTCCTAGTGGATGCTGGGGACTCCGTCAGGACCATGGGGAATAGCGGCTCCGCAGGAGACAGGGCACAAAAGCAAGCTTTTAGGATCACATGGTGTGTACTGGCTCCTCCCCCTATGACCCTCCTCCAAGCCTCAGTTAGGTTTTTGTGCCCGTCCGAGCAGGGTGCAATCTAGGTGGCTCTCCTAAAGAGCTGCTTAGAAAAAGTTTTTAGGTTTTTTATTTTCAGTGAGTCCTGCTGGCAACAGGCTCACTGCATCGAGGGACTTAGGGGAGAGATTTTCAACTCACCTGCGTG
This sequence comes from Pseudophryne corroboree, assembly GCF_028390025.1. Lineage (NCBI taxonomy): Eukaryota > Metazoa > Chordata > Amphibia > Anura > Myobatrachidae > Pseudophryne > Pseudophryne corroboree. The sequence goes on from NC_086445.1 coordinate 392,785,643, forward strand.
CAGGATGGATTGGAGTCTTAGGCTACTGGACATAGGCCCTCATTCCGAGTTGTTCGCTCGGTATTTTTCATCGCATCGCAATGAAAATCCGCTTAGTACGCATGCGCAATGTTCGCACTGCGACTGCGCCAAGTAACTTTGCTATGTAGAAAGTAATTTTACTCACGGCTTTTTCATCGCTCCGGCGATCGTAATGTGATTGACAGGAAATGGGTGTTACTGGGCGGAAACACGGCGTTTCAGGGGCGTGTGGCTGAAAACGCTACCGTTTCCGGAAAAAACGCAGGAGTGGCCGGAGAAACGGAGGAGTGTCTGGGCGAACGCTGGGTGTGTTTGTGACGTCAACCAGGAACGACAAGCACTGAACTGATCGCACAGGCAGAGTAAGTCTGAAGCTACTCTGAAACTGCTAAGTAGTTAGTAATCGCAATATTGCGAATACATCGGTCGCAATTTTAAGAAGCTAAGATTCACTCCCAGTAGGCGGCGGCTTAGCGTGTGTAACTCTGCTAAATTCGCCTTGCGACCGATCAACTCGGAATGAGGGCCATAGCTCCAGAGGGAGTCGGAACACAGGTCACCCTGGGGTTCGTCCCGGAGCCGCGCCGCCGATCCCCCTTACAGATGCTGAAGATCGAGGGTCCGGAAACAGGCGGCAGAAGGCTCTTCAGTCTTCATGAAGGTAGCGCACAGCACTGCAGCTGTGCGCCATTGTTGCTACACACTTCACACTGACCAGTCACGGAGGGTGCAGGGCGCTGCTGGGGGCGCCCTGGGCAGCAATATTTAATACCTTTTATGGCAAAGGAATACATCACATATAGCCATTGAGGCTATATGTATGTATTTAACCCAGGCCAGATATCTCAAAACCCGGGAGAAAAGCCCGCCGAAAAGGGGGCGGGGCTTATTCTCCTCAGCACACAGCGCCATTTTCCTGCTCAGCTCCGCTGTGAGGAAGGCTCCCAGGACTTTCCCCTGCACTGCACTACAGAAACAGGGTAACAAAGAGAAGGGGGGCATATTTTGGCGATATTTATATATTTAAAGCGCATATAACAGAAACAACACCTTTTAGGGTTGTTTATATACATTTTATAGCGCTTTTGGTGTGTGCTGGCAAACTCTCCCTCTGTCTCCCCAAAGGGCTAGTGGGGTCCTGTCTTCGATAAGAGCATTCCCTGTGTGTCTGCTGTGTGTCGGTACGTGTGTGTCGACATGTATGAGGACGATGTTGGTATGGAGGCGGAGCAATTGCCGGTAATGGTGATGTCACCCCCTAGGGAGTCGACACCGGAATGGATGGCTTTAATTATGGAATTACGTGATAATGTTAGTACATTACAAAAGTCAGTTGACGAAATGAGACGGCCGGAAAACCAGTTGGTACCTGCTCAGGCGTCTCAGACACCGTCAGGGGCTGTAAAACGTCCCTTACCTCAGTCAGTCGACACAGGTACCGACACAGATGAATCTAGTGTCGACGGTGAAGAAACAAACGTATTTTCCAATAGGGCCACACGTTATATGATCACGGCAATGAAGGAGGCTTTGCAGATCTCTGATACTGCAGGTACCTCAAAAAGGGGTATTATGTGGGGGGTGAAAAAACTACCTGTAGCTTTTCCAGAATCAGAGGAATTGAATGACGTGTGTGATGAAGCGTGGGTTAACCCCGATAGAAAACTGCTAATTTCAAAGAAGTTATTGGCATTATACCCTTTCCCACCAGAGGTTAGGGCGCGCTGGGAAACACCCCCTAGGGTGGATAAAGCGCTCACACGTTTATCAAAACAAGTGGCGTTGCCGTCTCCTGATACGGCCGCCCTCAAGGATCCAGCAGATAGGAGGCTGGAAACTACACTGAAGAGTATTTACACACATACTGGTGTTATACTCCGACCAGCAATAGCCTCAGCCTGGATGTGCAGTGCTGGGGTAGTGTGGTTGGATTCCCTGACTGAAAATATTGATACCCTGGATAGGGACAGTATTTTATTGACTTTAGAGCAATTAAAGGATGCGTTTCTTTATATGCGAGATGCTCAGAGGGATATTAGCACTCTGGCATCGAGAGTAAATGCGATGTCCATATCTGCCAGAAGAAGTTTATGGACGCGACAGTGGTCAGGTGATGCGGATTCCAAAAGGCATATGGAAGTATTGCCATATAAAGGAGAGGAATTATTTGGGGTCGGTCTATCGGATCTGGTGGCCACGGCAACTGCCGGCAAATCCACTTTTTTACCTCAGACCCCCTCCCAACAGAAAAAGACACCGTCTTTTCAGCCGCAGTCCTTTCGCTCCTATAAAAACAAGCGGGCAAAAGGACAGTCTTATCTGCCCCGAGGCAGAGGAAAGGGTAAGAGAGGGCAGCAAGCAGCCCCTGCCCAGGAACAGAAGCCCGCCCCGGGTTCTACAAAGCCATCAGCATGACGCTGGGGCTTTACTAGCGGACTCAGGAGCGGTGGGGGGTCGACTAAAGATTTTCAGCAATCAGTGGGCTCGCTCACAGGTGGACCCGTGGATCCTGCAGATAGTATCTCAGGGTTACATGTTGGAATTCGAAAGGTCTCCCCCTCGCCGGTTCCTAAAGTCTGCTTTACCAACGTCTCCCTTAGAAAGGGCGACGGTATTGGAAGCCATTCACAAGCTGTATTCTCAGCAGGTGATAATCAAGGTACCCCTCCTACAACAGGGAAAGGGGTATTATTCCACACTATTTGTGGTACCGAAGCCGGACGGTTCGGTAAGACCTATTCTAAATCTGAAATCCTTGAACCTGTACATACAGAAATTCAAGTTCAAGATGGAGTCACTAAGAGCAGTGATAGCGAATCTGGAAGAAGGGGACTTCATGGTGTCCCTGGACATAAAAGATGCTTATCTGCATGTCCCAATTTACCCCTCACACCAAGGGTATCTCAGGTTCGTGATACAAGACTGTCATTATCAGTTTCAAACGCTGCCGTTTGGTTTGTCCACGGCACCTCGGGTCTTTACCAAGGTAATGACCGAAATGATGGTTCTTCTACGAAGAAAAGGCGTATTAATTATCCCTTACTTGGACGATCTCCTGATAAGGGCAAGGTCCAGAGAACAGCTGGAAGTCGGGGTAGCACTAACCCAAGTAGTGCTTCAACAACACGGGTGGATTCTGAATCTTCCAAAATCTCAATTGACACCGACAACTCGTCTGCTGTTCCTGGGAATGATTCTGGACACTGTTCAGAAAAAGGTGTTTCTCCCGGAGGAGAAAGCAAGGGAGTTATCCGAACTTGTCAGGAACCTCCTAAAACCAGGAAATGTGTCAGTACATCAATGCACAAGAGTCCTGGGAAAGATGGTGGCTTCTTACGAAGCAATTCCATTCGGCAGATTCCACGCACGAATATTTCAGTGGGATCTGCTGGACAAATGGTCCGGATCGCATCTGCACATGCATCAGCGGATAACACTGTCACCAAGAACAAGGTTGTCTCTCCTGTGGTGGTTGCAGAGTGCCCATCTGTTAGAGGGCCGCAGGTTCGGCATACAGGACTGGGTCCTGGTGACTACGGATGCCAGCCTACGAGGCTGGGGAGCAGTCACACAGGGAAGAAACTTCCAGGGTGTATGGTCAAACCTGGAGACGTCTCTTCATATAAATATACTGGAGCTAAGAGCGATCTACAATGCTCTAAGCCTGGCGAAACCGCTGCTTCAGGGTCAGCCGGTGTTGATCCAGTCGGACAACATCAGGGCAGTCGCCCACGTAAACAGACAAGGCGGCACGAGAAGCAGAAGAGCAATGACAGAAGCTGCAAGGATTCTTCGCTGGGCGGAAAATCATGTCATAGCTGTCACGATCCGGGTATCTGGACGCCATTTCTTACCTATCAGATGCCTCCTAAGGCTGGCTCAGCGCTCCAGGACCAGATCCCATCTGTTATCCTGATGTGCACATTCCCGCATCCTCTCCTGTCTCTCTGGACGCAGTCACAGTAACGCCTTATACATCTGGCATGGCGTCTCCCGCGGCCTCCACCGCCGTCCCTGAGCTTCTGCATTCAGAGTGGCGATTACGTCAGCCGCGGCCTCCGCTGTGTCCGCGTGGTCGGATGTGCATCTGTCAGCCTGGCGTCTCCTGTCTCCGGTGGCCGGCGCCGCCATTACTGTTTTCCAGACCACATGGATTACAATCCAAACTTCCCTCCAAGTGTCTGCATGGGCGCAGCCATCTTGGATTCTGTCAGCTGATCATTCCTACCAATCCGTTGTCAGTATTATTAATTTGCATAATTGCCTAGCCAATGCCTTCCTTGCTGCAGGTATAAATAGGTTGTGCCTGAGCAAGGAAGGCGTCAGTGCTTTGGTTGTCAAACCTAGTTCCAGTTTGTCTCTCTTCTGTGAATGTCTTCCAGGTTCCAGCTCCTGTCTCCAGACTTCTGCTATAGAGACCCGCACCAGCATTCCATCTGCGGTGTAGCCTGACTCTCCGATCCATTCTGGACTCACCTGTTTCCAGCTACAACATCACCTGCTTCCAGCTTAGCTTCCAGCAGTGTACAGCTTCTCTTAAAGGGCCGGTGTCCTTTCTGCAGTTTACCACTCTCCACCGGTATTATTATTTCTCCGCTCTCAAATTCTACATTTCATCTACATTGCATCGCTCTCAAGCTTTATTTATTATTTAACTGGTTCCAGCCAGTATCCACTCCGTGCCAACACCTGTCTGGTTCTAACCAGTACCCACAGCAGCATTTTATCTACAGCAGTCCAGCTTTCCCTGGAACACCAGCTGGTACGACCCTGGGCTTTCCTCATTGCTACAGTTGAGCCTGGTAAGGACTTTCCAACTTGCAGATAATAAGAACTGTCTCATACCACCAGAGCTCTGTGGCCCCTGCCACCCTGTAGTACCCAGGAACTGTATTATTATTTCTCTGCTGATTTTTATGTTACTTTTTACTGCTACTGTGATGCATGGAGTTTGTCATAAATAAATATCATTGACTTTTACTCAAGTTGTCGTGGTCACGCCTTCGGGCGGTTTCTCTTCATGTTACTTACATGTCCAGGGGTCTGATACAACCTCCCAGGTTCCGGTACATCTCAGCCCCTACAACTGAGGCTGCCTTCCGTCAGCTCAGGCCCTCAGTTGTGACAGTAAGCACTGACCAAATGAATCCAGCCGGAGACCAGGCTCAAGCGGCCAGGCCGATGCAAGATCTGGCAGCCCGACTTGAACATCAGGAGGCTGCACAGGGCCACATCATCCGCTGTCTCCAGGATCTCTCTACTCGGCTGGATGGGATTCAGACAACTCTCCGTGGATCAGGCGCATCTGGGGCGTCAACCACAGTGACTCCAACTATAACCCCACCCACCTTACCCGTTTCTGCTCCACGTCTTCATCTTCCAACGCCAGCAAAATTTGACGGATCTCCAAGATTCTGCAGGGGATTTCTCAACCAGTGTGAGATTCAGTTTGAGCTACAACCTGGCAATTTTCCCAGTGACCGTACAAAAATTGCCTACATCATTTCACTTCTCAGTGGCTCAGCCCTTGGCTGGGCATCACCGTTATGGGAGAGGTCCGACACCCTGCTATCTTCTTACACTGCATTCGTGTCAACATTCAGGCGCATCTTTGACGAGCCAGGCCGGGTAACTTCAGCTTCGTCTGAGATTCTCCGTTTACGCCAGGGATCACATACTGTAGGACAATATCTTATACAGTTCCAGATCCTGGCATCTGAACTGGCATGGAACGACGAGGCCCTGTATGCTGCATTCTGGCATGGTTTATCCGAGCGTATTAAAGATGAGTTAGCTACCAGAGACTTACCCTCCAAGTTAGATGAGCTAATCTCACTTTGTACAAAAGTTGACTTACGTTTCAGAGAGAGAGCAACTGAGCGTGGAAGATCATCTGCTCCAAAATCTTCTGCTCCTCCTCCTCGCCAACTGTCACCAACTAAAGATGAACCCATGCAAATTGGCCGTTCCCGTTTAACTCCTGCTGAGCGCCGAAGACGTCTCTCCGAGTCTCTCTGTCTTTATTGTGCAGCTCCGTCTCACACCATTAATGCCTGTCCCAAACGTCCGGGATTCCAAGTTCTAGCTCGTCAAGGAGAGGGCCGGCTAGGAGTAATGATCTCCTCTCCATCTCCTCAAGATTGTAATCTCCCAGTCTCGCTTCAAGTTGCTCAACGTTATCAGAACGTCATTGCCCTCCTGGATTCCGGAGCAGCTGGGAACTTTATTACCGAAGCCTATGTTAAACGGTGGTCCCTACCCACCGAGAGACTTCCTTCCTCCTTTTCCTTAACTGCCGTGGATGGCAGTAAAATTTTTGATACAGTTATTGCTCTAAGGACTCTACCAGTTCGTCTGAGAGTGGGAGTTCTTCATTCCGAACTTATTTCACTTTTAGTGATTCCAAGAGCCACACATCCTGTGGTCCTGGGCCTTCCATGGCTCCGTCTTCACAATCCTACAATTGATTGGACGACTACGCAAATCCTGGCATGGGGTCCCTCCTGTGCTGAGACATGTTTGTTTAAAGTGTTGCCTGTCTGTTCTTCCTCCCCCAGGTCGTCTGATGTTCCACCTCCTCCATATCAAGATTTCACGGATGTGTTCAGTAAAGCTTCTGCTGATATCCTTCCTCCTCATAGAGAATGGGACTGCCCGATTGATCTCGTTCCAGGGAAGGTTCCACCTCGAGGCCGAACTTATCCGTTGTCTCTGCCCGAGACGCATTCTATGGAGGAATACATTAAAGAGAACCTAGCAAAGGGGTTCATTCGACCTTCTTCTTCTCCAGCCGGCGCAGGCTTCTTTTTTGTAAAAAAGAAAGATGGTGGTCTGCGGCCGTGCATCGACTACAGAGGTTTGAACGACATTACCATTAAGAACCGCTATCCTTTACCCCTGATTACTGAGCTCTTTGACAGAGTTAGCGGAGCTACCATCTTTACAAAGCTGGACTTGAGAGGTGCATACAATCTCATCCGGATCCGTGAGGGTGACGAGTGGAAGACCGCATTTAACACCCGTGACGGACATTATGAGTACCTCGTCATGCCCTTCGGATTGAGCAATGCTCCAGCTGTCTTCCAGCATTTCGTCAATGAGATCTTCAGAGACATTCTATACCGTCATGTCGTGGTCTATCTAGACGATATCCTCATTTTTGCCAACAATTTAGAGGAACATCGTTTTTGGGTAAAGGAGGTTCTGTCCCGTCTCCGTGTCAATCATCTCTATTGCAAATTAGAGAAATGCGTCTTTGAAGTCAAGTCCATTCCGTTTCTAGGGTACATTGTGTCCGGTTCCGGACTAGAGATGGATCCTGAGAAACTACAAGCAATCCAGAATTGGCCGGTACCCTTAACCCTCAAAGGGGTCCAGAGGTTCTTAGGGTTCGCCAATTATTACCGAAAGTTTATACGAGACTTTTCCACCATTGTGGCGCCTATTACTGCTTTTACCAAGAAGGGTGCTAACCCGTCCAAGTGGTCTGAAGAAGCCATGCAAGCTTTTCATCTTTTAAAACAGAGGTTCATCTCTGCGCCTGTCCTGAAACAGCCTGACATCGACTCTCCTTTCATCCTAGAGGTGGATGCCTCCTCCGTTGGAGTAGGAGCGGTGTTATCTCAGAGGGCTAAAGATGGCCATTTACATCCTTGCAGTTTCTTCTCACGGAAGTTCTCCCCAGCGGAGCGCAACTATGCCATTGGCGACCAGGAGTTGCTAGCCATCAAGCTCGCTCTAGAGGAGTGGAGATATCTGTTGGAGGGAGCTTCTCATTCAATCACCATCCTTACAGACCACAAGAACCTTCTATATCTGAAAGGCGCACAATGTCTCAACCCTCGTCAGGCCAGATGGGCACTTTTCTTTTCCAGGTTCGACTTTAAACTCCAGTTCTGTCCGGGCTCTCAGAATCGCAAGGCCGATGCCCTTTCCCGCTCATGGGAGCAAGAAAATGAGTCAGAGTCTTCAGACAAGCATCCTATTATAAATCCGTTGGCATTCTCCACGGTAGGGATGGACTCTACGCCCCCATCAGGGAATTGTTTTGTGAAGCCGACACTAAGGAAGAAGCTCATGCATTGGGCCCATGCTTCCCGCTTTGCCGGACATACAGGTATCCAAAAAACCCTGGAGTTTATCTCTAGGTCTTATTGGTGGCCAACTCTGAAAAAGGACGTTTTGGAGTTTATTGCATCTTGCCCAAAGTGTGCTCAACATAAAGTATCCCGCCAGTCGCCTGCGGGGCAACTGGTTCCACTATCTGTTCCCCGTCGACCATGGACCCATTTGTCGATGGATTTTATTACAGATTTGCCCATGTGCAACAAGTTTAATACCATCTGGGTGGTAGTTGACCAGTTCACCAAGATGGCACACTTCATTCCTCTCACCGGTCTTCCGTCGGCTTCCAAGTTGGCTCAAGTATTCATACAAGAGATCTTTCGACTCCACGGTCTTCCAGAAGAAATTATCTCAGATCGAGGAGTTCAATTCACAGCCAAATTCTGGCGAAGTTTATGTCAAGCCCTCCAAGTCAAGCTAAAGTTTTCCACGGCTTACCATCCTCAGACCAATGGTCAAACTGAGAGGGTGAATCAGGACTTGGAGTCCTTCCTCCGCATCTATGTGTCCTCCTCTCAAGATGACTGGGTTCAATTACTTCCCTGGGCCGAGTTCTGTCATAACAACCAGTATCATTCTTCATCTTCTTCAACACCATTCTTCACCAACTTTGGATTCCACCCTAAAGTCCCTGAGTTCCAACCGCTTCCAGCAACTTCTGTTCCCGCAGTGGATATCACCTTGCATCAATTTGCCAATATCTGGAAGAGCGTACGATCAGCTCTGCTCAAGGCATCGTTCAGGTACAAGAAGTTTGCGGATAAGAAGCGTCGAGCAGTTCCTGCTCTCAAGGTGGGTGATCGGGTATGGTTATCCACGAAGAATTTGATGTTAAGAGTTCCCAGTATGAAGTTTGCACCTCGCTACATCGGTCCTTTTAAAATTGATCAAGTCATCAATCCTGTTGCTTACAGACTCCAGTTGCCTCCCTTCTTAAAGATACCCAGGACATTCCATGTTTCCCTGTTGAAACCGCTAATCTTGAATCGGTTTCATTCCTCACTTCCTCCAACTCCGAAAGTCCAAACTCAACGAGGCGTTGAGTATGAAGTAGCCAAGATCCTGGACTCACGTCACCGTTACGGTCAACTTCAGTATCTTATTGACTGGAAGGGTTATGGCCCTGAGGAACGTTCATGGACCAATGCTTCTGATGTCCATGCTCCTGCCTTGGTCCGGAGATTCCATTCCAAGTTTCCTCAAAAGCCAAAGAAGTGTCCTGGGGTCACTCCTAAAGGGGGGGGTGCTGTCACGATCCGGGTATCTGGACGCCATTTCTTACCTATCAGATGCCTCCTAAGGCTGGCTCAGCGCTCCAGGACCAGATCCCATCTGTTATCCTGATGTGCACATTCCCGCATCCTCTCCTGTCTCTCTGGACGCAGTCACAGTAACGCCTTATACATCTGGCATGGCGTCTCTCGCGGCCTCCACCGCCGTCCCTGAGCTTCTGCATTCAGAGTGGCGATTACGTCAGCCGCGGCCTCTGCTGTGTCCGCGTGGTCGGATGTGCATCTGTCAGCCTGGCGTCTCCTGTCTCCGGTGGCCGGCGCCGCCATTACTGTTTTCCAGACCACATGGATTACAATCCAAACTTCCCTCCAAGTGTCTGCATGGGCGCAGCCATCTTGGATTCTGTCAGCTGATCATTCCTACCAATCCGTTGTCAGTATTATTAATTTGCATAATTGCCTAGCCAATGCCTTCCTTGCTGCAGGTATAAATAGGTTGTGCCTGAGCAAGGAAGGCGTCAGTGCTTTGGTTGTCAAACCTAGTTCCAGTTTGTCTCTCTTCTGTGAATGTCTTCCAGGTTCCAGCTCCTGTCTCCAGACTTCTGCTATAGAGACCCGCACCAGCATTCCATCTGCGGTGTAGCCTGACTCTCCGATCCATTCTGGACTCACCTGTTTCCAGCTACAACATCACCTGCTTCCAGCTTAGCTTCCAGCAGTGTACAGCTTCTCTTAAAGGGCCGGTGTCCTTTCTGCAGTTTACCACTCTCCACCGGTATTATTATTTCTCCGCTCTCAAATTCTACATTTCATCTACATTGCATCGCTCTCAAGCTTTATTTATTATTTAACTGGTTCCAGCCAGTATCCACTCCGTGCCAACACCTGTCTGGTTCTAACCAGTACCCACAGCAGCATTTTATCTACAGCAGTCCAGCTTTCCCTGGAACACCAGCTGGTACGACCCTGGGCTTTCCTCATTGCTACAGTTGAGCCTGGTAAGGACTTTCCAACTTGCAGATAATAAGAACTGTCTCATACCACCAGAGCTCTGTGGCCCCTGCCACCCTGTAGTACCCAGGAACTGTATTATTATTTCTCTGCTGATTTTTATGTTACTTTTTACTGCTACTGTGATGCATGGAGTTTGTCATAAATAAATATCATTGACTTTTACTCAAGTTGTCGTGGTCACGCCTTCGGGCGGTTTCTCTTCATGTTACTTACATGTCCAGGGGTCTGATACAACCTCCCAGGTTCCGGTACATCTCAGCCCCTACAACTGAGGCTGCCTTCCGTCAGCTCAGGCCCTCAGTTGTGACAATAGCACTGTCAGCAGTGTTCATCCCGGGAGTGGACAACTGGGAAGCAGACTTCCTCAGCAGACACGACCTTCACCCGGGAGAGTGGGGACTTCATCCGGAAGTTTTCCACATGATTGTGAACCATTGGGAAAAACCAAAGGTGGACATGATGGCGTCTCGCCTCAACAAAAAACTGGACAGATATTGCCCCAGGTCAAGAGACCCTCAGGCAATAGCTGTGGACGCTCTGGTAACACCGTGGGTGTACCAGTCAGTGTATGTGTTCCCTCCTCTGCCTCTCATACCAAAGGTACTGAGAATTATACGGAAAAGGGGAGTAAGAACAATACTAGTGGCTCCGGATTGGCCAAGAAGAACTTGGTACCCGGAACTTCAAGAGATGCTCACGGAAGATCCGTGGCCTCTACCTCTAAGAAGGGATCTGCTTCAGCAGGGACCTTGTATGTTCCAAGACTTACCGCGACTGCGTTTGACGGCATGGCGGTTGAACGCCGGATTCTAAAAGAAAAGGGCATTCCAGAGGAAGTTATTCCTACCTTGATTAAAGCTAGGAAGGAAGTGACCGCACAACATTATCACCGCATTTGGAGAAAATATGTTGCGTGGTGTGAAGCCAAGAAGGCCCCAACGGAAGAATTTCAATTGGGTCGATTCCTACATTTCCTGCAGGCAGGATTGTCTATGGGCCTAAAATTGGGGTCTATTAAAGTTCAAATTTCGGCCTTATCAATCTTCTTCCAGAAAGAATTGGATTCAGTGCCTGAAGTACAAACTTTTGTCAAGGGTGTACTACATATACAGCCCCCAATTGTGCCTCCAGTGGCACCGTGGGATCTAAACGTAGTTTTGGATTCTCTCAAATCTCATTGGTTTGAGCCTCTCAAATCGGTAGATTTGAAGTATCTTACATGGAAAGTAACCATGCTACTGGCCCTGGCTTCAGCCAGGAGAGTTTCAGAGTTGGCGGCTTTATCGTACAAAAGCCCATATCTGATTTTCCATTCGGACAGGGCAGAACTGCGGATACGTCCTCATTTTCTCCCTAAGGTGGTTTCGGCTTTTCACTTGAACCAGCCTATTGTGGTGCCTGCGGCTACTAGCGACTTGGAGGACTCCAAGTTACTGGACGTTGTCAGAGCATTGAAAATATATATTTCAAGGACAGCTGGAGTCAGAAAATCTGACTCGTTGTTTATCTTGTATGCACCCAACAAGATGGGTGCTCCTGCGTCTAAGCAGACGATTGCTCGTTGGATCTGTAGCACAATCTAACTTGCACATTCTGTGGCAGGCCTGCCACAGCCTAAAACTGTTAAAGCCCACTCCACAAGGAAGGTGGGCTCATCTTGGGCGGCTGCCCGAGGGGTCTCGGCATTACAACTTTGCCGAGCAGCTACGTGGTCAGGGGAGAACACGTTTGTAAAATTTTACAAATTTGATACTCTGGCTAAAGATGACTTGGAGTTCTCTCATTCGGTGCTGCAGAGTCATCCGCACTCTCCCGCCCGTTTGGGAGCTTTGGTATAATCCCCATGGTCCTGACGGAGTCCCCAGCATCCACTAGGACGTTAGAGAAAATAAGAATTTACTTACCGATAATTCTATTTCTCATAGTCCGTAGTGGATGCTGGGCGCCCATCCCAAGTGCGGATTGTCTGCAATACTTGTACATAGTTATTGTTACAAAAATCGGGTTATTATTGTTGTGAGCCATCTTTTTTTTTAGAGGCTACTTCTTTGTTATCATACTGTTAACTGGGTTCAGATCACAAGTTGTACGGTGTGATTGGTGTGGCTGGTATGAGTCTTACCCGGGATTCAAGATCCTTCCTTATTGTGTTCGCTCGTCCGGGCACAGTACCTAACTGAGGCTTGGAGGAGGGTCATAGGGGGAGGAGCCAGTACACACCATGTGATCCTAAAAGCTTGCTTTTGTGCCCTGTCTCCTGCGGAGCCGCTATTCCCCATGGTCCTAACGGAGTCCCCAGCATCCACTACGGACTATGAGAAATAGAATTATTGGTAAGTAAATTCTTATTTTTTCCTGAGTCAGATGAATTAAATGAGGTGTGTGATAAAGCGTGGGTTTCCCCCGATAAAAAACTGCTGATTTCTAATAAATTATTGGCACTATACCCTTTCCCGCCAGAGGTTAGGGCACGTTGGGAAACACCCCCTAGGGTAGATAAGGCGCTCACACGCTTATCAAAACAAGTGGCGTTACCGTCTCCTGATACGGCCGCTCTCAAGGAACCAGCTGATAGAAGGCTGGAAAATATCTTAAAAGGTATATACACACATACCGGTGTTATACTGCGACCAGCGATCGCCTCAGCCTGGATGTGCAGCGCTGGAGTGGCTTGGTCGGATTCCCTGACTGAAAATATTGATACCCTGGATAGGGACAGTATATTATTAACTATAGAGCATTTAAAGGATGCATTACTATATATGCGAGATGCACAGAGGGATATTTGCACCCTGGCATCTAGAGTATGTGCGATGTCCATTTCTGCCAGAAGAACGTTATGGACGCGACAGTGGTCAGGTGATGCGGATTCCAAACGACATATGGAAGTATTGCCGTATAAAGGGGAGGAGTTATTTGGGGTCGGTCTATCGGACCTGGTGGCCACAGCAACGGCTGGAAAATCCACCTTTTTACCCCAGGTCACCTCTCAGCAGAAAAAGACACCGTCTTTTCAAACCCAGTCCTTTCGTCCCTATAAGGGCAAGAGGGAAAAAGGCCGCTCGTTCCTGCCCCGGGGCAGAGGAAGGGGAAAAAGACTGCACCATGCAGCCTCTTCCCAGGAGCAGAAGCCCTCCCCCGCTTCTGCCAAGTCCTCAGCATGACGCTGGGGCTCTGCAAGCAGACTCGGGCACGGTGGGGGGCCGTCTCAAGAATTTCAGCGCGCAGTGGGCTCACTCGCAAGTGGACCCCTGGATCCTGCAGGTAGTATCACAGGGGTACAAATTGGAATTCGAGACGTCTCCCCCTCGCCGGTTCCTGAAGTCTGCTCTACCAACGTCTCCCTCCGACAGGGAGGCAGTATTGGAAGCTATTCACAAGCTGTATTCCCAGCAGGTGATAATCAAGGTACCCCTCCTACAACAGGGAAAGGGGTATTATTACACGCTGTTTGTGGTACCGAAGCCGGACGGCTCGGTGAGACCAATTTTAAATCTAAAATCTTTGAACACTTACATAAAAAGGTTCAAATTCAAGATGGAGTCACTCAGAGCAGTGATAGCGAACCTGGAAGAAGGGGACTATATGGTATCTCTAGACATCAAGGATGCTTATCTCCATGTCCCAATCTACCCTTCTCACCAAGGGTACCTCAGGTTTGTGATACAAAACTGTCATTATCAGTTTCAGACGCTGCCGTTTGGATTGTCCACGGCACCACGGGTCTTTACCAAGGTAATGGCCGAAATGATGATTCTGGACACAGTCCAGAAAAAGGTGTTTCTCCCGGAGGAGAAGGCCAGGGAGTTATCCGAGCTAGTCAGGAACCTCCTAAAACCAGGACAAGTGTCAGTGCATCAGTGCACGAGAGTCCTGGGAAAAATGGTGGCTTCTTACGAAGCGATTCCATTCGGAAGATTCCATGCAAGAACTTTTCAGTGGGATCTGCTGGACAAATGGTCCGGATCGCATCTTCAGATGCATCAGCGGATAACCCTATCTCCAAGGACAAGGGTATCTCTCCTGTGGTGGTTACAGAAGGCTCATCTTCTAGAGGGCCGCAGATTCGGCATTCAGGACTGGATGCTGGTAACCACGGATGCCAGCCTGAGAGGCTGGGGAGCAGTCACACAGAGAAGAAATTTCCAGGGCTTGTGGTCAAGCATGGAAACGTCTCTTCACATAAATATCCTAGAGCTAAGGGCCATTTACAATGCCCTAAGTCAAGCAAAGCCTCTGCTTCAGGGTCAACCGGTATTGATCCAGTCGGACAACATCACGGCTGTCGCCCACGTAAACAGACAGGGCGGCACAAGAAGCAGGAGGTCAATGGCAGAAGCTGCAAGGATTCTCCGCTGGGCGGAAAATCATGTGATAGCACTGTCGGCAGTGTTCATTCCGGGAGTGGACAACTGGGAAGCAGACTTCCTCAGCAGACACGACCTCCACTCGGGGGAGTGGGGACTTCATCCAGAAGTCTTCCAAGTGATTGTAAACCGTTGGGAAAAACCAAAGGAGGACATGATGGCGTCCCGTCTCAACAAGAAACTGGACAGATATTGCGCCAGGTCAAGGGACCCTCAGGCAATAGCGGTGTGCGCTCTGGTAACTCCGTGGGTGTTCCAGTCGGTATATGTGTTCCCTCCTCTTCCTCTCATACCAAAAGTACTGAGAATCATAAGAAGGAGAGGAGTAAGAACGATACTCGTGGCTCCGGATTGGCCAAGAAGAACTTGGTACCCGGAGCTGCAAGAGATGCTCACGGAGGACCCGTGGCCTCTACCTCTAAGGAAGGACCTGCTCCAGCAGGGACCTTGTCTGTTCCAAGACTTACCGCGGCTGCGTTTGACGGCATGGCGGTTGAACGCCGGATCCTGAAGGAAAAAGGCATTCCAGATGAAGTCATCCCTACCCTGATCAAGGCCAGGAAGCATGTTCATCCCTACCCTGATCAAGGCCAGGAAGGATGTAACTGCAAAACATTATCATCGCATTTGGCGAAAATATGTTGCGTGGTGTGAGGCCAAGAAGGCCCCTACGGAGGAATTTCAACTGGGTCGTTTCCTACATTTCCTGCAAGCAGGATTGTCTATGGGCCTAAAATTAGGATCCATTAAGGTTCAAATTTCGGCCCTGTCGATCTTCTTCCAGAAAGAACTGGCTTCAGTGCCTGAAGTTCAGACGTTTGTCAAAGGGGTACTGCATATACAGCCTCCTTTTGTGCCTCCAGTGGCACCTTGGGATCTCAATGTAGTTTTAGGGTTCCTAAAATCACATTGGTTTGAACCACTTGCCACAGTGGATTTGAAATATCTCACATGGAAAGTGGTAATGCTGTTGGCCCTGGCTTCAGCCAGGCGCGTATCAGAATTGGCGGCTTTATCCTATAAAAGCCCTTACCTGATATTTCATTCGGATAGGGCGGAATTGAGGACTCGTCCTCAATTTCTCCCTAAGGTGGTTTCAGCGTTTCACATGAATCAACCTATTGTGGTACCTGTGGCTACTAGGGACTTGGAGGACTCCAAGTTGCTGGACGTAGTCAGGGCCCTGAAAATATATGTTTCCAGGACGGCTGGAGTCAGAAAATCTGACTCGCTGTTTATACTGTATGCACCCAACAAGCTGGGTGCTCCTGCTTCTACGCAGACGATTGCTCGTTGGATTTGTAGTACAATTCAACTTGCACATTCTGTGGCAGGCCTGCCACAGCCAAAATCTGTAAAAGCCCATTCCACAAGGAAGGTGGGCTCATCTTGGGCGGCTGCCCGAGGGGTCTCGGCTTTACAACTTTGCCGAGCAGCTACTTGGTCAGGGGCAAACTCGTTTGCTAAATTCTACAAATTTGATACCCTGGCTGAGGAGGACCTGGAGTTCTCTCATTCGGTGCTGCAGAGTCATCCGCACTCTCCCGCCCGTTTGGGAGCTTTGGTATAATCCCCATGGTCCTTACGGAGTTCCCAGCATCCACTAGGACGTCAGAGAAAATAAGAATTTACTTACCGATAATTCTATTTCTCATAGTCCGTAGTGGATGCTGGGTGCCCATCCCAAGTGCGGATTGTCTGCAGTACTTGTATATAGTTATTGTTACAAACAAATCGGGTTGTTTATTGTTGGAAGCCATCTTTTCAGAGGCTCCTACGGTTATCATACTGTTAACTGGGTTCAGATCACGAGTTGTACGGTGTGATTGGTGTGGCTGGTATGAGTCTTACCCGGGATTCAAGATCCTTCCTTATTATGTACGCTCGTCCGGGCACAGTATCTTAACTGAGGCTTGGAGGAGGGTCATAGGGGGAGGAGCCAGTGCACACCAGCTAGTCTAAAGCTTTTACTTTTTGTGCCCAGTCTCCTGCGGAGCCGCTATTCCCCATGGTCCTTACGGAGTTCCCAGCATCCACTACGGACTATGAGAAATAGAATTATCGGTAAGTAAATTCTTATTTTCTATAGTAATCACATGTATCATAGTCAACTAGTGGGTATTAAAACTGGATTAAAAATAAATTTTCAAATACAAAGCAAAATGCTTTGCAAAGTTCTGACACTACTGCTTGGCACGAATGGCTTGTGTTACTTAGTGCCATGGGAAAATCTTTCTACAGTAAATCCCAGGGTTCAGGTTTACTGTGCTGCAAGAGCTGTCGGCACCCTGTCTTATCCATGTAATTCAATTATTGAGAGGAAATGCAAGAATTGGGTAAATAACTCGCTAGTGTAGTGTAATAATATGTATCAAAACAGTATAACAGCTAATATAACCTGTCCTATTATTTCATAGGGTTACACCTGTATGTAATAAGACATGGGTGTCATGGCAGTTTTTCAGCAAAGGATACTATTTGCAAGGAGGTGCTTTTGCCTCTTAATTGTATTTCTGGATAACTTGTTTTCTCTAACGTCCTAAGTGGATGCTGGGACTCCGTAAGGACCATGGGGAATAGCGGCTCCGCAGGAGACTGGGCACAAAAGTAAAAGCTTGAACTAGCTGGTGTGCACTGGCTCCTCCCCCTATGACCCTCCTCCAAGCCTCAGTTAGATTTTTGTGCCCGAACGAGAAGGGTGCATGCTAGGTGGCTCTCCTGAGCTGCTTAGAGTAAAAGTTTATTTAGGTTTTTTATTTTCAGTGAGTCCTGCTGGCAACAGGCTCACTGCATCGTGGGACTAAGGGGAGAAGAAACGAACTCACCTGCGTGCAGAGTGGATTGGGTTTCTTAGGCTACTGGACATTAGCTCCAGAGGGACGATCACAGGTTCAGCCTGGATGGGTCCCGGAGCCGCGCCGCCGGCCCCCTTACAGAGCCAGAAGAACGAAGAGGTCCGGTGAAATCGGCGGCAGAAGACGTTCCTGTCTTCAACTAAGGTAGCGCACAGAACTGCAGCTGTGCGCCATTGCTCTCAGCACACTTCACACTCCGGTCACTGAGGGTGCAGGGCGCTGGGGGGGGAGCGCCCTGAGACGCAATAAAAACAAAAATACCTTAGGATGGCAAAAGAAATACATCACATATAGCTCCTGGGCTATATGGATGTATTTAACCCCTGCCAGTTTTCCAGAAAAAAGCGGGAGATAAGGCCGTCGTGAAGGGGCGGAGCCTATCTCCTCAGCACACAAGCGCCATTTTCCCTCACAGTTCCGCTGGAAGGACGGCTCCCTGACTCTCCCCTGCAGTCCCTACAGAATCGGTAAAAACGAGAGAGGGGGGGCACTATTGGCAGCTAAATTATAAACAGCAGCTATAAAAGGGAGTAACACTTATATAAGGTTATCTATACTGACCGCCAAAATCATGTCCATTTGCTGCATGTCTGCTTCTCACGGCATAATTCAATTTCATTTTGTACTCTTCAAATTGTCTATATATCCAACCCTGCCGCAAACACTAATCCGCCGACTGGAGGCTATTGATCGGTGATCCGTCGTACGATCAGAGAAACTAATCATGTTAAAAATGCCCGACATTCCAGATCGGGATTTTTTAGCTTGTTTAAATGCTCCCAATCTCCCGACCTGGCTGGGGATCGGGGCATTGCTTCAATATATCGCAGATGTTAGGTCATTTGTGGACACTTGCTGGCAATGTACTTGCGTGACCAGAGCATCACGTCTAAAAGATTGTTCCATACTATTGTTAAATACTAGTAAATATACCTTTAAAATAAATACCTATTGCACGTATAGAGATTGAGCAGATAGATCTCCAGTTATTGTGTGCCTCTCAATCAAAATTGTTCTATTTCCTTTTAGAATGACCTTTATTTACTGATCATTTCCTTTCTCCACTATTAGACATATTTGTACTCTTATGAAAATATAAATGTTCTACATTTTTTAGAATTTCTGATTATCCTTGTGTAGTTCTGTGCAAATATGTATTTCTTATTTGTGTAGCACATGTGGTGTTGGTTTGCCTCTTGAAAATCTTTGACTGCAAGAGAATAACTTTTAGGCTACAGAAAGTTTTAGGACTCAACCCTTTTACCCGAATTGAAGAGTGAGTTCAAAATTAATCATTCCTTCAGCACCTTGACTTCAACAGTCCTTTTTCTCTGACGTCCTAGTGGATGCTGGGACTCCGTAAGGACCATGGGGAATAGCGGCTCCGCAGGAGACAGGGCACAAGAATAAAAGCTTTAGGATCAGGTGGTGTGCACTGGCTCCTCCCCCTATGACCCTCCTCCAAGCCTCAGTTAGATTTTTGTGCCCGAACGAGAAGGGTGCAGGCTAGGTGGCTCTCCTGAGCTGCTTAGAATAAAAGTTTAATTTAGGTTTTTTATTTTCAGTGAGTCCTGCTGGCAACAAGCTCACTGCATCGTGGGACTAAGGGGAGAAGAAGCGAACTCACCTGCGTGCAGAGTGGATTGGGCTTCTTAGGCTACTGGACATTAGCTCCAGAGGGACGATCACAGGTACAGCCTGGATGGGTCACCGGAGCCGCGCCGCCGTCCCCCTTACAGAGCCAGAAGAGACAAAGAGGTCCGGTGAAATCGGCGGCAGAAGACAATCCTGTCTTCAGACTAAGGTAGCGCACAGCACCGCAGCTGTGCGCCATTGCTCTCAGCACACTTCACACTCCGGTCACTGAGGGTGCAGGGCGCTTGGGGGGGAGCGCCCTGAGACGCAATATAAATGATAATACCTTAGGTGGCAAAAGAATACATCACATATAGCTCCTGGGCTATATGGATGTATTTTAACCCCTGCCATTTTTACACAAAAAAGCGGGAGATAAGGACGTCGTGAAGGGGCGGAGCCTATCTCCTCAGAAGCGCCATTTTCCCTCACAGTTCCGCTGGAAGGACGGCTCCCTGACTCTCCCCTGCAGTCCTGCTTCAGAATCAGGGTAAAAAAGAGAAGGGGGGGCACTATTGGCAGCAAATGACAATATAAACAGCAGCTATAAGGTAATAACACTTATATAAGGTTATCCCTGTATATATTGACAATGCTAAATTCCTTTGTCGTATAAACAACCCTTTATGAAGCTAAGAACACTGTACGCTGTTTACTTAAGAAGTACCGTAATGATACGCTATCTGCGTAACGATCGCTCAGCCGTAGGCGAGACGCTCAAGCGTCACGTTCGCTCGCGGCCCAGTGATCACAGGACACGTTATTGGTTATGACTAGGGGAAAGATTCGCTGTAGCGTAGCCTACGCTCGAGACCACGAGGAGGTCACCAGCGATGCAGACGCTCACAACACTATACCTTTATGATAAAACCTTATACCAAAGAAATACAAAGAATACCTTAATGTGAGTACAGGGTGTAAGTGCAACCTTGTGTAACCTGACTAACTACAAAGCTGCTTGAGCGTCACCGACGCTCAAGTGAACACTTAACACTATAGGAAATACACAGATGCTGGTTTAGGTTCCAAAGCCTATTAACTGTATTATATCTAATATACTTGTAAAAGGGGATAACAGTACAAATGATACACTACAATATAACAGAGACTTCCTAACCACAGAACTAAAATACAAAAAGACAATACTACTCTGACCTAAATGCAATACAATACAATGCTATAATACTATGAGAAATATAAGAGAAAAGAGGAGAGAGAGAGATAGAGAGAGAGAGAGAAATTGGCTCACAGAAAGACAATGATTACGGAGAGAAACTTACGCACAAAGGGTATGATCGCCTGCGCCTCGATATCCAGCTCCCGGCTATCAGCAGATAACCGTTGATGAGAGAGTGAGAGCTGGATGTGGTCGGCCTGCCTATTTATGCCCCACACACAATGCAATCTCCTGGTCCTACAATCCCATTGTCCATTGGCCGAAGGAATTCGGCCCTGCATCATAACAAAAGGTCATAGGGTGATTCATACAGGTGGGCTGTGACGATTTCCAACAGCTCAGGTGGGTGGGAAACTGGGTTTCCCGCCGCATACCTGAGTATGTGTAAATAATAGAAAGGGACATAAACTTCTTATGTCCATAACTATTCGCACGAGCGATTAATACGCTCCAAACCAACACCGGAATATTGCTAATTAAATACTCTTCCGATGGGTACCAAACACTGCTGTATGATTCCTGTTAGACCCTTCGTACGATATAAAGAGGGATTCCTCAGCTCTGGGACATTGTATTTTAACCAAACTTTCAGAATCTATCAAAGGGACCATGATCTATAAACTACATTAATTGTGAACATTTGTAACGAATGAGTCGCACGCTACGACTACATAAACTCTACCGTAAATACGCATACCGCGCCTGCACGCTATTGCGGGTATGCGCCTCCACGGGAGAGCGTACGCACGCGCAGCGCGGACCAGTGTGCGGTGCAAATATGGCAACGTGCATTGAGACATTTTTCTGACTTTGACAGTCCACCCTTTGGCAGTCAATAATAACTGCCACAAAACATTTAAGGAGAAAAATGTAAGTCAGGGGTTAATTGATTTCCATGGTGGGGTAAGGAAGAAGAGAGGAGTAGGTGTGAAAAGGGTATGACCTAGTGAGAAAGTAGAAGCATGTGTGTATGAGTCCATGTTTGGAGGGTCATGTATCATCGTGCCGTACGTGTGGTAAATCAAGCTTCGAGGTATTGCGAAGTATACATTTGAATTCCTTCTTATCCTGTGGTACAGGTCTGTGGATGGGCTGTCAAACTCTACCGAGCTCATTTCGGCTGTGGTTGTAACAAAATGGGGATGCACATTTTAGTTGATGATACATGAATGGGGGAGGTATGTGGTTGCTGATATCTGTGCCTGTATTCCCTATCGACTATGTGTGTCGTTACCTGAGGGTTGTAGAGATGAAGATAAAGAACACTTACGAAAAATGCAATGATATTCTATGTCAGGGAAATGTACATCTGTTGTTGAAGTTGTGTTCGGTATCTGTTGAGAGTCGTCTTCTTTGCGCTGTTTTGCTCCTTAGGCATGAGCAACAAGCTTTGTCAGTGCCATCAGATTTACAAAAATGTTGGGCTAGCGTGAGTTTAAAGATACTAGGGAAACTGGGGATCCATGGCAAAGTTCATCAAGTGTCCATATTTAAAGTTGTCAAATCTTCTTCTTTGGTGCTTGTCTGTTGTCTGTATAGCGTCTTGTCAACTTCCTCGTCCAAGGGGGTCTTTGTATCTTGGAGAAAAGCAGAAAAACAGGTGAAAGAAACGGACCGTATAATCGCATTTTCATCACATTCTGGTTTCTATCATTGGGTCATAAATCAAATCCAGGTTAATTACGGTTTCCTCACTCCTCAAGCTCATCACTTTTGTACTTTGTTTGCACCTCATTAAAGCCTGCCCGCATCTAAATATCAATCCAATCGATATAACGACACCCAAGATACATAGTAGAAACTTTCCAACATCCATTATGACTCCTTGAGCCCAGTCTCCTAAACCGGAGAACCAATTTCGCGGGTTCAACCATGACACCCAACCAGTCAGCTCATTACCTACAGCAGCAAGGGTGAGATTGTGTTTTCGACGAAATTCCCACTTTAGTTGGAGAATATCGTCCATCTTTTGGTCTATGACCTCTACCGGATCCTCGGTGCTATTTGTGATATACGTGCAACACTTTATGCCGTACTGTGTTGCCAATGTAACACAATATCCGCCTGTTACTGCTGTAAGATAATTAAGAACCATCCTATGCTGAACTAGTTCTGTTTTGTAAGCTTGAAGTTCTCTTCCAGTGTATCTAAACGTGTCATCATACATTTCAGTGATATTATCTAACAAATTGGCGAGTGCGGAAATGTATCTATAATTCATCACACCTCGAGCGGTACGAGTGAAATCTAACGCTACCAGAACCTGAATCCCGGTGGATTCATGGATAAGATCAGAGGCCGGATGCTCTAACCTTTCTGACAGTTGTCTTTTAACTCGGTGCTCGTAATGAGTGTGAGTATAAGGAGCTTGGGCACCACGGTGTATGTCCTTCATTTTGTCATGTGTAACAGTCATCACTTCAGGCAATACTTTTCCAATATAACACAATCCTTCAGAGTTTGGGGCAAGCCACTTGTACGCCTTTCTCCCGCATATGAAATATGCATCATCGGGGAGAACATAAGGGACGGAGAAGGACATGACCATGTTACAAACCTTCCAGGTGAAATCTCCTGACCCTAATTCTTCCATCTGCCTAATGCACGTATCGGTTTGTACGATATGTGCACAGTATCCTGGTGATACCTCTCCAACTCTAGTAATCCTATTTCCTAAGGTATATCGATACCGAAAAGATTTTCCTCTACTGGCTATATGGCGTACGAGCTCTGTATCTGTAGGCATTCTATCTGCTCTGTGTGAAAAGGTCATGGTAAGGTTGCTCCACGACACTTCCCAATTTCCCGGTTTTCTGGGATTGGAGATGTTGAAACATAAGAGGGACCTATCCACATGGTATTGGTGGAGCTTCAAACTAGGAGGGCTGGAGATGTTAAACCTCCGATCGACCGGTCTCCCACCACTTAGCTCAAGTACCTCCCCTAACGTTAAAGGAAATGGTACTAGCCCTGATTTGCTGTGACCCTGAGGTACTTGAGAGCATACCCAACAATCTGTTTGGTTTAACACGTTACCCACTAAGGAGTGATAGTCACTCAATGGATGCCGGTCTATATGGATATTAAAACTAGATTGGCATTTCTTTATGCATCCATCTTCAACCAGATTATCACAGAGCCTACAGATACAATTTTCTTCAGCTAACAATCCATCACAATTTCTTCTATCGGATCGTTTTCTGATACTCGCCTTTGCTTGTTGGTTTGGTTGATCTTGGAAAACTACGCCTCCATCATCATAATCGGAACCCATTCCAGAACCTCTTTCGACCTCTATGGTACTCTCGCCGGAACAGACTGTTCTGGTCAACATCATGGTTAACATCAAAATCCGGATCACAGTCTCTTGGGGCAAGTCCATCTTTGAGGAGGAAATAGAGAAGAATGAGAAGGGGGAAAAAGAAGTTTCAAGGAAGAGGGGATGGGAAGTGGAGAAAAACAATAAAAGGGAGAAGGGAGTCGACAACTGCTTTCGGTCTTCAAGGCTCAGGTGCCGCCTCAGTCCTCCTGGAACAGACACTCCAGTGATACAACCTCTACCGTCTGTTCCTTATCACGGGACTTCTCTGGATCGGCAACCTTTTTGCAGTGGGATGAATGGACCCAAGTCTCTCTCTCAGCAACCTTCAATGCTGTGGTGCTAGTCAATAAGACCTGGTATGGTCCTTCCCATCTATCAATAAGACAACCTGAGCGTAGAATATTTCGTATCATTACATAATCCCCAGGTTCAATGTCATGACAATTACTATCTGGTAAATCAGGAATCACCAACTTCAGATTATCATTTTGATTCCTCAACTGCTTACTCATGTTAATCAAGTACTTTACAGTTACTTCATTGTTACATTTCAAATCATCCTGAGGGTTAATCATGACGTGCGGTTGTCGACCAAACAGAATTTCAAAAGGAGACAGATTAAGAGGGGACCTGGGAGTGGTTCTGATGCTATACAAAACAATGGGTAAAGCTTCTGGCCACGTCAATCCTGTCTCTGCCATTACTTTACTCAATTTATTTTTAATAGTGCTGTTCACTCTTTCGACCTTCGCACTCGCCTGTGGACGGTACGGAGTGTGCAGCTTGCTATCAATTCCCATTAATTTACACATTCCTTGAAAGACATCACCTGTAAAATGGGTACCCCTATCACTTTCAATGATTCTAGGGATACCATATCTACATACAAATTCCTGCACAATTTTCTTAGCTGTAAACATAGCGGTATTTGTAGCTGCTGGAAAAGCTTCGACCCAATTTGAGAAAACATCTATACAGACAAGTACATATTTCAAATTTCGACATGGGGGTAATTGAATGAAGTCAATTTGTATTACCTGGAAAGGGCCGCCGGCAGGTGGGATATGGGATGGTTCTGTAGGTATTGCTTTTCCAATATTCTTTCTCAGACAGGTAAGGCATGACATTGCTCTTTTACCCGCATGAGAGGAGAATCCTGGGGCGCACCAGTATGCTCTTACCAATTTGCACATCCCCTCCTTGCCTAGATGAGTCAGCCCGTGAGCTGCTTCAGCCAGACATGGAAGGTATGCCCTGGGGGCCACTGGTTTACCATGTCCATCCGTCCAGAGCCCTGAGGACTCCTGGCCATATCCCTTTGCCTTCCAGACTGCTCTTTCCTGTGTGGAACACAAATTCTGCATCTCACACAACTTTTGTGTGTTGATGGTATTAAATACCATCAACTGTGTGGTGTCTGTCTGTATGGGGGTAGCAGCTGCAAGCTTTGCGGCTTCGTCTGCTCGGCTGTTACCAAGGGATACTGGGTCTTGGCTATATGTATGTGCTTTACATTTGATAACAGCCACTCTGTCGGGTTCCTGTATCGCTGTTAGAAGCCTTTTTATATGAGCTGCATGCGCTATCGGTGTACCAGCCGCCGTCATGAAATTTCTGAGCCGCCATAGGGCTCCGAAATCATGGACTACCCCGAAGGCGTATCTAGAATCGGTGTAGATATTGGCTGACTTACCCTTAGCCAATTCACATGCTCTGGTTAGGGCGACCAGTTCAGCAACCTGGGCTGAGTGAGGTGGGCCTAGCGGTTCCGCTTCTATGGTGTCTTGGTCATCTACGACTGCGTATCCAGTACACAAGTCTCCCGAGTCTGACTGTCTGTGACAACTACCGTCCGTGTAGAACGTGAGTTCTGCATCTTCCAGTGGATTGTCACTGATGTCAGGCCTTGCGGTAAAATTTTGGGTCAAATATTCCATACAATCATGTGTATCTTCCTTTGCATTAAATCCTCCTTCCCCATCACTCTCACCTCCCACCCTTTGTGCCTGACCAGGCACACCTGGGAGGAATGTTGCAGGGTTTAATGCGCTGCATCTCCTTATGGTGATGTTTACTGGGGCCATTAATGCCAATTCCCATCTCGTAAACCTTGCTGATGAGACGTGTCTGGTTTGGGCAGAATTCAATAAGGCAGATACCGCATGCGGTGTATGGATTGTGAGGTTGTGGCCTAGCACGACATCTTCGCTTTTTGTCACTAGCAATGCTATCGCCGCAACGCTACGCAAGCATGTGGGGAGGGATCGCGCTACCGTGTCTAGCTGGGCGCTGTAGTATGCAATTGGCCTGCTGGCGTCACCGTGTTTTTGTGTTAGTACACCTGCTGCGCACCCAGCACTTTCTGTTCCGTATAGTTCAAAGGGTTTCCCATAGTCTGGCATACCTAGTGCTGGTGCCTGCGTTAGACACTGTTTGAGTCTCTCAAATGCTGTTTCGGATTCGTCTGTATGCGAAATCCGATCAGGTTTGTTTGAGGAGACCATTTCCTGCAAAGGTAGCGCCAATATGGAAAACCCTGGGATCCAATTACGGCAATACCCACACATTCCTAGAAACGTCCTGATCTGTTGTTGGGTTTGTGGCAGTGTCATGTCTCTAATGGCTTGGATTCTATCCGCGGTCAGGTGTCTCAGTCCTTGTGTTAGACAGTGTCCCAAATATTTTACCTTAGCTTGGCATAATTGCAACTTGTCTTTGGAAACCTTGTGACCTGTGTCTGAAAGATGAAACAGGAGCTGTTTCGTATCCTTCAGAGATGCTTCCAGTGAATCTGAACACAGTAATAAATCGTCCACATACTGTATCAATACTGATCCACTGTCTGGTTGGAAAGACTGTAAACAATCATGCAAAGCCTGAGAAAATATACTTGGACTATCTATGAAACCTTGGGGTAACCGAGTCCACGTGTATTGGACTCCTCTGTATGTGAATGCAAACAAATATTGGCTGTCAGGGTGCAGAGGTACCGAAAAGAAAGCGGAGCAGAGGTCAATAACAGTGAAAAATTTGGCAGTGGGAGGAATTTGCATTAGGATGACAGCTGGATTAGGCACTACGGGGAACTGACTCTCAACTATTTTGTTAATCCCCCTTAGATCCTGCACTAGCCTGTAACCCCTCCCCCCACTCTTTTTAACAGGGAAGATGGGACTATTTGCTGTGCTGGACGTTCTTACTAGAATGCCCTGTTGTAGCAAGCGCTCTATTACGGGAAAAACTCCTAGCTCCACCTCTGGCTTCAGAGGATACTGTGGGATTTTTGGAGCTATCCTACCATCTTTTACTTGCACAACTACTGGAGCTACATTTGCCATTAATCCAGTGTCCTGTCCATCTTTTGTCCAAAGTGACTCTGGTATCTGAGATGTCATCTCTTCTACTTGGGATGGATTCCTATTTGTCATAATGGAATGTGACATTAATTTTGATGGGGAGTCTAACATGTCTCGTACTTCCTGAGCGTGATTCTCAGGGATGTCCAAGAATACACCTTCAGGAGTACAATAAATGACGCAACCCATTTTACATAGTAAGTCTCTTCCCAGGAGATTGGTTGGTGCCGATGCAGCCAGCAAAAAGGAATGCTTGGTATGCAAAGGCCCTATTGTAATCTCGGCTGGTTTGCTAACAGGGTAGTGCTGGACTACTCCTGTTACTCCCATGGCTGGAATTGTCCTACCAGTGGTTCTCATGCCCACTGTCGAATTTATCACTGACTTGGCCGCCCCTGTGTCTACAAGAAAGTTTAAAGTTTTACCAGCTACATTGATTGCAATTTCTGGTTCGCTTCCAAGACTAGCAATCAACTTAACTGGGTGCAGATTACAGGTATGGCCACACCCCTATTGGGTATGCTGACCTCCCTGAATCCCGTTGGCAGCAACTACTTGTGAGGGGGTTAGCTGGGAACTACCAGAGGCATGCCAGTCTCTGTTCGGGGGATATCTTTTTGTTTCCCCTGTATGTGGCTCAAAACTCCGCCTCTGTGGACCCTGCTCCCAATGTCGTGTGTTGTGTTGTTGTCTAGGGGGTTGAAAAGATCTTTGTACATTCTTTGTTCTACATTCTCGTGCAAAGTGTCCCGGTCTGTTACAAGAAAAACATGTTATTACACTTGCCTTACCCACAGGATTCGGTGGTACATACGCAGGTTGCCTTGTGGTCAGCGCCTGTATACTTACGGACATCAACTTATCACTTTGCGACTCCCTGTGCCTAGTGATGTTTCTGTCGTGATCAATAGCAGCCTCTCTCAATGTGGACACTGACAGACCTCGCCAACATGGTTGTGTGGTCTGTACCCTAGCTTTTAATGTTTCTTTCAAACCATCCATCAGTACAGATACTGCTACTTCTCGATGGTTTGGGTTGGTCTTTATGTCTTCTATACCAGTGTACTTTGCCATTTCTAATAGTGCCCGGTGAAAATATTCTGTTGCCGTTTCGGACTCCTTTTGCTTAATGGAAAATATTTTATTCCATTTAACAACGGCTGGGAAATACTCCTTTAGCTGTAAATTTATCCTTTTTACATTATCCTTGTTGTACACGTCTGTAAGCGGTACATCTTTATCCAATGCACAGTCAGCTAAAAATTGAGTTGCGTCAACATTGGAAGGTAAACAAGCTCTTAGCAGTATCTGCCAATCCTTGTTGTTGGGTTCTACAGTGTTACCTAGATCCCTGATGTATTTTTGGCTAGCAACTAAATCCTTCCTGGGGTCAGGAAATTCGGACACTATTGTTCTTAATTCCATTCTGGAAAATGGAGTGTACATGGCAATGTTCCTTATGGGAGTGGCTCCAGACACATCTGTTTTTCCATTGGGAACTGCTATTACCCTTACAGGAGCAATTCTAACAGCCTCTTCCTGTGTAGATTCTACAGCTTGTTGTGGTACAATTGTTTCAGTGTAGTGCATGGTGCCGTACTTACCCGTTGACACGACCTCACCTATCCCTCCGCTAGGGGCTTTCACTAATCTCGTGGGTGTCGCTGTGCCTACTGTGGTCTCTGCTATGGTGGCTGCAAGAGAGAGAGCTGAAATTGTTGCTGAATCGTCTTCTTGATCACACTCCTGAGGAAGGTTCAAAACAGGGTACATCTTGCACGGGTTAATACTTGCATGAGTTATTTGGTTAACATCATTAACATTTACAAGGTTACTAAGAGTTTGTGTTTTACAACCCAGTGCGTTTCTCTCCGCAATCAACTTCTCTCCTGCAATGTATGGTGGAGGAGGAGCTGTGGCTATCAGCTTCCTGACTGCCCCAGATCCTGCCGCCAGAGCCAAACCTCTCTGTATCTCACCTTCCTGGTGCCATAACTGTAAATAATCATGATGCTGAATTCGTCTCTTTGCTGATTTTACGAGACATATCCTCCTCCTTAAATTTTGTAACACTTCTGGACTGAAGCTACCTATTCTTGGGAATTTGTCCCTGTCTTGTACAGTCATTCTCTCCCATTCATCACATAAAACCTCTGTGTGACTACCGTATTTTTCACACATTACATATCGTGCCGACCCAACTGGTCGGTTCTCTGAATCAACCCGAACCGAGGTTGATCGCCCCCTACCTGAACAAATGGCCCCCATAATCTGCAGGCGTTGCTTATTCCTCCTTGGATCTTTATCTCAAGGTTTTCAGCGAACCCTTACAAACAAACCAAGATGTCCTTGGGCAGGCCGGCGGTGGTGGTTTATCAAGTACCCCACTTACTTCTCGCCCACGTTGGCCAGTACTGCAATCACTGTAACCAGAGCTGCTGTACCCAACCTAGGGCCCCTGTGAACCTTTATTTACTGGGGCGCGTTCCCCAGCAAGTATCGGTTGTTGGATAGTTCCTGAGTGACCAGCGAACTTCCCTTCCAAAAATAAAAAATT
This sequence comes from Pseudophryne corroboree, assembly GCF_028390025.1. Classification (NCBI taxonomy): domain Eukaryota; kingdom Metazoa; phylum Chordata; class Amphibia; order Anura; family Myobatrachidae; genus Pseudophryne; species Pseudophryne corroboree. Next base: position 392,815,303 of record NC_086445.1, read on the forward strand.
ACACAAATCACGTCAGAATGTACAAATAGCGTTTGTGACCACTTTACTCTAATGGTATTAGGTCAGATTACTAACTACTGCACACAATTACGTGCGGTCCAATCGTTCAGTACACGAGCACTACTTGTCATGTACTGAAAGATCAATGGAATCGATGTTTCCGGCCGCGATTCCTTCAGCAAGAGCTTGTATGGCCTATATGGGTTCTGCACCAACACCCCAGGCGTTGTGCCACTGGACTTTTATAGCGGACCTTTTACCTTACGACCTCCTGGTCTTGTTACCTTATGGTCCGCTATACTCTAATGCTCAAATATTATTTAACCAGGGATGCCTCCCTAGCCACCGTATATGTCACTTACACGTGTGTCCCTTGACGAGTACCCGGCTTTCCTTTTGGTTCCACCTTAAAGTTATATAAACTTTTGTATACAAAACACACTCACTCAACACATGTACACTTTTGTTTCTATATCTATTTCTGCGCAGAAATTGTCTTTAGGCCAAAAGTGTTACCAATTAGGAGCAGGATCTGTTAAACTAAATTTCAGATTTTTCCAAATATAGATTTGCGTTATTTACCGCGTCGCGTTATCTACCGCTGTGCGTTAATTATCGCCTTTGCGCTAATTCTCGCTTTGCGCTAATTCACCTTTTTCGTGACTTGAGCTACGTGGGCGTAACCGGACGCTACGTTGCGTAATGTACGCTGCGTGCGTCTGCCTTTTGGATTGCGTACGCTAGTCTTTGTTAGCGACACGTGTACGCAATGCAAAGGATCCACCGTAACACAATATATACTTTTATCAATGTAAATGATCCCTGATCATCTACCGCAATCCACACTGACTGCCTTGTATCTCAGACAAACCGTGTGTTGTTCTATACTTTAACTATTACCTTTACTATGAAATAACAGCAAATCTCTTTTTAGCACTTTCTATCAACTATAAAAATTGGCAAACAGGAATAGTGATATACGAAATTGAAAAAGAAATGCAGATAAATGTATGCGTGCGTGTATACGCAAGACAGAAGAGAAATAAAACAGTTTTTAAAAGACACATGCGTTTTGTTCTTACTTCCGGTTCCCGGATTCCTTCAGCACTCTTTATCTAAGCGAAGCAGACGCTTATCCCGTCAGCACTGTGAGACAACCTCCCACCCTTTGCTGGGGGATAATGTCTGCTGATCTACCTAGTGCAGATATGAGAAGGATAGGACGAGTCCCCAATTGACAATGCTAAATTCCTTTGTCGTATAAACAACCCTTTATGAAGCTAAGAACACTGTACGCTGTTTACTTAAGAAGTACCGTAATGATACGCTATCTGCGTAACGATCGCTCAGCCGTAGGCGAGACGCTCAAGCGTCACGTTCGCTCGCGGCCCAGTGATCACAGGACACGTTATTGGTTATGACTAGGGGAAAGATTCGCTGTAGCGTAGCCTACGCTCGAGACCACGAGGAGGTCACCAGCGATGCAGACGCTCACAACACTATACCTTTATGATAAAACCTTATACCAAAGAAATACAAAGAATACCTTAATGTGAGTACAGGGTGTAAGTGCAACCTTGTGTAACCTGACTAACTACAAAGCTGCTTGAGCGTCACCGACGCTCAAGTGAACACTTAACACTATAGGAAATACACAGATGCTGGTTTAGGTTCCAAAGCCTATTAACTGTATTATATCTAATATACTTGTAAAAGGGGATAACAGTACAAATGATACACTACAATATAACAGAGACTTCCTAACCACAGAACTAAAATACAAAAAGACAATACTACTCTGACCTAAATGCAATACAATACAATGCTATAATACTATGAGAAATATAAGAGAAAAGAGGAGAGAGAGAGATAGAGAGAGAGAGAGAAATTGGCTCACAGAAAGACAATGATTACGGAGAGAAACTTACGCACAAAGGGTATGATCGCCTGCGCCTCGATATCCAGCTCCCGGCTATCAGCAGATAACCGTTGATGAGAGAGTGAGAGCTGGATGTGGTCGGCCTGCCTATTTATGCCCCACACACAATGCAATCTCCTGGTCCTACAATCCCATTGTCCATTGGCCGAAGGAATTCGGCCCTGCATCATAACAAAAGGTCATAGGGTGATTCATACAGGTGGGCTGTGACGATTTCCAACAGCTCAGGTGGGTGGGAAACTGGGTTTCCCGCCGCATACCTGAGTATGTGTAAATAATAGAAAGGGACATAAACTTCTTATGTCCATAACTATTCGCACGAGCGATTAATACGCTCCAAACCAACACCGGAATATTGCTAATTAAATACTCTTCCGATGGGTACCAAACACTGCTGTATGATTCCTGTTAGACCCTTCGTACGATATAAAGAGGGATTCCTCAGCTCTGGGACATTGTATTTTAACCAAACTTTCAGAATCTATCAAAGGGACCATGATCTATAAACTACATTAATTGTGAACATTTGTAACGAATGAGTCGCACGCTACGACTACATAAACTCTACCGTAAATACGCATACCGCGCCTGCGAGTGCACGCTATTGCGGGTATGCGCCTCCACGGGAGAGCGTACGCACGCGCAGCGCGGACCAGTGTGCGGTGCAAATATGGCAACGTGCATTGAGACATTTTTCTGACTTTGACAATATATATATAGCGCTGGGTGTGTGCTGGCAGACTCTCCCTCTGTCTCTCCAAAGGGCTCGTGGGGTCCTGTCCTCTATCAGAGCATTCCCGGTGTGTGTGTTGTGTGTCGGTACGTGTGTGTCGACATGTATGAGGAGGAAAATGATGTGGAGGCGGAGCAATTGCCTGCGTTAGTGATGTCACCCCCTAGGGAGTCGACACCTGACTGGATGATCGTGTTCAAACAATTAAGTGATAATGTCAACACTTTGCAAAAAACTGTTGACGACATGAGACAGCCGGCAAATCAATTAGTGCCTGTCCAGGCGTCTCAGACACCGTCAGGGGCCCTAAAACGCCCGTTACCTCAGTGGGTCGACACAGACCCAGACACAGATACGGAGTCTAGTGTCGACGGTGATGAGTCGAACGTAATGTCCAGTAGGGCCACACGTTACATGATCTCGGCAATGAAGGAAGCATTGCACATTTCTGACACTACAAATACCACTAAGAAGGGTATTATGTGGGGGGGTGAAAAAACTACCAATAGTTTTTCCTGAGTCAGATGAATTGAATGAGGTATGTGATAAATCGTGGGTTTCTCCCGACAAAAAACTGCTAATTTCTAAAATTATTGGCACTATATCCTTTCCCATCAGAGGTTAGGACACGTTGGGAAACACCCCCTAGGGTAGATAAGGCGCTCACACGTTTATCTAAACAAGTAGCGTTACCGTCTCCTGATACGGCCACCCTCAAAGAACCAGCTGATAGAAGGCTGGAAAATATCCTAAAAAGTATATACACACATACTGGTGTTATACTGCGACCAGCAATCGCTTCAGCCTGGATGTGCAGTGCTGGAGTCGCGTGGTCGGATTCCCTGACTGAAAATATTGATACCCTGGATAGGGACAATATATTGTTAACTATAGAGCATTTGAAGGATGCATTACTATATATGCGTGATGCACAGAGGGATATTTGCACCCTGGCATCAAGAGTAAGTGCTATGTCCATCTCTGCCAGAAGAACGTTATGGACGCGTCAGTGGTCAGGGGATGCGGATTCCAAACGACATATGGAAGTATTGCCGTATAAAGGGGAGGAGTTATTTGGGGCTGGTCTTTCGGACCTGGTGGCCACGGCAACGGCTGGAAAGTCCACCTTCTTACCCCAGGTCACTTCACATCAACAGAAAAAGACACCGTCTTTTCAAACTCAGTCCTTTCGTTCCCATAAATACAAGCAAGCAAAAGGCCATTCCTTTCTGCCCCGGGGCAGAGGAAGGGGAAAAAGACTGCACCATGCAGCCGCTTCCCAGGATCAGAAGCCTTCCCCTGCTTCTGCCAAGTCTTCAGCATGACGCTGGGGCTTTACAAGCAGACTCAGACTTGGTGGGGGCCCGTCTCAAGAATTTCAACGCGCAGTGGGCTCACTCGCAAGTGGATCCCTGGATTCTACAGGTAGTATCGCAGGGGTACAAACTGGAATTCGAGGCGTTTCCCCCTCGCCGGTTCCTGAAGTCTGCTCTGCCAAAGTCTCCCTCCGACAGGGAGGCAGTTCTGGAAGCCATTCACAAGCTGTATTCCCAGCAGGTGATAATCAAGGTACCCCTCCTACAACAAGGAAAGGGGTATTATTCCACGCTGTTTGTGGTACCGAAGCCGGACGGCTCGGTGAGACCAATTTTAAATCTGAAATCCTTGAACACTTACATAAAAAGGTTCAAATTCAAGATGGAATCACTCAGAGCGGTGATAGCGAACCTGGAAGAAGGGGACTATATGGTGTCTCTGGACATCAAAGATGCTTATCTCCACGTCCCAATCTACCCTTCTCACCAAGGGTATCTCAGGTTTGTAGTACAAGACTGTCATTATCAGTTTCAGACGCTGCCGTTTGGGTTGTCCACGGCACCTCGGGTCTTTACCAAGGTAATGGCCGAAATGATGATTCTTCTTCGAAGAAAAGGCGTATTAATTATCCCTTACTTGGACGATCTCCTGATAAGGGCAAGGTCCAGGGAACAGTTAGAAGTCGGAGTAGCACTATCTCAGATAGTGTTACGTCAGCACGGGTGGATCCTAAATATTCCAAAATCGCAGCTGATTCCAACGACACGTCTTCTGTTCCTAGGAATGATTCTGGACACAGTCCAGAAGAAGGTTTTTCTCCCGGAGGAGAAGGCCAAGGAGTTATCCGAGCTAGTCAGGAACCTCCTAAAACCAGCCCAGGTGTCAGTGCATCAGTGCACGAGGGTCCTGGGAAAAATGGTGGCTTCTTACGAAGCAATTCCATTCGGAAGATTCCATGCAAGAACGTTTCAGTGGGATCTACTGGACAAATGGTCCGGTTCGCATCTTCAGATGCAGCAGCGGATAACCCTGTCACCAAAGACAAGGGTGTCTCTCCTGTGGTGGTTGCAGAGTGCTCATCTTCTAGAGGGCCGCAGATTCGGCATTCAGGATTGGATCCTGGTGACCACGGATGCAAGCCTGAGAGGCTGGGGAGCAGTCACACAGGGAAAAAACTTCCAGGGCTTGTGGTCAAGCATGGAAACATCTCTTCATATAAACATTCTGGAACTACGGGCCATTTACAATGCCCTAAGTCAAGCGAAACCCCTGCTTCAGGGTCAGGCGGTATTGATCCAATCGGACAACATCACGTCAGTCGCCCACGTAAACAGACAGGGCGGCACGAGAAGCAGGAGGGCAATGGCAGAGACTGCAAGGATTCTTCGCTGGGCGGAAAATCATGTGATAGCTCTGTCAGCAGTGTTCATTCCGGGAGTGGACAACTGGGAAGCAGACTTCCTCAGCAGACACGACCTTCACCCGGGAGAGTGGGGACTTCACCCAGAAGTCTTCCACCTGATTGTAAACCGTTGGGAAAAACCAAAGGTGGACATGATGGCATCACGTCTAAACAAAAAATTAGACCGATATTGCGCCAGGTCAAGGGACCCTCAGGCAATAGCGGTGGACGCTCTGGTGACACCGTGGGTGTACCAGTCAGTGTATGTGTTCCCTCCTCTGCCTCTCATACCAAAAGTACTGAGAATCATAAGAAGGAGAGGAGTAAGAACGATACTCGTGGTTCCGGATTGGCCAAGAAGGACTTGGTACCCGGAACTTCAGGAGATGCTCACGGAAGACCCGTGGCCTCTACCTCTAAGAAAGGACCTGCTCCAGCAGGGGCCTTGTCTGTTCCAAGACTTACCGCGGCTGCGTTTGACGGCATGGCGGTTGAACGCCGGATCCTGAAGGAAAAAGGCATTCCAGATGAAGTCACATCCTTCCTGGCTTTGACCAGGGTAGGGATAACCGCAAAACATTATCACCGCATTTGGCGAAAATATGTTGCGTGGTGTGAGGCCAAGAAGGCCCCTACAGAGGAATTTCAACTGGGTCGTTTCCTCCATTTCCTGCAAACAGGACTGTCTATGGGCCTAAAATTAGGGTCCATTAAGGTTCAAATTTCGGCCCTGTCGATTTTCTTCCAGAAAGAACTGGCTTCAGTACCTGAAGTTCAGACATTTGTAAAAGGGGTACTGCATATACAACCTCCTTTTGTGCCTCCAGTGGCACCTTGGGATCTCAATGTTGTTTTGAGGTTCCTTAAGTCACATTGGTTTGAACCACTCACCACTGTGGACTTAAAATATCTCACATGGAAGGTGACGATGCTGTTAGCCCTGGCTTCAGCCAGGCGTGTGTCAGAATTGGCGGCTTTATCATATAAAAGCCCTTACTTAATTTTTCATTCTGACAGGGCAGAATTGAGGACTCGTCCTCAATTTCTCCCTAAGGTGGTTTCTGCTTTTCACATGAACCAACCTATTGTGGTGCCTGCGGCTACTAGGGACTTGGAGGACTCCAAGTTACTTGACGTTGTCAGGGCCCTGAAAATATATGTTTCCAGGACGGCTGGAGTCAGAAAGTCTGACTCGCTGTTTATCCTGTATGCACCCAACAAGCTGGGTGCTCCTGCTTCTAAGCAGACTATTGCTCGTTGGATTTGTAGTACAATTCAGCTTGCACATTCTGTGGCAGGCCTGCCACAGCCAAAATCTGTAAAAGCCCATTCCACAAGGAAAGTGGGCTCATCTTGGGCGGCTGCCCGAGGGGTCTCGGCTTTACAACTTTGCCGAGCAGCTACTTGGTCAGGGGCAAACACGTTTGCTAAATTCTACAAATTTGATACCCTGGCTGAGGAGGACCTGGAGTTCTCTCATTCGGTGCTGCAGAGTCATCCGCACTCTCCCGCCCGTTTGGGAGCTTTGGTATAATCCCCATGGTCCTTACGGAGTCCCAGCATCCACTAGGACGTCAGAGAAAATAAGATTTTACTTACCGATAAATCTATTTCTCGTAGTCCGTAGTGGATGCTGGGCGCCCATCCCAAGTGCGGATTGTCTGCAATACTTGTACATAGTTATTGTTAACTAAATCGGGTTATTGTTGTTGTGAGCCATCTTTTCAGAGGCTCCTTCGTTGTTATCATACTGTTAACTGGGCTCAGATCACGAGTTGTACGGTGTGATTGGTGTGGCTGGTATGAGTCTTACCCGGGATTCAATATCCTTCCTTATTATGTACGCTCGTCCGGGCACAGTATCCTAACTGAGGCTTGGAGGAGGGTCATAGGGGGAGGAGCCAGTGCACACCACCTGATCCTAAAGCTTTTATTCTTGTGCCCTGTCTCCTGCGGAGCCGCTATTCCCCATGGTCCTTACGGAGTCCCAGCATCCACTACGGACTACGAGAAATAGATTTATCGGTAAGTAAAATCTTATTTTTTATTTTTTTTTTCTGTCCTGGACAAATGGTAATACAGGGTTGAGTCTCTGATAAACTGATATTCAGAAATTCAAAATTCTGTGAGATTGTGACACCTTTTGCTTTCTCACGGTTCAATGTACACAAACTTTGGTTGATGCACAAACTTATGAAACATTTTATAAAATTACCTTCAGGTTGTGTACAAGGTATATACAGTATGAAACATTCATTCATGTTTAGACTTGGGTCCAATCCCCAAGATATGATCTTATGGTATGCACATATTTAAAAATATATAGAAAAATCCAAATACTTCTGTCCCTCAGCATTTTGGATATGGTAGACTCTCCCTGTACGTGCTGTGATCTGGAGCGAGGCTTCAACAGAAATAGTGGACATCGCAGTCGGAACATAACTGCTACATGGTGGCAGTGGGAAAGTTTATTTTACTCTCTACATGTTAAGGTGCCGGTTTACTTTAAAACAGTAGTAACAATGGTTTTCTATTACAGTGATTTGATTGAAAATTTCTTATTACCACTATTTTCCGATACATTTGTGAAGGTTGCACTAGGGCTGTAGAGTCAGAGTTGTGAAGATGGAGACAATTTTGGGTGGAGTCGGTAGAAATGTACTGACTCTAACTCCAGGTTAAAAATAAAAATACGCTCTTTGATGTTTCTTTCTTGGGCAGGGTACACAACACGTGAATCTATCCAATCAGTGCGTATCATACTACGCATGTTGTTGCTTGTAAAGGTCTTTGTTTCTTCTATGGTTTATTTCACACGTTGTAACCTTTTGTAGCACACCCAAGGTGGCTGCATCTTCGGTGCAATTTATTACCCAAATTGGCTGCACCAACCTTGCATTAAGTTCATTAAGTACACTATGTTTACTGTTCTTCGTTTTGTTTTCCTCTTGGTTTAATAAACATCTGTGCTATGTTATTGGTGCTTGTAAAGCGACTTTGCGTCCTGCTAAGGAAAAGCGCTAAATAAATACAATTGTAATTGGTAAAGTATTCCATTGTAGGCTAATCAGAAGTAAAATTTTACAAATAAACCTACTTTTTATTTCAAACAGCAATCATGGAAGGAGGGGATGAGATTCCATGTAAGAAAGGTGGCAGCACTCATTACATGACATGCAAGTTTATTAACATGACTGGTTTAGTGGTAAAAAGACCTTTTTTTTTTTTTTCTTTTTAAATGAAATGGGATAGATAAGAGTATGTAGCTCAGACTGCAATCTTGGGGGGACAAATATGTACTCATTTGACAGTTTCTCCAGTAAGGGGAGAAGAGCAGGGATGCATTTTTTGCAGTTTGACCTGGATCAGATATCAGCTAAGGCATTTATAAACTTTTTTTTTTTTGCGCGGAGACATAGTCTGGCAACCCCTGACTATACAATACTGGTTAAACGTTTTAGAACAACCCCCCCTTTTCCCCAAAACTTCTTTCCATTGAATTTTATGAAATGTATTAATGTCTGTGTTCTCTAAAATGAAAGCATACTGTAGAATAATTGGAGAAAAAGAGACTGATAATTTATCTTAACAAATTGATTGGAATTTTTTGACTCTTCCAAGTAATGACCTTTTGCAAATATAACCACAGAACATGTGACATGGCATTCTTTCTGCAATGAAAGTCAAATATTGTGTGGGGAATTCTTCTCCACACTGTTGCAGGAGGTCGCACACTAATAGCGTGCTGTGATTTCAAACTTTGGTCCAGTTCATCCAAACATGTTTAAAGGGGTTTAAGTCAGGACACCGGTCTGGACATTTCTCGTTTTGAAGCCTATTGTTCTTTTCCTCGAATATAGTAACTGAGGAGGTATTTTTTGTTGTTGCTCATCTTGTTATGGCATGAACCCTTAACCAAATAAGCAGAGACCACAATATTGAATCGAATTGCAGAATGCTGCGGTATCCCGTTCAGGATCTAGCAAAAGAGACTTAAGACCAACACAGCTCAGTGTTTGACAGTTGGTTTCAGAGGGGTTTATATACTAAGCAGGGGCTTGTAAGAGCCCAAATTTTAAAAGGGGGTATTTTGCTATTTTCCGTTTAATTACCCTCACGCCTACTCCACAGCATACAGATGTGTTCTCATATACCTAGCATCTACACGCCATACATTGATAGACGCTCCAAGGGCAATAACATACCATATTTCTCTGACGTCCTAGTGGATGCTGGGGACTCCGTCAGGACCATGGGGAATAGCGGCTCCGCAGGAGACAGGGCACAAAAGTAAAAGCTTTAGGATCAGGTGGTGTGCACTGGCTCCTCCCCCTATGACCCTCCTCCAAGCCTCAGTTAGATTTTTGTGCCCGGCCGAGAAGGGTGCAATCTAGGTGGCTCTCCTAAAGAGCTGCTTAGAGTAAAAGTTTTGTTAGGTTTTTTATTTTCAGTGAGTCCTGCTGGCAACAGGCTCACTGCATCGAGGGACTTAGGGGAGAGAAGTGAACTCACCTGCGTGCAGGATGGATTGGCTTCTTAGGCTACTGGACACCATTAGCTCCAGAGGGAGTCGGAACACAGGTCTCACCCTGGGGTTCGTCCCGAAGCCGCGCCGCCGACCCCCTTGCAGATGCCGAAAAGTGAAGAGGTCCAGAAACCGGCGGCAGAAGACTTTTCAGTCTTCATAAGGTAGCGCACAGCACTGCAGCTGTGCGCCATTGTTGTCAGCACACTTCATAGCAGCGGTCACTGAGGGTGCAGGGCGCTGGGGGGGGCGCCCTGGGCAGCAATGATAGTACCTTATTCTGGCTAAAAATACATCGCATATAGCCCCTGGGGGCTATATGGATGTATTTAACCCCTGCCAGGTCTCAGAAAAACGGGAGAAGAAGCCCGCCGAAAAGGGGGCGGGGCCTATTCTCCTCAGCACACAGCGCCATTTTCCCTCACAGAAATGCTGGTGGGAAGGCTCCCAGGCTCTCCCCTGCACTGCACTACAGAAACAGGGTTAAAACAGAGAGGGGGGGCACTTATTTGGCGATATGACTATATATATTAAAATGCTATAAGGGAAAAACACTTATATAAAGGTTGTCCCTGTATAATTATAGCGTTTTTGGTGTGTGCTGGCAAACTCTCCCTCTGTCTCCCCAAAGGGCTAGTGGGGTCCTGTCCTCTATCAGAGCATTCCCTGTGTGTGTGCTGTGTGTCGGTACGTGTGTGTCGACATGTATGAGGACGATGTTGGTGAGGAGGCGGAGCAATTGCCTGTAATGGTGATGTCACTCTCTAGGGAGTCGACACCGGAATGGATGGCTTATTTAAGGAATTACGTGATAATGTCAACACGCTGCAAGGTCGGTTGACGACGTGAGACGGCCGGCAAACCAATTAGTATCCTGTCCAGGCGTCTCAAACACCGTCAGGGGCGTTAAAACGTCCTTTTACCTCAGTCGGTCGACACAGACACGGACACTGACTCCAGTGTCGACTGTGAAGAAACAAACGTATTTTCCTTTAGGGCCACACGTTACTTGTTAAGGGCAATGAAGGAGGTGTTACATATTTCTGATACTACAAGTACCACAAAAAAGGGTATTATGTGGAGTGTGAAAAAACTACCTGTAGTTTTTCCTGAATCAGATAAATTAAATGAAGTGTGTGATGATGCGTGGGTTTCCCCCGATAGAAAATTATTGACGGTATACCCTTTCCCGCCAGAAGTTAGGGCGCGTTGGGAAACACCCCTTAGGGTGGATAAGGCGCTCACACGCTTATCAAAACAAGTGGCGGTACCGTCTCCAGATAGGGCCGCCCTCAAGGAGCCAGCTGATAGGAGGCTGGAAAATATCCTAAAAAGTATATACACACATACTGGTGTTATACTGCGACCAGCGATCGCCTCAGCCTGGATGTGCAGCGCTGGGGTGGCTTGGTCGGATTCCCTGACTGAAAATATTGATACCCTTGACAGGGACAGTATTTTATTGACTATAGAGCATTTAAAGGATGCATTTCTATATATGCGAGATGCACAGAGGGATATTTGCACTCTGGCATCAAGAGTAAGTGCGATGTCCATATCTGCCAGAAGTTGTTTATGGACACGACAGTGGTCAGGTGATGCAGATTCCAAACGGCACATGGAAGTATTGCCGTATAAAGGAGAAAAAGACAACGTCTTTTCAGCCTCAGTCCTTTCGTCCCCATAAGGGCAAGCGGGCAAAAGGCCAGTCATATCTGCCATGGGATAGAGGAAAGGGAAGAAGACTGCAGCAGGCAGCCCATTCCCAGAAACAGAAGCCCTCCACCGCTTCTGCCAAGTCCTCAGCATGACGCTGGGGCCGTACAAGCGGACTCAGGTGCGGTGGGGGGGGTCGTCTCAAGAGTTTCAGCACGCACTGGGCTCACTCGCAAGTGGACCCCTGGATCCTACAAGTAGTATCCCAGGGGTACAGATTGGAAATTCGAGACGTCTCCCCCTCGCAGGGTCCTGAAGTCTGCTTTACCAACGTCTCCCTCCGACAGGGAGGCAGTAGTGGAAACAATTCACAAGCTGTATTCCCAGCAGGTGATAATCAAAGTACCCCTCCTACAACAAGGAAAGGGGTATTATTCCACACTATATTGTGGTACTGAAGCCAGACGGCTCGGTGAGACCTATTCTAAATCTGAAATAGTTGAACACTTACATACAAAGGTTCAAATCAAGATGGAGTCACTCAGAGCAGTGATAGCGAACCAGGAAGAAGGGGACTATATGGTGTCCCGGGACATCAGGGATGCTTACCTCCATGTCCCAATTTGCCCTTCTCACCAAGGGTACCTCAGGTTCGTGGTACAGAACTGTCACTATCAGTTTCAGACGCTGCCGGTTGGATTGTCCACGGCACCCCGGGTCCTTACCAAGGTAATGGCCGAAATGATGATTCTTCTTCAAAGAAAATGGACGATCTCCTGATAGGGGCAAGGTCCAGAGAACAGTTGGAGGTCGGAGTAGCACTATCTCAAGTAGTTCTACGACAGCACGGGTGGATTCTAAATATTCCAAAACCGCAGCTGTTTCCGACGACACGTCTGCTGTTCCTAGGGATGATTCTGGACACAGTCCAGAAAAAGGTGTTTCTCCCGGAGAAGAAAGCCAGGGAGTTATCCGAGCTAGTCAGGAACCTCCTAAAACCAGGAAAAGTGTCAGTGCTTCATTGCACAAGGGTCCTGGGAAAAATGGTGGCTTCTTACGAAGCGATTCCATTCGGTAGATTTCACGCAAGAACTTTTCAGTGGGATCTGCTGGAAAAATGGTCCGGATCGCATCTTCAGATGCATCAGCGGATAACCCTGTCTCCAAGGACAAGGGTGTTTCTTCTGCGGTGGCTGCAGAGTGCTCATCTACTAAAGGGCCGCAGACTCGGCATTCAGGACTGGGTCCTGGTGACCACGGATGCCAGCCTGAGAGGCTGGGGAGCAGTCACACAGGGAAAAAATTTCCAGGGAGTGTGATCAAGTCTGGAGACTTCTCTCCACATAAATATACTGGAGCTAAGGGCAATTTACAATGTTCTAAGCTTAGCAAGACCTCTGCTTCAAGGTCAGCCGGTATTGATCCAGTGGGACAACATCACGGCAGTCGCCCACGTAAACAGACAGGGCGGCACAAGAAGCAGGAGGGCAATGGCAGAAACTGCAAGGATTCTTCGCTGGGCGAAAAATCGTGTGATAGCACTGTCAGCAGTGTTCATTCCGGGAGTGGACAACTGGGAAGCAGACTTCCTCAGCAGGCACGACCTCCACCCGGGAGAGTGGGGACTTCATCGGGAAGTATTCCACATGATTGTGAACCGTTGGGAAAGACCAAAGGTGGACATGATGGCGTCCCGCCTGAACAAAAAACTGGACAGGTATTGCGCCAGGTCAAGAGACCCTCAAGCAATATCTGTGGACGTTCTGGTAACACCGTGGGTGTACCAGTCGGTGTATGTGTTCCCTCCTCTGCTTCTCATAACCAAGGTACTGAGAATTATAAGACGTAGAGGAGTAAGAACTATACTCGTGGCTCCGGATTGGCCAAGAAGGACGTGGCACCCGGAACTTCAAGAAATGCTCACAGAGGACTCATGGCCTCTGCCGCTAAGAAGGGACTTGCTTCAGCAAGTACCAGGTCTGTTCCAAGACTTACCGCGGCTGCGTTTGACGGCATGGCGGTGGAACGCCAGATCCTAAGGGAAAAAGGCATTCCGGAAGAGGTCATTCCTACCCTGGTCAAAGCCAGGAAGGAGGTGACCGCAAAACATTATCACCACATGTGGCGAAAATATGTTGCGTGGTGTGAGGCCAGGAAGGCCCCACGAAGAAATTTCAACTCGGTCGATTCCTGCATTTCCTGCAAACAGGAGTGTCTATGGGCCTCAAATTGGGGTCCATTAAGGTTCAAATTTCGGCCCTGTCAATTTTCTTCCAGAAAGAATTGGCTTCAGTTCCTGAAGTCCAGAAGTTTGTCAAGGGAGTATTGCATATACAACCCCCTTTTTGTGCCTCCAGTGGCACTGTGGGATCTCAACGTAGTTCTGGGATTCCTCAAATCACATTTTAAACCGCTCAAATCTGTGGATTTGAAATATCTCACATGAAAAGTGACCATGCTGTTGGCCCTGGCCTCGGCCAGGCGAGTGTCAGAATTGGCGGCTTTGTCTCACAAAAGCCATATCTGATTGTCCATTCGGACAGGGCAGAGCTGCGGACTCGTCCCCAGTTTCTTCCTAAGGTGGGTCAGCGTTTCACCTGAACCAGCTTATTGTGGTACCTGCGGCTACTAGGGACTTGGAGGACTCCAAGTTGCTAGATGTTGTCAGGGCCCTGAAAATATAGGTTTCCAGGACGGCTGGAGTCAGGAAAACTGACTCGCTGTTATCCTGTATGCACCCAACAAACTGGGTGCTCTTGCTTCTAAGCAGACGATTGCTCGTTGGATTTGTAGCACATTTCAACTTGCACATTCTGTGGCAGGCCTGCCACAGCCTAAATCTGTCAAGGCTCATCCTGGGCGGCTGCCCGAGGGGTCTCGGCATTACAACTCTGCCGAGCAGCTACGTGGTCGGGGGAGAACACGTTTGTAAAATTCTACAAATTTGATACCCTGGCTAAAGAGGACCTGGAGTTTTCTCATTCGGTGCTGCAGAGTCATCCGCACTCTCCCGCCCGTTTGGGAGCTTTGGTATAATCCCCATGGTCCTGACGGAGTCCCCAGCATCCACTAGGACGTCAGAGAAAATAAGATTTTACTTACCGATAAATCTATTTCTCGTAGTCCGTAGTGGATGCTGGGCGCCCATCCCAAGTGCGGATTGTCTGCAATACTTGTACATAGTTATTGTTACAAAAATCGGGTTATTATTGTTGTGAGCCATCTTTTCAGAGGCTCTGCTGTTATCATGCTGTTAACTGGGTTCAGATCACAGGTTGTACAGTGTGATTGGTGTGGCTGGTATGAGTCTTACCCGGGATTCAAAATCCTTCCTTATTGTGTACGCTCGTCCGGGCACAGTATCCTAACTGAGGCTTGGAGGAGGGTCATAGGGGGAGGAGCCAGTGCACACCACCTGATCCTAAAGCTTTTACTTTTGTGCCCTGTCTCCTGCGGAGCCGCTATTCCCCATGGTCCTGACGGAGTCCCCAGCATCCACTACGGACTACGAGAAATAGATTTATCGGTAAGTAAAATCTTGTTTTTTCTTCTAGCATTTTAGTCATATTGCAGGTGCAATTAAAAGTCACTCACATTGTACTAGAGACACTAGACCAGTGATCTCCAACCCATAGCTCACGAGCTACCGGTAGCTCGCCGTAGTATTTTCGGTAGCTCATAGAGCGCACGGGCTTGGGCAGTCACTGGTACTCCTCTTCCCTTAATTTTTAATATGGTGCCGGTCATCAGCCAATCAGAGCTTGTGGACCAGCAGTGGCAGCACCTGATTGGCTGCCGGACCACGAGTTTTGATTGGCTCACTTACTGGCACCATATTTTAAATGCCCGCCGCTGCCGGAGACTGTCATCCTCACTGCAGCTGTTCTCCGGACTTCACAGGAGAGGTGCGCGCTGCGCTCTCCTCCTCTTCCGTCTCTCATACAGGAGGAGCAGCATCGGCGGCAGTAGGAAAAGCCAGCAAGGGTTTGCACTGTGTGGTGCACTGTATCGGACACTGTGGGGGGGCATTGTATCGGACGCTGTGGGGGGAGGGACACATTGTATCGGGCGCTGCGGGGGGGGCATTATTTGTGTATCTGGCACTACGCGGGGGGGGCATTACTTGTAGTTGTGAGGCCACACACACTTTCACAGTAACGCACGCGCATTGGGGGGGAGGGGGTAGCTCCTTCAGAGGTTTTATTTTCTGAAAGTAGCTCACACCCCAATTAAGGTTGGAGACCACTGCACTTGACTGAGCTATTAACCACACAGGAATTTGTTTTACAGACTACAAGTTGCAGAAGAAACAGAACGCTGCTTGAGAAAAAGCTGCTGCCACTGTCATCAAAGCCCATTTTGCACAAATTTGGACTTTGCTAGATTACACTGATCAATTTGATGTGCAACATCAATGTAGTTTTGTCACTCCCAGTTGTTTTGTTAATGCAAATAAGATTCACAAAATACACTTTGCTGAGACGCCCTGGGTCCGGCATGCCTAGAGGGACTATTTGGCTTGATTATAGCGACAGTGTATTATCTGTTATTTTATATATTTATTACCAGCTATTTAGCTAGGGCACACATATTCCGCAGCGCTTTACAGAGAATATTTGACTATTCACATCAGTCACTACCCGTGGAGCTTACAATCTATATTCCCCACCACATGTACACACACATTTACGCTACGGTTAATTTTTTGTTGGGACCCAATTAACCTACCATTATTTTTTGGGATTGTGGGAGGAAACCCACTCAAGTACAAGGATAATATACAAACTCCACACATTTAGGGCAATGGAGGTAATCGAACCGATGATCTCGGTGCTGTAAGGCAGTAATGGTAACCATTATACCATTGTGTATGTGGACACATCAGTACAAAAAATGTGGGATGAACCAGATATTTAAAATTTTGATTCATTGGTCCAGAAGACCACCTTCAGCGCAGATGCACTGCCACCGGCAACACCTGCGTGACTGCTCTGCCACCGTACGGTGGGGTCCACGTCCCCCCACCGTCACAGCTCAGCTGCATTGGGTGGAGGGGCACAGGGGTAATAGAAGAGACTGAAAGATGATAAAGGGGTGGTGGGAGAGGGATAAAGAGATGGGGGAGGGGCAGATGAGAGAGAGCGCACTTCTGTGAATGTCTATTATCTATAAAGAGCTGTGGGATATGTATGCGCTATATAAATCACTTTTTCTCTAACGTCCTAGAGGATTCTGGGGACTCCGTAAGGACCATGGGGAATAGACGGGCTCCGCAGGAGATAGGGCACTTTAAGAAAGCTTTGGATTCTGGGTGTGCACTGGCTCCTCCCTCTATGTCCCTCCTCCAGACCTCAGTTTTACACTGTGCCCAGAGGAAGATGGGCGCACTGCAGGGAGCTCTCCGGAGTTCTTTGCATTAGAAAGCATTTTTGTTTGGATTTTCTATTTTTACAGGGAGCACTGCTGGCAACAGGCTCCCTGCATCGAGGGACTGGGGAGAGAGGAGCAGACCTACTTAAATGATAGGATCTGCTTCCTCGGCTACTGGACACCATTAGCTCAGGAGGGGGTGAACACAGGTTCGTCCTGGGCGTCCACCCCCGGAGCCACGCCGCTGTTCTCCTCACAGAGCCAGAAGAACAGAAGCAAGAAGACGTCTCAGGCGGCAGAAGCCTTCAGCGGCTTCACTGAGGTAATGCACAGCACCGCAGCTGTGCGTCATTGCTCCACACACCTCACACACTCCGGTCACTGTATGGGTGCAGGGCACACTGGGCAGCAATAATAACACCTCAAAACATGGCAAAAAGATATATACATGTACAGCTGGGCACTGTACATGTATATAAAAAAGCCCCCGCCATTTTTACACAAATTTGAGCGGGACCGAAGCCCGCCGCCGAGGGGGCGGGGCTTCTCCCTCAGCACTCACCAGCGCCGTTTTTCTCTCCACAGAACGCTGAGAGGAAGCTCCCCGGACTCTCCCCTGCTTACACACGGTGAAGGGGTGTTTAAAAGAGAGGGGGGGGGGCGCACATAATTGGCGGATAAGATATTATACAGCGCTGCTGGGGAAAAAAACATTTTGTGTTGGTCTCCAGGGTCATTGCGCTAGGGTGTGTGCTGGCATACTCTCTCTCTGTCTCTCCAAAGGGCCTTAAAGGAGATACTGTCTTCAGAAAAGAGTTTCCCTGTGTGTGTGTGTGAAGTGTGTCGGTACGTGTGTGTCGACATGTTTGACGAGGAAGGCTCGCTTAATGTGGAGGGGGAGTGTTTGAATGTCAGGTCGCCGTCGGCAACGCCGACACCGGACTGGGTGGATATGCTGAATGTCATAAATGCACATGTGAATCTCCTACATAAAAGGTTAGACAAGACTGAGGCTAGGGATCAGTCAGGTAGCCAGACCGTGCCTGTCCCTGTGGCGCCAGGACCTTCAGGGTCTCAAAAGCGCCCCATATCCCAGGTCGCTGGCACAGATACCGACACAGATACTGACTCTAGTGTCGACTATGAGGATGCAAAATTACAGCCGAAGGTGGCAAAGGGTATTCGATACATGATTATTGCCATAAAAGAGGTTTTGCATATCACTGAGGAACCCCCTGTCCCTGACACGAAGGTTCACATGTATAAAGGGAAAAAGCCTTTCCGTCCTCATTTGAGCTAAGCGAATTGTGCAAAAAGGCTTGGGAGTCTCCGGATAGGAGACTACATGTTCCCAAAAGGATTCTTATGGTGTATCCTTTTCCACAGAAGGAAAGGCTACGATGGGAATCTTCGCCTAAAGTAGACAAGGCACTGACACGCTTATCCAAGAAAGTGGCACTGCCTTCTCCGGATACTGCTTCCCTCAAGGATCCTGCTGGTCGCAAGCAGGAAATTACCATGAAGCACATATACACACATTCAGGAACTATCGTCAGACCGGCCATGGCGTCGGCCTGGGTTTGTAGTGCTGTCGTGGCATGGGCAGACTCCTTATCTACGGAGATTGGCACCTTAGATAGGGATACCATTCTAATGACCATTGAGCATATCAGAGATGCTGCCTTGTATATGTCACGATCCGGGTATCTGGACGCCATTTCTTACCCATCAGATGCCTCCTAAGGCTGGCTCAGCGCTCCAGGACCGGATTCCATCTGTTATCCTGATGTGTACATTCCTGTATCCTCTCCTGTCACTCTGGGACGCTGTCACAGTAAGCGCCATATTACATCTGGCATGGCGTCTCCCGCGGCCTCCGCCGCCGTCCCTGAGCTTCTGCATGCAGAGTGGCGATTACGTCAGCCGCGGCCTCCGCTGTGTCCGCGTGGTTGGATGTGCACTTGTCAGCCTGACGTCTCCTGTCTCCAGTGGCCGGCGCCGCCATTACTGTTTTCATTACCACATGGATTACAAACCAAACTTCCCTCCAAGTGTCTGCATGGGCGCAGCCATCTTGGATTCTGTCAGCTGATCATTTCCTCCAATCTGTTGTCAGTATTGTTAATCTGCATAATTGCCTAGCCAATCCCTTCCTTGCTGCAGGTATAAATACACTGTGCCTGAGCAAGGAAGGCGTCAGTGCTTTGGTTGTCAAACCTAGTTCCTGTTTGTCTCTCTCCTGTGATTGTCTTCCAGGTTCCAGCTCCTGTCTCAAGACTTCCATCATAGAGACCCGCACCAGCATTCCACCTGCGGTGTAGCCTGACTCTCCAATCCATTGTGGATTCATCTGTTTCCAGCTACAACATTACCTGCTTCCAGCTCAGCTTCCAGCAGAGTACAGCTTCCCTTAAAGGGCCGGTGTCCTTTCTACACTTTACCACTCTCCACCGGTATTATTATTTCTCCGCTCTCAAGTTCTACATTTCAGTTCATATTTCATCGCTCCCAAGTTCATTTATTATTTAACTGGTTCCAGCCAGTATCCACTCCGTGCTAACAACAGTCTGGTTCCAGCCAGTATCCACAGCAGCTGTTTTATCTTCAGCAACCCAGCTTTTCCTGGAACACCAGCTGGCACAATCCTGGGTTATCTCCATTGCTACAGTCGGGCCTGGTAAGGACTTTCCATCTAGAAGATCATAAGAACTATCTCACACTACCAGTGCCCTGTGGCTCCTGCCATCCTGTAGTACCCAGGAACTGTATTTATTCTTTGCTGACTTTTACGTTTTCTTTTACTGCTGCTGTGTTGCGGAGTTGTCATAATAAACATCATTGACTTTTATCCAAGTTGTCGTGGTCACGCCTTCGGGCAGTTATTATTCATGTTACTTACATGTCCAGGGGTCTGATACAACCTCCCAGGTTCCGGTACATCTCAGCCCCTACAACTGAGGCTGCCTCCCGTCAGCTCAGGCCCTCAGTTGTGACAGTATATGAGGGATGCTCAGAGAGACATTTGTTTACTAAGCTCCAGAATAAACGCTATGTCTATTTCTGCTAGGCGACTCTTGTGGACCCGACTCAAAGCGGCATATGGAGTATTGCCTTACAAGGGGGAGGAGTTGTTTGGAGAAGGCCTCTCGGACCTGGTCTCTACTGCTACGGCCGGTAAATCGAATTTTTTACATTATGTTCCCCCGCAGCATGCTAAGAAGGTACCGCATTATCAAATGCAGTCCTTCTCGTTCCAATAAAAGCAAGAAGGTACGAGGATCGTCATTTGTTGCCAGAGGTAAAGGCAAGGGAAAAAAGCTGCACTCGGCTAGTTCCCAAGAGCAGAAGTCCTCCCCTACTTCCGCAAAGTCCACCGCATGACGCTGGGGCTTTCCGGGGGGGGGGGAGGGTCAGATCAAGTGGGGGCACGTCTTCGTCTTTTCAGCCACGTCTGGGTTCTCTCACAGGTGGATCCCTGGGCAATAGAGATTGTTTCCCAGGGATACAGACTGGAATTCGAAGACATGCCTCCTCGCCGGTTTTTCAAATTGGCTCTGCCAGCTTCCCCGTTGGTGAGGGAGCTGGTGTTAGCTGCAATTCACAAATTGTACATTCAACAGGTGATAGTCGAAGTTCCTCATCTCCAGCAAGGAGAGGGTTATTATTCATCCCTGTTTGTGGTACCGAAACCGGACGGTTCGGTCAGACCCATTTTAAATCTGAAAGCCCTGAACCTGTACTTGAAGAGGTTCAAGTTCAAAATGGAATTGCTCAGAGCGGTCATCGCCAGCCTGGAGGGAGGGGATTGGATGGTGTCCCTGGATATAAAGGATGCGTACCTTCATGTTCCGATTTTCCCTCCTCACCAGGCGTTTCTGAGATTTGCAGTACAGGACTGTCACTACCAATTTCAGACGTTGCCGTTTGGTCTTTCCACGGCCCAGAGAATTTTCACCAAGGTAATTGCGGAAATGATGGTGCTCCTGCGCAGGCAGGGCGTCACAATTATCCCGTACTTGGACGATCTCCTCATAAAGGCGAAATCTCGGGAGAAGTTGCTGGACAGGGTGTCTCTGTCCGTGAAGACGTTGCAGAGGCACGGCTGGATTCTCAATTTACCGAAATCCCAGCTAGTCCCTGCAACGCGTCTGACCTTTTTGGGCCTGATTCTAGACACAGACCAAAAAAGAGTTTTTCTTCCAGTGGAGAAGGCTCAGGAGCTCGTAGCTCTGGTCAGGAACCTATTGAAGCCGAAAAAGGTTTCAGTGCATCATTGCACGAGGGTTCTGGGGAAGATAGTGGCTTCATACGAGGCCATCCCCTTCGGCAGGTTCCATGCAAGGACCTTTCAATGGGACCTATTGGACAAATGGTCCGGGTCCCATCTACACATGCAAAAACGGATCACCCTGTCTCCCAGGGCCAGGGTGTCTCTCCTGTGGTGGCTGCGCAGTGCTCACCTCCTGGAGGGTCGCAGGTTCGGCATTCAGGACTGGGTCCTGGTGACCACGGACGCGAGCCTCAGAGGTTGGGGAGCTGTCGCACTAGGAAGAAATTTCCAGGGTCTCTGGTCAAGCCTAGAGACTGGTCTCCACATCAATGTCCTGGAGTTGAGGGCCATATACAACGCCCTACGCCAAGCGGAGGAATGGCTTCGGAACAAACCGGTTCTGATTCAGTCAGACAATGTCACGGCAGTGGCTCATGTAAACCTACAAGGTGGCATAAGGAGCAGAGTGGCCATGGCAGAGGCGACAAGGATTCTACGCTGGGCGGAAGGCCATGTAAGCGCACTATCAGCAGTGTTCATCCCGGGGGTAGACAACTGGGAGGCGGATTTCCTCAGCATGCACGACCTGCATCCGGGAGAGTGGGGATTTCATCAAGAAGTCTTCACACAGATCACGGATCGGTGGGGACTGCCTCAGATAGACATGATGGCGTCCCGCCTCAACAAAAAGCTAAAGAGGTATTGCGCCAGGTCAAGAGACCCTCAGGCGGTTGCGGTAGACGCTCTGGTTACACCTTGGGTGTTCAGATCAGTGTATGTGTTTCCTCCTCTACCTCTCATACCCAAGGTGTTGAGGATAATAAGAATAAGAAGGGTCAGAACAATCCTCATTGTTCCAGATTGGCCAAGGAGGACTTGGTATACGGATCTGCAAGAGTTGCTCAGAGAAGATCCGTGGCCTCTTCCTCTAAGGCAGGACCTGCTGCAGCAGAGGCCCTGTCTGTTCCAATACTTACCGCGGCTGCGTTTGACGGCATGGCAGTTGAACGCCGGAACCTAGCAGAAAAAGGGATTCCGGAGGAGGTCATTTCTACCCTGATCAAGGCTAGGAAGGACGTGACATCGAAACATTATCACCGTATATGGAGAAAATATGTTTCTTGGTGTGAGGCCAGAGCTACTCCTACGGAGGAGTTCCAGTTGGGCCGTCTGCTTCACTTCCTTCAAACGGGAGTGAATTTGGGCCTAAAATTAGGGTCCATAAAGGTACAAATTTCGGCCTTATCCATTTTCTTTCAAAGAGAATTGGCTTCTCTTCCTGAAGTACAGACTTTTATGAAGGGCGTGCTGCATATTCAGCCTCCCTTTGTACCTCCGGTGGCGCCTTGGGACCTTAACGTGGTATTAAGTTTCCTCAAGTCACCTTGGTTTGAACCACTCAAAACAGTGGAGTTGAAATACCTCACTTGGAAAGTGGTCATGTTGTTGGCCTTAGCTTCTGCAAGGCGGGTTTCGGAATTGGCGGCTTTATCATAAAAAAGCCCATACCTGATTTTTCACGTGGATAGGGCAGAGTTGAGGACTCTTCCTCAATTTCTGCCCAAGGTGGTCTCATCTTTTCATATGAACCAACCTATTGTCGTGCCTGTGGCTACACGGGACTTGGAGGATTCCGAGTCCCTGGATGTGGTCAGGGCTTTGAAGATTTATGTGACCAGAACAGCTAGGATCAGGAAGACCGAAGCTCTGTTTGTTCTGTATGCGGCCAACAAGGTTGGCGCTCCTGCTTCAAAGCAGACTATTGCTCGCTGGATCTGTAACACGATTCAGCAGGCGCATTCTTCAGCAGGATTGCCATTGCCTAAATCAGTTAAGGCCCATTCCACTGGGAAGGTGGGCTCTTCTTGGGCGGCTGCCCGAGGGGTCTCGGCACTACGACTGTGCCGAGCTGCTACTTGGTCGGGGTCAAACACCTTTTTAAAGTTCTATAAGTTTGATACCCTGGCTGAGGAGGACCTCCTGTTTGCTAAATCGGTGATGCAGAGTCATCCGCACTCTCCCGCCCGTTTGGGAGCTTTGGTATAATCCCCATGGTCCTTACGGAGTCCCCAGCATCCTCTGGGACGTTAGAGAAAATAAGATTTTACTTACCGGTAAATCTGTTTCTCGTATTCCGTAGAGGATGCTGAGCGCTCGTCCCAAGTGCAGACTTCTTCTGCAAGACTTGTATATAGTTATTGCTTACATAAGGGTTATGTTATAGTTGATCGGGTTTGAACCGAGGCTATGTTATTGTTCATACTGTTAACTGGGTAGTTTATCACAAGTTATACGGTGTGATTGGTGTGGCTGGTATGAATCTTGCCCTTAGATTTACAAAAATCCTTTCCTCGTACTGTTCATCTCCTCTGGGCACAGTTTCTCTAACTGAGGTCTGGAGGAGGGACATAGAGGGAGGAGCCAGTGCACACCCAGAATCCAAAGCTTTCTTAAAGTGCCCTATCTCCTGCGGAGCCCGTCTATTCCCCATGGTCCTTACGGAGTCCCCAGCATCCTCTACGGACTACGAGAAATAGATTTACCGGTAAGTAAAATCTTATTTAAAATAATAAATTACATACAGATTAAGTGTAAAAGCCATTTAAAATAAATGGAAACTGTCAAAATATAGACTTGGGTAGATTTACATCACCTGTACACCAGGGAATGGCAACAATCATTCCTTTAAACCAGGGGCGGGGAACCTTTTTTCTACCAAGGGCCATTTGGATATTTATAAAATCCTTCGGGGGCCATACAAAAATTACCCTGCCCCCTAGTAGTTATGCCCCTTAGTAGTACTGAGTGTGCGTGCCAAAAAATGGGTGTAGCCAATTAAAAGGGGATGTGATACACAAATGCCCCCAATAGTGCAGTGCCAGATACACAAATTCCCCACAGTGCCAGATACACTGTGCTGCTCACCGCTGTCAGGGGTCAGGGCCAGGAGGAGAGTGCGGCTATGTTGGGCAACGGTGGTGGCGTGTAGGGCCTCAAAACAGCCGCCGGGTTCGTAAGCCAATCAGAGCTTGCGGACCGACAGCTCCTGTTTGGCCGCTGGCCCGCAAGCTCTGATTGGCTCACGAACCAGCGGCTGGTTTGAGATCCTATCCACCGCTGCCGCCGGACATAGCTGCGCTTTCCTCCCTGCCCTGACAGCTGAGACACGCCGCCTCCGGACTGAGGGGCAGCGGGTGGGCCGGGACAAACAGCTTTGCGGGCCGAAGGTTCCCCACCCCTGCTTTAAACCCTTTCAAGTCTTTAACTTCCTTTCCTCGCATTCTGGATTTGCAGACCACATCTCCAGCCAGTTGATCTGAGAAGAGATAGTTTTAGTAATATTTATTTTGTCAATTATTTAACTTTGCTTTGCATGACACTACCAGTATGTCTTAGCATGTGAGAGGAAGCCTGAATACTCGGAGAACTCAACACAAAACATGGGAAGGACACATAACTCCATACAGAGAGCTGTGGTCAGGTTCAAACCCATTACCCTGGAGATGTAAGGGGCAGTGCTAACCACTGTGCAACAGTTATACCTCAACATGAACATAAAATACATTTGTAACAGCCGCCTCCAAGTTAAACAGTTGCCACTTGCATAGTAATTCTATGAAGCGCTATTACATTTGCATTAACTTCCAAGTCATATAGCTGAATAATATGGAAAAAGCAAGAGCTATTTAGAGGAATGATTTTACAAAGTACTTATTTTTCTTGTTCCATCCTCTGTTCCTTGTACTGACTCGCATGAGTCACATTGTACCACCTCTCGTAAAAAGTGTAACTGTGACATTTTTATACATAAGAAATTTCTTACATCATAACATTTTCCATATAAAAATCACAAAACTAACAATGTACAAAAATAAATCCACGTCTTAAGCAATTATGTACTTCTCATATGATAACATTTAAAGTGTAAAATTAGAGATGGTGAGTGCATGTAAATAGGGGTACACAGGGTGGTGGTGTGGGAGTGGCTATGTCATGGAGGTCACCATCCTCCCTGATAAGCAAGGAAAGAAAATATAGCTAGTGCTCACCAAGGAGATATGGATACATTGGCCCTCATTCCGAGTTGATCGGTCGCAAGGCGAATTTAGCAGAGTTACACACGCTAAGCCGCCGCCTACTGGGAGTGTATCTTAGCATCTTAAAATTGCGACCGATGTATTCGCAATATTGCGAGCACAAACTACTTAGCAGTTTTAGAGTAGCTCCAGACTTACTCTGCCTGTGTGATCAGTTCAGTGCTTGTCGTTCCTGGTTTGACGTCACAAACACACCCAGCGTTCGCCCAACCACTCCCCCGTTTCTCCGGCCACTCCTGCGTTTTTTCCGGAAACGGTAGCGTTTTCAGCCACACTCCCATAAAACGGCCTGTTTCCGCCCAGTAACACCCATTTCCTGTCAATCACATTACGATCGCCGGAGCGATGAAAAAGCCGTGAGTAAAAATACTATCTTCATAGCAAAGATACTTTGCGCAGTCGCAGTGCGAATATTGCGCATGCGCACTAAGCGGAATTTCACTGCGATGCGATGAAAAATACAGAGCGAACGACTCGGAATGAGGGCCATTGTCTGGAATGTGAGGTGTTGTACATTATATGTAGTCTACCAGTTGAAAGGTACCCACTCTACTAAACAGACCGTGTTAATAGATTGGGGAACTTTCAACTGATGCATAACAAATACTACACCTAACATTCCAGACAACTCATACATATCTCATAACTGAGTGCTTTCTATATTTACGTTCCCAGCATTTAGGAGTCTATTTACTAAGCCTTGGCTGGACATAAAGTACCAGGCAATCAGGTCTTAACTGCCATATTACAGGCTGTGTTTGTAAAATGACAGGAGCTGATTGGCTGGTACTTTGATCTCTGTCCACTTTATCTCCAGCCAAGGCTTAGTAAATAGGCCCCTTAAAGTGTGACGATTAAAGGGAATGTAGAATGGATTTTACAGTTTGCCTTAAGCAGCTTGTTTAATCTGGTCCTTCCAGTGTATATTATGTGCAGAAGGATGGTTTGGTATTAATTACAGTTGGATCAGTCACATATCATGGTACATCAGTGCCCACGAACTTTGTATATAAGAAAATGAAGCTGAACTTGCTACTGCATTTGGGGAGAGAGGTTGCACTACGAATAATAGCCACTTTCCCTAATGTTGATTTCTTTCACTATCATCATAATAGGATACAGTGTTCATGTCCTTAATGCTAAATAAGTGTCTCCTTCATATAGCAGTGAGTATGCTTGGACAAAATCTGTATCGGGGGGAAGGAGTATCACAAAATCTGATGAGTGACTTTGCGAGGAAAGTGTTAGTGCCTGTGTATGTATGTATGCAGGTGTGTGTGTGTGTGTGTATATATATGTGTCTCTGTGTGTATGTATATATATATATATATATATATATATATATTGATTACACTGCTTTGTTGATTCCCAAGTCTCCTGAGTGCCGCCTCTTTCTTCACCTGTCTAAATACAAGCTACACCCTGGAGGGGATATATATATATATATATATAATGTGTGTGTGTGTGTGTGTGTGTGTGTGTGTGTGTGTGTGTGTGTATGTATATGTGTGTGTGTAATAAAAATGTATGTCATTTTATGTGCGTGTGTATATTCAGAATTTTACCCAGCTGCCATGGCAGCACTTCCTCTCCCCCCCCCCCCCCCCCCCCCCCCTCAATTCAGTAGATCTCAGATGTTCTCTATTTTTTTGGTGTATTTCAGGAATCAGAATTTGATCCTATGAAGTTCAACAGTGTTATAGAATATGAGAAGCCAAATAATGATTTGAGCAGGTTTCGAGGTTACATGTGAGTATTTTTTTATTCACATATGTGTTACTACAGGTTCTATTCTTTATTTACTAAACATTATATTTTCCTTATTATCTTTTATTTATATTGGGCACCACATTTATACCTCAGTTTACAGAGCATATATAATAAATAAGTCTCTGTACATTGACGTTCACTCTAAATTGAGCTATTGCACAAAACCATACAGTCACCCAACCCAGTCACTTCATATTTATTCTCCTGTTTGTAGCAGTACAGGTTGAGTCTCCCTTATCCAAAATGCTTGGGACCAGAGGTACTTTGGATATGGGATTTTTCCGTATTTTGGAATAATTGCATTCCATAATGAGATATCATGGTGATGGGACCTAAATCTAAGCACAGGATGCATTTATGTTTCATATACATCTTATACACACAGCCTGAAGGTAATTTTAACCAATATTTTTTATAACTTTGTGCATTAAACAAAGTGTGTCTACATTCAGACAATTCATTTATGTTTCATATACACCTTATACACACAGACTGAAGGTCATTTTATACAATATTTTTAATAACTTTGTGTATTAAACAAAGTTTGTGTACATTGACACATCAAAAAACAAAGGTTTCACTATCTCACTCTCACTCAAAAAAGTCCGTATTTCGGAATATTCCGTATTTCGGAATATATGGATATGGGATACTCAACCTGTACTTACCGTTTTGCTTTGCCACCTATCACTGCAATACAGAACGTTGTACTACCAGAAGTAATTCCCTTATGCCATGCAAAACAAAAATGTCTACTATCCGTGCAGGCATGAAATGTTCTCCAGCAATATTGTATAGCTCCAGTGAATGGCTTCATTTTTTTCTGTGCTGTTTCTCCTTTCCTGTAGCACCTCCTTGATTGTCCTGCCAGCCTGAATACGATTTAAGGTTTGACCAATGGAACCTATTCGTAGTTTTCATAGCAGGCTATAAAGGAACGGTGGAAACAAGAGATAATAGAAGGATTGCAGTAGAAACCGGTTATTTCTCTGTTTCTTCATTGTTAAATAGGCAAAGTGATTGCCCATTTCTCCAGGAACTGTAGACACAGAGCAGATTTAAGAAATTCTTTAATGGAAAAAACACTGTAATGTTGACTGTGCCATGCAAAGGAATTCCGGTTTGGGTACAATTAAAATCAAGATGCTTATGCGAAATTATTTAATTTTTATTCCTTTTAAGCAATTCCGTCTTAAAGTTATCTATTCGTGTGTAGAAATATCGTAATACAAGGATCTTAATCAAAAGGCTTGTTGAAGTTTAAAACATTTTGAACTCTGTATTTGAAAGAATTATATAGCTCTGCGTCATAAGATTAAGCAATCCGTAGTCTCATTCCTACACGTTTCTATACATAACCTTTCAATCCAGGGATTCCCACCAGTTTAATCAAATTTCTAGTCATCTAGTAATGTGGGGATACAGCGTTCATTAAAATTGATCTCAATTTCTGGTTTTGAGGAGTTCTCTTTTTAAGACCCTTCAAGCATATTTAATGGTTATATTTAAGCTATATTAAGCAAAGTATTGCTATGCAGTCAATAAGTTACTTCATGCTTCTGCCGTGTGATGAGTGTGGTTTGGCATTTTTGCCTCTTTGTACCATAAAACCATGTCCCACCACTAAATAGATAACACATTACTTAAGGTCAGATAAAGATTAAGCCATAGGAAAAAGAAGGATTTAGAAATTGACGTTAAGGGGTAGTTTACTAAAGCTTCTAAAAATAAAAGTGGAGCTGTTAGCACTGTTGAAATAGGAGTGCGCTACTAAGCAGACTCCAGTCTTTCTGTCCTCCAGGGAGGCTTTACGCCCTATCTCAAGATGACCATGAAGGGGTCATCTTTTCTTTTTACTGTGAAGGGACATGGCGGGAGATATAAGGCTTCTGTGAGATACATGTTAATTACCTGCTATATAAAGCTGTTCCAACAACCCTGCACCGCTACCTGTTTGCAGCATACACTCACTGGCTGGTGCGCTGTATGAAACCCTACTCCGTTCAAACTCCGCTCCATCACCAGTGTACATGTAACAGTTAATATGGCTTTACCGGCTGTTTATCAAAAAATCAACACTACTGGTTGAGTAACTGTTCAGTAACATAGTTTGAGTCATCCCGTGGTGTGTGCCTTTATAACTCTGCAGTATCAACACATGCACACAAATCCTTTCCAGTAACAAACAGATTCTAGGTATCATTTCTATATCGCATCCTAGGAAATATTAGCCAAAATCTGATTGGTTGGTATGGGCAATACCATAATTTTTGAGCTTTAGTAAATCTACCCCTAAGACTTGTTTAAACCTTAGATCTCAGCCTTTCTATTACGCATGGTAGCGGTACAGCTACATCCCTAAACCTCTGGGTTGAGCCAAGAGATCCACATTCTTGTGATTGTGCTCGATGCATCTTAGATTTTTACCCAAGAAATAAGACTAATCCTTTGGATAATTTGGCAGACAGTTGCAGAGATTTCCTGTTGTACAGTACGTAATGTGTTCTTCAAGGTACACATATGATTTCCATCAACTAGATGGCATCCTTCTCCACTGCGCTTTGAACTTTAGATAAACAGTTAGCAGGATTCTGGTACGGTCAGGCCTACCGCAGTAGGGAAAGATTCCTAATTAGCTGCCGCACCCAGTCCCAGAATAACAAAAAAAAAAAAATGTTTGTACACTGTCATATTATAGACTAACAGTCAGTGGGGTGGGAGCTGGTGCTTGAAACTTATTCTTATTGAATACTTCCTAAAACTATTTAATTTTAACAGTGCTATCAAAAAACATATACCTCTGGTAGTGCTAAACCCACCTAAATAAAGGATCCATGTAAACCGCTTGTAATGTGCATAAAATGAATGAGCCTGAACTTTGAATGGCTCTGTTAAATAGAGATTATAAAAAGGGTCAGAAAAACGAACTAAAACTAATTAGTAGCATCTGCATGGCAGTTCATCTGTATCCGTCCTCCAGTTGGAAGATTTAAGCTATGAATACATGCTGGGATTAATTATAACTCTATATAGACCTAAATTAACAATAATAGGAATGTATAATAAATTGCATGTATCCATTGTGAAGGCATCTAGTCAAAGGAGATGTTCTTTTTTAGTAGTGTTTAATAATCCCTACAAATCATACTAAAATATATGCTGATGAATAGCTTTATAGTTGCCTTCTCTGCAGATTAACTTTTGTATGGGC
Source organism: Pseudophryne corroboree (assembly GCF_028390025.1). NCBI lineage: Eukaryota > Metazoa > Chordata > Amphibia > Anura > Myobatrachidae > Pseudophryne > Pseudophryne corroboree. The sequence continues at coordinate 392,845,593 of NC_086445.1, forward strand.
AAGACTGTTATATGTAGGAAAAATCAGATTTTTATTTTGTAAGTGCTTTATTTTTGGAGCAAGCAGCAGGTTTTCATGTTTGTAACCTATATAGATTATTTAAACTTCTCTTCACATATAGATTCACTGTGACCTACAGCTCAAGCAAACTTTTACATACCTCTGTGTATACAGTGCATCCAGAAAGTATTCACAGCGCTTGACTTTTTCCACATTTTGTTATGTTACAGCCTTATTCCAAACTGGAATAAATTCGTTTTTTTCCCTCAAACGTCTACACACAATATTCCCTAATGACAATGTGAAAAGATTTTTTGAGATTTTTTTACAAATTTATTAAAAAATAAAAAACTAAGAAATCACATGTACATAAGTATTCACAGCCTTTGCTCAATACTGTGTTGATGCATGTTTGTCAGCAATTAAAGCCTCAAGTCTTTTTGAATATGATGCTACAAGCTTGGCTCGCCTATCTTTGGGCAGTTTCGCCCATTCCTCTTTGCAACACCTCTCAAGCTCCATCAGGTTGGATGGGAAGCGTCCGTGCACAGCCATTTTCAGATCTCTCCAGAGATGTTCAATCGGATTCAAGTCTGGGTTCTAGCTGGGCCACTCAAGGACATTCACAGAGTTGTCCTGAAGCCACTCCTTTGATATCTTGGCTGTGTGCTGAGGGTCGTTGTCCTGCTAAAATTAACAGTCACCACAGCCTGATGTCAAGAACACTCTGGAGCAGGTTTTCATCCTGGATGTCTCTGTACATTGCTGCTTTTATCTTTCCCTCTATCCTGACTAGTCTTCCAGTTCCTGCTGCTGAAAAACATCCCCACAGCATGATGCTGCCACCACCATGCTTCACTGTAGGGATGGTAAAGGCCTGGTGATGAGCGGTGCCTGGTTTCCTCCAAACATGACTCCTCGCATTCACGCCAAAGAGTTCAATCTATGTCTCATCAGACCAGAGAATTTTGTTTCTCATGGTCAGAGAGACCTTCAGGTGCATTTTGGCAAACACCAGGCGTGTTGCCATGTGCTTTTTACTAAGGAGAGGCTTCCGTCTGGCCACTCTACCATACAGGCCTGATTGGTGGATTGCTGCAGAGATGGTTGTCCTTCTGGAAGGTTCTACTCTCACAGAGGAATGCTGTAGCTCTAACAGAGTAACCATCGGGTTCTTGGTCACCTCCCTGACTAGGGCCTTCTCCTACGATCGCTGAGTTTAGATGGCCAGCCAGCTCTATGAAGAGTCCTGGTAGTTCCGAACGTTTTCCATTTTCGGATGATGGGGGCCACTATTTTTCTGTATCGTTCCCCAGATTTTTGCCTTGAGACAATCTTGTCTCTGAGGTCTACAGACAATTCCTTTGAGTTCATGCTTGGTTTGTGCTCAGATATGCACTGTGAAGTGAGGGACCTTATATAGACAGGTGTGTGCCTATCCAAATCATGTCCAATCAACTGACTTTACCACAGGTGGACTCCAGTTAGGAAGTAGGAACAGGATGCACCTGAGCTCAATTTTGAGCTTCGTGGCAAAGGCTGTGAATACTTATGTACATGTGATTTCTTTTTTATTTTTACTAAATTTGCAAAAATCTCAAAACTTTTATCACATTGTCATTATGGGGTGTTGTATGTAGACTTTTGAGGGAAAAAAATAATTTATTCCATTTTGGAATAAGGCTGTAACATAACAAAATGTGGAAAAAGTGAAGCGCTGTGAATAGTTGCCGGATACGCTGTAAATGTGTACTTAGCTTAAATGTCCCCCGGAGTCTCATACAAGCACTTTAACTATAAAAATACTGCATGCATTCTTATTGTGATGGTTCACATTTATTTCTAAGTGTCAATGACAGTTTCACTTTTGCATACAGGATTTTACAGCTGTTGGAACCCTTTAATTATCACCCACAATCAGGCACAGCAATACAACTTGGTACTGCTGGCCTGGTTTTTGTATAAAATTTTCCACGGCGGGATTTTTGTCTTTTTGTTTTTTTAATTGACCTGTTAGCAATTACCCTATAAATACATTATCTTCATAATGTACATTTATTACATGGATTTGTCTGAACAAACCACAAGTTTATAGCGATCATTGTACATATTACGAAGCATCTGCCTCTGACCAAAACATGACCTTGTTATGCTGTTTTATGGTTTTATCCACATCTAATTCATTACAGCAATGTTCCTTTTACAGCTTACTATTTTCTAAGTGTGGGAAATGTACTATTGTTTACGCATGTGTTATTTAATATGGCTATTTAAAGTAATGTTTGTTTAATATGAAATTATCTTGTAAAGGCAAGGATTCTTTTTCTGTTTATTGGGGGTTTACCAGCTTTTTATTTAGCGTTCACTTACTTTATATTCCAGAATTCATAAAAATAGAAAGAAATCTGGTCTTTCCAAGGAGAACCTTCTGCTACGTGGATGTACTCTGAGAAATACAGAGGTTGTCTCTGGAATCGTTGTTTATGCAGGTATTATTGATTTTTCCCAACATTTCAACAGAATTGGAACAGACACATAAGAGCCAACCTCGCACTGTTTCAGATACATACTTATACAACATCTTGCTTTACACCATATACCACAATTACTTACTTTCATGACCATTTAAAGGCAGGGAAGATATTATTTTCCGTTTCTGAATCCGATATATATTTTTATGAACTCTCTGTACACCAGATTGAAAATAATACACAGATTGAATTAAATGGAGAACAAGAGGTCTTTCTCTCTGTCTGTCTGTCTGTCTGTCTGTCTGTATGTATGTATGTATATATAATATAAATTCTATGAGAGAGAGTTAGGATTGGCAGAACATGTAGGGTTCTAACTATTTAATTTTATTACTTATTAATGTCTTTCTCTTCTATAGGCCATGAGACGAAAGCTTTGTTAAACAACAGCGGACCTCGTTATAAACGTAGTAAGCTCGAGAGGCAAATGAATACAGATGTCTTTTGGTGTGTGCTGATACTCCTAATAATGTGCCTGTTTTCTTCAATTGGTAAGAATTCCTCTTCATACAGGACTCGAGTTTTCAATTGCTACAAAATTTCTCCACTTCACACACCGACATGCATCATTCTTCATACAGACTAATAGTGAGCACTTAATAGTCATGCTTATGAATACTTACAAGGCAGAGTAGTTGTGACATGCAAAGAAGGCCAACTAGAGACCGCAAAGGGCAGTGCAACTCAGAAGCTCAGCTAACACACTTTGGGCCTTATTCAGAGTTGGATGTAATCAAATTATTTCTCTAACGTCCTAAGTGGATGCTGGGGACTCCGTAAGGACCATGGGGAATAGCGGCTCCGCAGGAGACTGGGCACAAAAGAAAAGCTTTAGAACTACCTGGTGTGCACTGGCTCCTCCCCCTATGACCCTCCTCCAAGCCTCAGTTAAGATTTTGTGCCCGAACGAGAAGGGTGCACACTAGGTGGCTCTCCTGAGCTGCTTAGTGAAAAGTTTAGTTTTAGGTTTTTTATTTTCAGTGAGACCTGCTGGCAACAGGCTCACTGCATCGAGGGACTAAGGAGAGAAGAAGCGAACTCACCTGCGTGCAGAGTGGATTGGGCTTCTTAGGCTACTGGACATTAGCTTTAGAGGGACGATCACAGGCCCAGCCATGGATGGGTCCCAGAGCCGCGCCGCCGGCCCCCTTACAGAGCCAGAAGACAGAAGAGGTCCGGAAAATCGGCGGCAGAAGACGTCCTGTCTTCAACAAGGTAGCGCACAGCACTGCAGCTGTGCGCCATTGCTCTCAGCACACTTCACACTCCGGTCACTGAGGGTGCAGGGCGCTGGGGGGGGGGCGCCCTGAGACGCAATAAAAACACCTTGGATGGCAAAAAAAAAATGCATCACATATAGCTCCTGGGCTATATGGATGCATTTAACCCCTGCCAGAATACATAGAAAAATGGGAGATAGGCTCCGCCCCCTTATCGGCGGCCTTATCTCCTCAGCACACTGGCGCCATTTTCCCTCACAGCTCCGTTGGAGGGAAGCTCCCTGTCTCTCCCCTGCAGTCACTACACTACAGAAAGGGTTAAAAAAGAGAGGGGGGGCACTAATTATGCGCAGTATTAAATAAAACAGCAGCTATAAGGGGAAAAACACTTATATAAGGTTATCCCTGTATATATATATAGCGCTCTGGTGTGTGCTGGCAAACTCTCCCTCTGTCTCCCCAAAGGGCTAGTGGGGTCCTGTCCTCTATCAGAGCATTCCCTGTGTGTGTGCTGTATGTCGGTACGTTTGTGTCGACATGTATGAGGAGAAAAATGATGTGGAGACGGAGCAGATTGCCTGTAATAGTGATGTCACCCCCTAGGGGGTCGACACCTGAGTGGATGAACTGTTGGAAGGAATTACGTGACAGTGTCAGCTCTGTATAAAAGACAGTGGTTGACATGAGACAGCCGGCTACTCAGCTTGTGCCTGTCCAGACGTCTCATAGGCCGTCAGGGGCTCTAAAGCGCCCGTTACCTCAGATGGCAGATATAGACGCCGACACGGATACTGACTCCAGTGTCGACGGTGAAGAGACAAATGTGACTTCCAGTAGGGCCACACGTTACATGATTGAGGCAATGAAAAATATTTTACACATTTCTGATAATACGAGTACCACCAAAAACGGGTATTATGTTCGGTGAGGAAAAACTACCTGTAGTTTTCCTGAATCTGAGAAATTAAATGAGGTGTGTGATGATGCGTGGGTTTCCCCCGATAACAACTGATAATTTCTAAAATGTTATTGGCATTATATCCTTTCCCGCCAGAGGTTAGGGTGCGTTGGGAAACACCCCCTAGGGTGGATAAAGCGCTCACACGCTTGTAAGGGCTCTACCCTCTCCTGAGATGGCCGCCCTTAAGGATCCTGCTGATAGAAAGCAGGAGGGTATCCTAAAATGTATTTACACACATACTGGTGTTATACTGCGACCAGCAATCGCCTCAGCCTGGATGTGCAGTGCTGAGTTGGCGTGGTCGGATTCCCTGACTGAAAATATTGATACCCTAGATAGGGACAGTATATTATTGCCTATAGAGCATTTAAAAGATGCATTTCTATATATGCGTGATGCACAGCGGAATATTTGCCGACTGGCATCAAGTCTAAGTGCGTTGTCCATTTCTACCAGTAGAGGGTTATGGACACGACAGTGGTCAGGTGATGCGGATTTCAAACGGCATTTGGAAGTATTGCCTTATTAAGGGGAGGAGTTATTTGGGGTCGGTCTTTCAGACCTGGTGGCCACGGCAACAGCTGGGAAATCCACGTTTGTACCCCAGGTCGCCTCTCAACATGAGAAGACGCCGTATTATCAGGCGCAGTCTTTTCGTGGGCAAGCGGGCAAAAGGTTCCTCATTTCTGCCCCGTGACAGAGGGAGAGGAAAAAAGGCTGCAGAAATCAGCCAGTTCCCAGGAACAGAAACCCTCTCCCGCCTCTGCCAAGCCCTCAGTATGACGCTGGGGCTTTACAAGCAGAATCAGGCACGGTGGGGGGCCCGTCTCAATGAATTTCAGCGCGCAGTGGGCTCACTCGCAAGTAGACCCCTGGATCCTTCAGGTGATATCTCAGGGGTACAAATTGGAATTCGAGACGTTTCCCCCTCGCCGTTTCCTAAAGTCGGCTTTACCGATGTCTCCTTCTGACAGGGAGACAGTTTTGGAAGCCATTCACAAGCTGTATTCCCAGCAGGTGATAATCAAGGTACCCCTCCTGCAACAGGGAACGGGGTATTATTCCACACTGTTGTGGTACCGAAGCCGGACGGCTCGGTGAGACCGATTCTAAATCTAAAATCTTTGAACACTTACATACAGAGGTTCAAATTCAAGATTGAGTCACTCAGAGCAGTGATTGCGAACCTGGAAGAAGGGGACTACATGATGTCTCGGGACATCAAGGATGCTTACCTTCATGTCCAAATTTACCCTTCTCACCAAGGGTACCTCAGGTTTATGGTACAGAACTGTCACTATCAGTTCAGACGCTGCCGTATGGATGGTCCACGGCACCCCGGGTCTTTACCAAGGTAATGGCCGAAATGATGATATTCCTTCGAAGGAAGGGAATTTTAGTTATCCCTTACTTGGACGATTCCCCGATAAGGGTAAGATCCAGGGAACAGTTGGAGGTCGGTGTAGCACTATCTCAGGTAGTGTTGCGGCAGCACGATTGGATTCTCAATATTCCAAAATCGCAGCTGGTTCCGACGACTCGTCTTCTGTTCCTAGGGATGATCCTGGACACAGTCCAGAAAAAGGTGTTTCTCCCGGAGAAAGCCAGGGAGTTATCCGAGCTAGTCAGGAACCTCCTAAAACCGAGCCAAGTCTCAGTGCATCAATGCACAAGGGTTCTGGGTAAAATGGTGGCTTCCTACGAAGCAATCCCATTCGGCAGATTCCACGCAAGAACTTTCCAGTGGGACCTGCTGGACAAATGGTCCGGGTCGCATCTTCAGATGCATCAGCGGATAACCCTGTCACCAAGAACAAGGGTGTCCCTCCTGTGGTGGTTGCAGAGTGCTCATCTTCTAGAGGGCCGCAGATTCGGCATTCAGGACTGGGTCCTGGTGACCACGGATGCCAGCCTGCGAGGCTGGGGAGCAGTCACACAGGGAAGGAATTTCCAGGGCTTATGGTCAAGCCTGGAGACATCACTTCACATAAATATCCTGAAGCTAAGGGCCATTTACAATGCTCTAAGCTTAGCAAGACCTCTGCTTCAAGGTCAGCCGGTGTTGATCCAGTCGGACAACATCACGGCAGTCACCCACGTAAACAGACAGGGTGGCACAAGAAGCAGGAGGGCAATGCAGAAGCTGCAAGGATTCTTCGCTGGGCGGAAAATCATGTGATAGCACTGTCAGCAATTCCGGGAGTGGACAACTGGGAAGCAGACTTCCTCAGCAGACACGACCTCCACCCGGGAGAGTGGGGACTTCACCCAGAAGTCTTCCACATGATTATAAACCGTTGGGAAAAACTCGACAGGTATTGCGCCAGGTCAAGGGACCCTCAGGCAATAGCTGTAGACGCTCTGGTAACACCGTGGGTGTACCAGTCAGTGTATGTGTTCCCTCATCTGCCTCTCATACCCAAGGTACTGAGATTGATAAGATGGAGAGGAGTAAGCACTATATTCGTGGCTCCGGATTGGCCAAGAAGGACTTGGTAACCGGAACTTCAAGAGATGCTCACGGAGGATCCGTGGCCTCTACCTCTAAGAAGGGACCTGCTCCAGTAAGGACCCTGTCTGTTCCAAGACTTACCGCGACTGCGTTTGACGGCATGGCGGTTGAACGCCGGATCCTGAAGGAAAAAAGGCATTCCGGATGAAGTCATCCCTATCCTGATCAAAGCCAGGAAGGATGTAACCGCAAAACATTATCACCGCATTTGGCGAAAATATGTTGCGTGGTGCGAGGCCAGTAAGGCCCGACGGAGGAAATTCAACTGGGTCGATTCCTACATTTCCTGCAAACAGGAGTGTCTATGGGCCTGAAATTGGGGTCCATTAAGGTTCAAATTTCGGCCCTGTCAATTTTCTTCCAAAAAGAACTAGCTTCAGTCCCTGAAGTTCAGACGTTGTAAAAGGGGTACTGCATATACAGCCTCCTTTTGTGCCTCCAGTGGCACCTTGGGATCTCAATGTAGTTTTTGGGTTCCAAAAAAGTCACATTGGTTTGAACCACTTAAATCTGTGGAGTTAAAATATCTCACATGGAAAGTGGTCATGCTGTTGGCCCTGGCCTGGGCCAGGCGCGTGTCAGAATTGGCGGCTTTATCCTGTAAAAGCCCTTATCTGATTTTCCATTCGTACAGGGCGGAATTGAGGACTCGTCCTCAGTTTCTCCCTTAGGTGGTTTCAGCGTTTCACCTGAACCAACCTATTGTGGTGCCTGCGGCTACTAGGGACTTGGAGGACTCCAAGTTGCTAGACGTTGTCAGGGCCCTGAAAATATATATTTCCAGGACGGCTGGAGTCAGAAAATCTGACTCGCTGTTTATCCTGTATGCACCCAACAAGCTGGGTGCTCCTGCTTCTAAGCAGACTATTGCTCGTTGGATTTGTAGTACAATTCAGCTTGCACATTCTGTGGCAGGCCTGCCACAGCCAAAAATCTGTAATGGCCCACTCCACAAGGAAGATGGGCTCATCTTGGGCGGCTGCCCGAGGGGTCTCGGCTTTACAACTTTGCCGAGCAGCTACTTGGTCAGGAGCAAATACGTTTGTAAAATTCTACAAAATTGATACCCTGGCTGAGGAGGACCTGGAGTTCTCTCATTTGGTGCTGCAGAGTCATCCGCACTCTCCCGCCCGTTTGGGAGCTTTGGTATAATCCCCATGGTCCTTACGGAGTCCCCAGCATCCACTTAGGACGTTAGAGAAAATAAGAATTTACTTACCGATAATTCTATTTCTCGTAGTCCGTAGTGGATGCTGGGCGCCCATCCCAAGTGCGGATTATCTGCAATACTGGTACATAGTTATTGTTACCAAAAAATCGGGTTATTGCTGTAGTGAGCCATCTTTTCTAGAGGCTCCTCTGTTATCATGCTGTTAACTGGGTTTAGATCACGAGTTGTACGGTGTGATTGGTGTGGCTGGTATGAGTCTTACCCGGGATTCAAAATCCTTCCTTATTGTGTACGCTCGTCCGGGCACAGTATCCTAACTGAGGCTTGGAGGAGGGTCATAGGGGAGGAGCCAGTGCACACCAGGTAGTTCTAAAGCTTTTCTTTTGTGCCCAGTCTCCTGCGGAGCCGCTATTCCCCGTGGTCCTTACGGAGTCCCCAGCATCCACTACGGACTACGAGAAATAGAATTATCGGTAAGTAAATTCTTATTTTTTTGACCTGTTCAAAGTTGGCCCCATATGCAACTCGGCAACTACAGCTGCCTCCACTTCATGTACCTGTGTCAGATGTGCATGGAATACGACTGAAGGTTTATCTTCAGTGTTACATAAAATGCTTAAAAATCGCAGAATACAATGCATACACATTACATTACATGCCAGTATAGTGCAGATATTAAGCATTCAAACACCTTGGAGCATCTGAAATGCTAGACAAGATGCAAATATAATAACTTTAAAAAAAATAATAATATTGGCACTCAAATTTATTGGGAATCTTCCCCTTTCCAACAAAGTGTGAATCATATTTTAGTTATGTAATAGGGATGTGGTTAAGATACAGGATGTTGGAAATCCTGACAGGATCGATAGACAGACCTCAAAATTCCGACCGTAAGTATAGCAGCCAGGTTAGGGCGGTCGGTGGAGAGTTTAAGTTTAGTCGCCACAGGGGAGGTGAAGTTAGGATTAGGCTGCGCATGGGTTTAGGGTTAGGCACTAAGGGGGGAGGGTTAGGCTGAAGGTGGGGTTAGGTTTAGGCACCACAGGGAGGGAGGGTAGGGTTAGGCTGCTGGAGGGGAGGAGTAGGGAAGAGGGGATAGCATACTTAACTTGCCCTTGTCAGTATTTTAAACATCAGGATGCCAGCGTCCATATTGTGATGGCCGGCATCCCGTCTACCGGTCACACATACGTAATCTATGTAATAAAAGTATGTATTGTCGGATGATTTGATCTTGTTTAAACAGATTTGCTTCTGTTTTAATACATTTGCATTACTTAGTGTATGTTTATCACTTTCATCCAAACCGACGTAGGGGTATATTCAATTGCTGTGGGGTCCTTTCTGACGGAAAGGACCCAACAGCCCTCTATTCAATGACCGGTTTGGCCCGTTCCCGACCGTGTCAATCCGACTCTTTTAAAAGTCGGATTGACGTTGTCGGGAACGGGGCTAAAACCTGTAGGGTTTGGTGGCGCTTCCGACAATACACGCAGCTCGGCGGCTGAAGCCGCCAATCCGCGTGTATTCCGACAGCTTCCTAACAAGTCAGGAAAAACCGCCCCCTATTGAATAGGTCGGAACCCCTTCCGACCTAACTCTGTCGGAAGCTGACGTCTTTCTGACACTTATTGAATATACCCCTTAGTCCGGCATCTTTTTTTGATCAGTTCAGAGTTTGCACCAGGGTTTCTTTACCCACAAATCGGGTCCCTCTAGGCAGATTCAGTTATGGCTTCTCTGAGGCCATTTTGGACATAATCTGCATCAACAAACCTATACATTGTCCCGGTCATATCTACACATTCACTCCATTGCCCATGCCAGTCCCCTAGTCATACATGGTCACATATCCAAGTTGTATGTCGGAAAAGATGCTTGATTTGATGTACATGTTAGTGTGGCTGAAATGGGCCCACTCCCTTAATTAGAATGGATGTCTAAATACTTTTTATGATGTAGTACAACTCTAATTGTGGACCAGTTCAGAGACATCGACTGCTATACTGTTTGTCATAATTTGTACAAATATGGTATAGTCTGTGAACCATATTTGTTTAATGTTTCATAAATATCTATTGTCTGATGTTTTCCCAGAACCGGTCAGTCATGTCTGTACATGTGCTTGGCAGATTAAATAATCAGGCCCGCTTCATTTCTCTCAGGAAGCTCACATTGTATCCTGTTCTGACACGTTCCACTTGTCAAATATCATACTGTATGTTGGTTGCTATTTATACTACCTACCTTTCATTAATCTATTTGTGGAGAAAGACGAGACACCATCTTGGTCAGTGAGAATTTATCTAAATGGCACTTTAACATACAGTGAATATTTTTCATGTAGTGTTTTTTATTATATGCAATTAGCATATAATAAATGGATAGCACTGTTACACATACTTGACTAAGGATTCTGTGCCCTTCAATTCAAATGTATTTTGGGAAAGATGAATATGTCCACTTTTACAAAATACCATTTACTTGACTGTATTGTAATTTTTTGGATAACCTCTTCTCTTTTCATAGTGCTAGAAAAGTGCTTGCCCTATCAGCATCTAGGTGCTTTGACATGAGCCTGTAGGGTGATGGAATTACTTACATGCAGGTCATGTTTGTTGTTACAGTTGACCACCCCCTCATTTATTTCCTTCACTCTCTTAGGCTCCATGACACGGTCCCCTCTTTGGCTTTCCTCATATCTTTATTTATATTTTTAAGTCTAATTCCGCATCATTTCCTATTCCTGTTGGGGGGTACCCATAAGTCTCTGTCCTTGGTTCCCTTTTCTCTCTTTAGACACACTCCCTGTCATTATTTCCTTAATTCTAAAATGCCACCTAAAATCTACCTATCCTTCACATCTTTCATATCCAACTGTCCCAACTCTTAGTCTCGGCAAGACTGATCTTATTGTCAGCCCCCCGGGACCCAATTCAATACCACTCCCCTGCACTGTGAGACTGTCTACCAGCCTTCTCTGCTTCAAGCACTCCCTTAAAATACACCTGTTCAAATCTTATCCGCTCTCTTCATGCTTTGCTCTCTTCTCTCTGCTGTCCCTCCTCTTAATTCCCAATTATACACTGTCTACCGTAGTCTGTAAACTGTATTTTTGGGTTCTACGTGCACTATTTATGTACCACAGTGCACTCCCACTTATGGTCGTTGTCAATGAAATTTTGTATGCCCACCTCACGGCTCTTGGTCAATGAGTGAGACTGATTTTTTTTATTGTCACTCACAATTTAGTATATTTTTCACTCTACTCTATCCACATATACACTTTTTTTGTACCAATTACTGTATAATGAAGGGATTGTTTTTTTCAATTTCAATTAGCCACCGGGCTTACCGTGCACCAAAAGCAACAGGTTTAACACCTAAAGCTGTTCCGTTATTAGCCAGTTTCCTAGCATGGTAAGCCCTTGGCTAACGCATGTTAACACATAGATTCCAGGTTGCCTGAAATCTATGGGTAACCCCGTGCGCTAAGCTCCTGAAGCTGCAAGGGAAAATCTGTGCTTAATGCACCCTATGTGGCTTACCAAATGCAGATTTTTCCTTGCAGCTCCTGAGGCTGCGAGGAAGTATACATATTAAATGCACCTTTTGGGGTTACTGCACAGGCTAGCGGCACTAACTCAATAGCCCCAGGCAAAGCTTTAGCTGCATGTTAAACCCCGCAAATCGTTGAATCTGCCCTTGCGTGCTTATTTTAGTTGGCAGAATAACTGGAAAATTCTTAAATTGGATTTAGATTCTATATGACCTTATTTTCAAATCACATTTGAATGATAACATCACTTTCTTCCAGTCACTTATTTACTGATGTAATGTTAACAAGATTATACTTTTACTCAGGTCATGCGCTCTGGGTATGGCAATATGGAGAAAGAAGACCAGTGTTTGATGTCCTGGGAACTGATGGAAATTATGTGAAGCCCATTCTTTCTGCAGTTTATCTATTTTTCACAATGATTATTGTTTTACAGGTAACTTTTTTTAAATAATTCCAGTTAATTTGTTTCCCAAACTGCAGAATGCCATCTTATACTGTAGTTCTGGTTACAGATTTACTATGTTATTGCTACTAAATCAGCCTAAACACTGTCGTAGGGTGGTGTCCTATTAACCCCAATGCTGTTTTGGCCAATCAAAATGGCTGGATATCGTTATGTATGACCAATGGTCAATATCGCGGTATCCAATTAAAGGCCGTTTTTCTGATCGTCCGAAATTGGACCAGCGTTCACATAAAAAAAAAAGTTAAGTCTCCGATCCCATGTGTTTTTGCAGCTCCGGTGGCCCCCTTATTGCATATTATGGGCCTAATTCAAGGTTGATTGCAAAAGCAAAATCTTCCTCTAATGGGCAAAACGATGTGAACTACAGGGGTGGTAGATATAACATGTGCAGAGAGAGTTAGATTTTGATGGGTTATTTTGTTTCTGTGCAGGGTACATACTGGCTGCTTTATTTTTACACTGCCGTTTAGATTTCAGTTTGAACACACCACACCCAAATCTAACTCTCTCTGCACGTTATATCTGCCCCACCTGCCCTGGACATGGTTTTGCCCATTAGAGGAAGATTCTGCTTTTGCGATCAACCTTGAATTAAGTCCTATGCCTCGGCTGCCTGAGGCACTGAAGCATTATCCCTGATTAGTGCCGGCATGGGAGAAAACGATGCCTGCATCGGAGCTAACAGGATAGGCCCCGGCGATCCTATTAGCGGTTGGAATGTACCGCTGCTAATAGGATACAGCCCTTAGCGCATATTTCAATTAGCTGCGGTAATTTACTGGAGGCCCAATTCTGCGTTTTTTTGATGATTGTGTAAAAAAAAAAAAACCTGCAAAATTCAACACATTAAAGGAGGTGAAAGCAGAAGACTGTCCAAATGATGGGCAGTGGGATAAAAAAATGTTGGCCCTTGTAGAAAAGGTTTTTGTAGAGCATCTACAGACATGCCAGAAGTGTATTATCACCACCCAAGAAACTTTTTACTGGAGTAACCCAATAATCCTCCACCACTCTCTGTCCTGTCTAACCGATAAATGACTTTAGGGCCGGGACTCGTATTCATATGAGTGGATGAGCTGCAGTGATCTCGCACACAACACTTCACTGCTTCTTTCCCCTCCTCGCACAACTGCATTCACAGCTGTACGATACATTCCGATCACAGAATGGCTATATATGTTCTGCACATGCCTGTTGCTGTCATTCCTGGAGGGCAGTCAGGAAAAAGTGCCACATGATCCTCTTACAAAATACAAAATTAATGTTTCATTTGGTCAACAGTTATTGCATGTTCCCAGCCTGCAGCAGTCTGCTACTGCCACATGTTGACATTTCATTTTACTACTTGGGGGTAGATTTACTACAGCTGCTAAAACAGGAAGGGGTGGTGTTGCCCATAGCAAACAAACAGATTCGGTCTATCATTTTCTATACTGCAATAGAGGAGTAATAGGTAGAATCTGATTGGGTGCCATGTGCAACACCACCACTGTTTTTTAAGTTTTACTATATCTACCCCAATGCCTTGATCAATTTATCATACCTTATTTATTCTTTTAGTTTTTTTTTTTCTTACATGACAGGTACTCATTCCAGTGTCCCTCTATGTTTCCATTGAAATTGTTAAAATCTGCCAAGTATACTTCATTCACCAAGACAAGGACCTGTATGATGAAGAAACAGACTCGCGCCTACAGTGCCGTGCTCTGAACATTACTGAAGACTTGGGGCAGATACAGTATATATTCTCCGACAAAACTGGAACTCTAACAGAGAATAAAATGGTATTCCGAAGGTGCACAGTCTCTGGAATAGAATATTCCCATGATGCAAATGGTGAGCTATTTTAGGCTATGCGTTTGGTTATACATATATAATCATGTCTTGAGCAAACATGGGACCCTGACAGGAAAATACTGTATGGTTTCCAAGGGCTCATATAGTATGTCTAATTTATAACATATACTATTAAAATTGAAGGATGAATAAATGAATATGGTGATTCAAAATGGAAAAACATCTTGTAAAGGCTGACTCACCATGGCTGGGCTTGACATATTTCCATTATAGTACTTACTGAATAAAACACTTGCACACAGGAGGCATGGAGGAGGGGGTTAGAAGACACTGGTTGGTCTATACTCTTATGTGTCTAGAAAATGTTAAAATATTGACCCACTTTGTAGTTTCTTACAGAATGACTGAACTTAAAATTAAAACATTATGGGGTATATTCAATTGAAGTCGAAAGCTGCCGTCTGTCGAAAAGACGGCAGTTTTTCGACTTTTATAGGTCTGAAGGGGTTCCGACCTATTCAATATATTCGACAAGTCGAGGAATTCGACTTGTCAAAAAGCACGTGGATCGGCGGAATAGCTGCTGATCCACGTGCTTGTGTAGAAAATGGGGCCAAAACTGACAGGTTTTGGCCCCCTTTTCGACCATCTCAATTCGACTTTAAAAAAAGTCGAAGTGAGATGCGGGAGCAGTGACTGGGAGAGCCGCGGGTAGCCAGACTGGGAGAGCAGGAGGATGTCAAAGCTGCCGCTCACAGCAGCGTCCACCCGACTCCAGCAAGCGAGACCTTGCTTGCTGGAGCCAGGTGTATGCTGCCGTGAGCTGCGGCTGTGATGCGGGGCTGTGGGGAGGAGGGATGGGGAGAGGCAGAGAGATGAGGGGGGGGGGGGGGGGGGGAGGAGAGCCGCTGGCAGACGGGGGAGATCAGCGCTACAACAGCGGCTATATAGCTGCTGCTGTAGCGCTGCTCTCCCCCGTCTGCCTGCAGCTCTCCCCGTCTAAGCTCCTGCATCTCAATTCGACTTTTTTTAAAGTCAAATTGATAATACATTGAATAGCCCAGGTCGGATCCATTTCAACAAATGAATGTCGGAATGGATCCGACTTCAATTGAATATACCCCTATATATAGGCCAATGAAACGGGAACCTTATTCAGTACACCGTTGCATGTAGCCATTATTGTTAGTTATAGAAATCATAGTGTATATGTATATAGTATGTACAGTGGGGTGTGAAAGTTTGGGCACCCCAGGCAAAAATTCATTTTAATGTGCAAAAAGAAGCCAAGGAAAGATGGAAAAATCTCCAAAAGGCATCAAATTACAGATTAGACATTCTTATAACATGTCAAAAAAAGTTTGATTTTATTTCCATCATTTACACTTTCAAAAGAACAGAAAACAAAAAATGGCGACTGCAAAAGTTTGGGCACCCTGCAGAGTTAATACCTTGTACTGCCCCCTTTGGCAAGTATCACAGCTTGTAAACGCTTTTTGTAGCCAGCCAAGAGTCTTTCAATTCTTGTTTGAGGTATCTTCGCCCATTCTTCCTTACAAAAGTCTTCCAGTTCTTTGAGATTCCTGGGCTGTCTGTGACGCACTGCTCTTTTAAGGTCTATCCATAGATTTTCAATTATGTTGAGGTCAGGAGATTGTGAAGGCCATGGCAAAGTCTTCAGTTTACGCCTCTTGATGTAATCCACCGTGGATTTTGAGGTGTGTTTAGGATAATTATCCATTTGTAGAAGCCAGCCTCTCTTTAACTTCAGCTTTTTCACAGATGGCATCAAGTTAGCGTCCAAAATTTGCTGGAATCTTATTGAATCCATTTTTCCTTCTACTCGTGAAATGTTCCCTGTGCCACTGGCTGCAATACAACCCCAAAGCATGATTTATCCACCCCCATGCTTAACGGGTGGTATCCATGTGACCGCCGGTCAGCTGACCGACAGTCACATGACCTCCTCCACCAGCCCGACGGGTTACTATCCCGATGGGTTACTATCCCGATGGTCGGCATGCCGACCAACAGGGACTATTTCCACTCGTGGGTGTCCACGACACCCATAGAGTGAGAATAGAACCCATGGCGACCGCAGGTCGCCACCGAGCCCGCAGCGTGGCGGGCGCAGCGAGCCCGCAAGGGGCTTGCTGCACTCGCCCCTCCCCGCTGGGATCCCGGCGTCGGTATGCTGCCGGGATCCCGGCGTCGGTAAGCTGACGGGCGGTCTCCTGACCGCCGGTTAGCAGTACTACACCCTGCTTAACAGTTGGACAGAGGTTCTTTTCATTAAATTCTGTGCCCTTCCTTCTCCAAACGTACCTTTGCTCATTCCGGCCAAAAAATTCTATTTCTCTAACGTCCTAAGTGGATGCTGGGGACTCCGTCAGGACCATGGGGTTTAGCGGCTCCGCAGGAGACAGGGCACAATAATAAAAGCTTTAGGATCAGGTGGTGTGCACTGGCTCCTCCCCCTATGACCCTCCTCCAAGCCTCAGTTAGATTTTTGTGCCCGGCCGAGAAGGGTGCAATCTAGGTGGCTCTCCTGAGCTGCTTAGAATAAAAGTTTAAGTTAGGTTTTTTATTTTCAGTGAGTCCTGCTGGCAACAGGCTCACTGCTACGAGGGACTTAGGGGAGAGAAGTAAACTCACCTGCGTGCAGGATGGATTTGCTTCTTAGGCTACTGGACACCATTAGCTCCAGAGGGAGTCGGAACACAGGTCTCACCCTGGGGTTCGTCCCGGAGCCGTGCCGCCGACCCCCCTTGCAGATGCCGAAGTTGAAGAGGTCCAGAGGTCCAGAAACAGGCGGCAGAAGACTTTCAGTCTTCATAAGGTAGCGCACAGCACTGCAGCTGTGCGCCATTGTTGTCAGCACACTTCATACCAGCGGTCACTGAGGGTGCAGGGCGCTGGGGGGGGCGCCCTGGGCAGCAATGTATTATACCTTTTTTATGGCTAAAATACATCACATATAGCCCTTGAGGCTATATGGATGTATTTAACCCCTGCCAGATCTCACAAACTCCGGGAGAAGAGCCCGCCGTTTTAGGGGGCGGGGCCTATTCTCCTCAGCACATGGCGCCATTTTCCTGCTCAGCTCTGCTGTGAGGAAGGCTCCCAGGCTCTCCCCTGCACTGCACTACAGAAACAGGGTTAAAACAGAGAGGGGGGGCACTTATTTGGCGATATGATTACATATGTGAAAATGCTATAAGGGAAAACACTTGTATAAGGGGTTGTCCCTGTATAATTATAGCGTTTTGGTGTGTGCTGGCAAACTCTCCCTCTGTCTCCCCAAATGGCTAGTGGGGTCCTGTCCTCTATCAGAGCATTCCCTGTGTGTGTGCTGTATGTCGGTACGTGTGTGTCGACATGTAGGAGGACGATGTTGGTGAGGAGGCGGAGCAAATTGCCTGTATTGTGATGTCACTCTCTAGGGAGTCGACACCGGAATGGATGGCTTATTTAGGAATTACGTGATAATGTCAACACGATGCAAGGTCGGTTGACGACATGAGACGGCCGGCAAACAAATTAGTACCTGTCCAGGCGTCTCAGACACCGTCAGGGGCTTGTAAAAACGCCCATTTACCTCAGTTGGTCGACACAGACACGGACACTGACTTCAGTGTCGACGGTGAAGAAACAAACGTATTTTCCTTTAGGGCCACACGTTACATGTTAAGGGCAATGAAGGAGGTGTTACATATTTCTGATACTACAAGTACCACAAATAAGGGTATTATGTAGGGTGGGAATAATCTACTTGTAGTTTTTCCTGAATCAGATAAATTAAAGTGTGTGATGATACGTGGGTTTCCTTCGATAAGAAAATTATTGGAGGTATACCCTTTCCCGCCAGAAGTGAGGGCGAGTTGGGAAACACACCTTAGGGTGGATAAGGCGCTCACACGCTTATAAAAACAAGTGGCGTTACCGTCTCCAGATACGGCCGCCCTCAAAGAGCCAGCTGATAGGAAGCTGAAAAATATCCTAAAAAGTATATACACACATACTGGTGTTATACTACGACCAGCAATCGCCTCAGCCTGGATGTGCAGCGCTGGGGGGGCTTGGTCGGATTTCCTGACTGAAAATATTGATACCCTTGACAGGAACAATATTTTATTGACTATAGAGCATTTTAAGGATGCATTTCTATATATGCGAGATGCGCAGAGGGATATTTGCATTCTGGCATCAAGAGTAGATGTGATGTCCATATCTGCCAGACGATGTTTATAGACATGACAGTGGTCAGGTGATGCAGATTCCAGACGGCACATGGAAGTATTGCCGTATAAAGGGGCGGTCCATCGGACCTGGTGGCCATGGCAACAGCTGGAAAATCCACTTTTGTTACCCCAAGTCACATCTCGGCAGAAAAGGACACAGTCTTTTCAGTCTCAGTCCTTTCGTACCCATAAAGGCAGGCGGGCAAAAGGCCAGTCATATCTGCCCAGGGTTAGAGGAAAGGGAAGAAGACTGCAGCAGACAGCCCATTCCCAGGAACAGAAGTCCTCCACAGCTTCTGCCAAGTCCGCAGCATGACGCTGGGGCCATACAAGCGGACTCAGGTGCGGTGGGGGGTCATCTCAAGAGTTTCAGCACGCAGTGGGCTCACTCGCAAGTGGACTCCTAGATCCTACACGTAGTATCCCAGGTGTACATTGGAAACTCGAGACGTCTTCCCCTCACAAGTTCCTGAAGTCTGCTTTACCAACGTCTCCCTCCGACAGGGAGGCAGTATTGGGAAAAAATTCACAGGCTGTATTCCCAGCAGGTGATAATCAAAGTACCCCTCCTACAACAAGGGAAGGGGTATTATTCCACACTATATTGTGGTACTGAAGCCAAACGGCTCGGTGAGATCTAAAAGATTTGAACAATTACATACAAGGGTTCAAATCAAGATGGAGTCACTCAGAGCAGTGATAGCGAACCAGGACGATATGGTGTCACTGGATATCAGGGACGCTTACCTACATGTCCAAATTTTGCCCTTCTCACCAAGGGTATCTCAGGTTCGTGGTACAGAACTGTCACTATCAGTTCAGACGCTGCCGTTTGGATTGTCCACGGCACCCCGGGTCTTTACCATGGTAATGGCCGAAATTATGATTCTTCCTAAAAGAAATATGGACGCTTTCCTGATAAGGGCAAGGTCCAGAGAACAGTTGGCGGTCGGAGTAGCACTATCTCAAGTAGTTCTACGACAGCACGAGTGGATTCTAAATATTCCAAAATCGCAGCTTTTTCCGACAACACGTCTAATGTTCCTAGGAATGATTCTGGACACAGTCCAAAAAAGGATGTTTTCTCCCGGAGAAGAAGGCCAGGGAGTTATCCGAGCTAGTCAGGAACCTCCTAAAACCAGGAAAAGTATCAGTGCATCATTGCACAAGGGTCCTGTGAAAAATGGTGGTTTCTTACAAAGCGATCCCATTCGGTAGATTTCACGCAAGAACCTTTCAGTGGAATCTGCTGGGAAAATGGTCCGGATCGCATCTTCAGATGCATCAGCGGATAACCCTGTCTCCAAGGACAAGGGTGTTTTTCTTCTGCGGTGGCTGCAGAGTGCTCATCTATGAAAGGACCGCAGATTCGACATTCAGGACTGGGTCCTGGTGACCACGGATGCCAGCCTGAGTGGCTGGGGAGCAGTCACACAAGGAAAAAATTTCCAGGGAGTGTGATCAAGTCTGGAGACTTCTCTCCACATAAATATACTGGAGCTAAGGGCAATTTACAAGGCTCTAAGCTTAGCAAGTCCTCTGCTTCAAGGTCAGCCGGTATTGATCCAGTGAGACAACATCACGGCAGTCGCCCACGTAAACAGACAGGGCGGCACATGAAGCAGGAGGGAAATGGCAGAAACTGCAAGGATTCTTCGCTGGGCGAAAAATCATGTGATAACACTCTCAGCAGTGTTAATTCCGGGAGTGGAAAACTGGGAAGCAGACTTTCTCAGCAGGCATAACCTCCACCCGGGAGAGTGGGGACTTCAGCGGGAAGTCTTCCACATGATTGTAAACCGTTGGGAAAAACCAAAGGTGGACATGATGGCGTCCCGCCTGAACAAATATTGCGCCAGGTCAAGGGACCCTCAGGCAATAGCGGTGGACGCTCTGGTAACACTGTGGGTGTACCAGTCAGGGTATGTGTTCCCTCCTATGCATCTCATACCAAAAGTACTGAGAATCATAAGAAGGAGATGAGTAAGAACGATACTCGTGGTTCCGGATGGGTCAAGAAGGACTTGGTACCCGGAACTTCAAGAGATGCTCACGGAAGAACCGTGGCTTCTACCTTTAAGAAAGGACCTGCTCCAGCAGGGGCCTTGTCTGTTCCAAGACTTACCGCGGCTGCGTTTGACGGCATGGCAGTTGAACGCCGGATCCTGAAAGGGCATTCCAGATGAAGTCATCCCTACCCTGGTCGAAGCCAGGAAGGATGTAACTGCAAAACATTTTCACCGCATTTGGCGAAAAATATGTTGCGTGGTGTGAGGCCAAGAAGGTCCCTACAGAGGAATTCCAACTGGGTCGTTCCTACATTTCCTGAAAACAGGACGGTCTATGGGCCTAAAATTAGGGTCCATTAAGGTTAAAATTTCGACCCTGTCGAATTTCTTCCAAAAAGAACTGGCTTCAGTGCCTGAAGTTCAGACGTTTGTAAAAGGGGTACTGCATATACAGCCTCCTTTTGTGCCCCCAGTGGCACCTTGGGATCTCAATGTTGTTTTGAGTTTCCTAAAGTCACATTGGTTTGATCCACTCACCACTGTGAAATTAAAATATTTCACATGGAAGGTGAAGATTCTATTAGCCCTGGCTTCAGCCAGGCGTGTGTCAGAATGGGCGGCTTTATCATATAAAAGCCCTTACTTAATTTTTCATTCTGACAGGGCAGAATTGAGGACTCGTCCTCAATTTCTCCTTAAGGTGTTTTCTGTTTTTCACATGAACCAACCTATTGTGGTACCTGCGGCTACTAGGGACTTGGAGGACTCCAAGTTACTTGACGTTGTCAGGGCCCTGAAAATATATGTTTCCAGGACGACTGGAGTCAGAAAATCTGACTCGCTGTTTAGCCTGTATGCACCCAACAAGATGGGTGTTCCTGCTTCTAAGCAGACGATTGCTCGCTGGATTTGTAGTACAATTCAGCTTGCACATTCTGTGGCAGGCTTGCCACAGCCAAAATCAGTAAAAGCCCATTCCACAAGGAAGTGGGCTCATCTTGGGCGGCTGCCCGAGGGGTCTCGGCTTTACAACTTTGCCGAGCTGCTACTTGGTCAGGGGCACACCCTGACTGAGGAGGACCTGGAGTTCTCTCATTCGCTGCTGCAGAGTCATCCGCACTCTCCCGCCCGTTTGGGAGCTTTGGTATAATCCCCATGGTCCTGACGGAGTCCCCAGCATCCACTTAGGACGTTAGAGAAAATAAGAATTTACTTACCGATAATTCTATTTCTCGTAGTCCGTAGTGGATGCTGGGCGCCCATCCCAAGTGCGGATTGTCTGCAATACTTGTACATAGTTATTGTTACAAAAATCGGGTTATTCTTGTTGTGAGCCATCTTTTCAGAGGCTCCTTCGTTGTTATCATACTGTTAACTGGGTTTAGATCACAGGTTGTACGGTGTGATTGGTGTGGCTGGTATGAGTCTTACCCGGGATTCAATATCCTTCCTTATTATGCACGCTCGTCCGGGCACAGTATCCTAACTGAGGCTTGGAGGAGGGTCATAGGGGGAGGAGCCAGTGCACACCACCTGATCCTAAAGCTTTTATTATTGTGCCCTGTCTCCTGCGGAGCCGCTAAACCCCATGGTCCTGACGGAGTCCCCAGCATCCACTACGGACTACGAGAAATAGAATTATCGGTAAGTAAATTCTTATTTTTAACCTCATTGGTCCACTGAACTTTATTCCAAAATGCATCAGGCTTGTCTATATGTTCATTTGCAAACTTCTACGTCCTCACCACAAAAAAAGCGTTTGAAGAGGTTTTCTTCTGATGACTCTTCCATGAAGAACATATTTGTACAAGTATCTCTTTATAGTATAGTGTATAACAACTCCAGTGTCTGACAGATCTTCCTGGAGGGATCGTGCAGTCAGACGTGGATTTTGACTTGCTTTTCTCACAATCCTGCGAGCTGTTCTGTCTGATATTTTTCTTGGTCTTCCAGATCTTGCTTTAACTTCCACTGTTCCTGATGACTGCCATTTCTTAATTACATTTCCGAACAGAGGATATGGGCATCTGATAACGCTTTGCTATCTTCTTATAGCCTTCTCCTGCTTTGTGAGCGTCAACTATTCTCAGTTTCAGTGTTCTACACAACTCTTTAGAGGAACCCATGGTGCTGATTGTTGGAGCAAGGTCAGATGAGTCTGGGCTTTTAAAACCTTTGAGATTGACATCACCTGGTCTTTCCAGACGATGATTGAGAACAATCCATGACAGTGCCAGGTCTCAGCTGTCCAAAGGGGGCAGTACAATGTATTAACTCTGCAGGGTGCCCAAACTTTTGCAGACGCCATTTTTTGTTTTCTGTTCTTTTGAAAGTGTAAATGATGGAAATAAAATCAAACTTTTTTTGACATGTTATAAGAATGTCTAATATGTAATTTGATGCCTTTTGGAGATTTTTCCATCTTTCCTTGTCTTCTTTTTGCACATTAAAATGAATTTTTGCCTGGGGTGCCCAAACTTTCAATCCCCACTGTAAGTGCAGTCCTTAGGCAACCTTAAATTACAAATACCTTAATTTTACTATGCACATTTGGGAAGCAATTTGTGGTGCAACGAATGCTGAGCTACCTGAGCCGCACTGATATCTGCAGAACAAAGCCATCTGTGACAATAATGATTCGGCTTTCAGTGCTCTCATGCGCACTCTAGTGCCCTGTGAGATGGGCATCTGTTTCACTTATCTCACTGCCAGTGCAAGGCTGTGTTTTCTTATAGCATTATTGTTAGGCCATGCTGCTGCAGCGTTACATTTCTGCAAAAAGAATTGCATATTAGATTTTCAGCCATCTGTGTTCAAAACTAGTCATTCTGTGTTTTTATATTCTTTTGTTAAATGCTTCAGTTGCGGATGAATGAGCATAAGAGTGGGATTTGTGACACAATAAAGGTGGGTAGATTTGATATTGGCAGTGAAGTCTGCTTTGTGTTCCACTAACCCACATTTGCTTGATATGAACTTGAAACTTGAAATACATTTTAGACTTTTTCTTTTTTTTTTCTTTTAATACAATAAAGGCGTTTTAAGAGGGAATAGAAACAGAATAGTGATGTGAATTTGAATCCCAGAAACTTTGCTGGAGTAGTATGTAGATTATCCGTGTTCATCTGATGCATATGATACATTAATGGTCTTTTGTGTTCTGTTTACTTTCCAACAATATTAATTGTTAATAATGCTTTATTTAATATAGCGATTAACTCTATGGAAATTTTGACCCATCTCAATGTTATGCTGTTTTTCTTAGTTTCAGAAAGGTGTAATTTTATTTAGTCAAACTGAAAACTTGACTTTGATCAAATAATAAAATAACAATGTTATATATGATGATATCCATCTGTTCCACAAATGATTAGATTTGAAAGTACTGGACGCCCTGTCATTTTACTGGCACATGAGTTTCCATTTTATGATCCATTTAATTTGTGTTTTGCACTTGTGAATGGACTAAAGTGTTTACATATTTTCAAATTTACAACCATTGCATGATATGACAGCATGGCATTTTTTTTTTTTTTAGTTATTAGTCATCAATTTTTTTATTTTTTTTTTATTTTATTTCTCATTCGTCCTAGAGGATGCTGGGGACTCCAAAAAGACCATGATGTATAGACGGGATCCGCAGGAGACATGGGCACTTTAAGACTTTAAATGGGTGTGAACTGGCTCCTCCCTCTATGCCCCTCCTCCAGACCTCAGTTAGATTCTGTGTCCAGAGAGACTGGACACCCACTAGGGGAGCTCTGCAGAGTTTCTCTAGAAAAGACTTTTGTTAGGTTTATTATTTTCAGGGAGCACTGCTGGCAACAGGCTCACTGCATCGTGGGACTGAGGGGAGAGAAGCAGACCTACTTCTGTGAGTTTAAAGGCTCTGCTTCTTAGGCTACTGGACACCATTCGCTCCAGAGGGTCCGATCACTTGGTGCGCCTAGCTACTCGTTCCTGAAGCCGCGCCGCCGTCCCCCTCACATAGCCTGAAGAGAGAAGCCGGGTGAGTAGCAGAAGCAAGAAGACTTCAGAGGCGGCAGATGACTTCTGATCTTCGGAGGTACCGCGCAGTGCGCCATTGCTCCCACACACCGTCGACACTATATGGGTGCAGGGCGCAGGGGGGGCGCCCCGGACAGCAATTAAACCTCATTTTTGGGCACTGGCATGACAGTATACAGTGCATAGGCACTGTATACAAACCCCCGCCAGTATAAATAAACGCAGGACAGAAGCACGCCATGTAGGGGGCGGGGCTTCATCCTCCAGCTCTAATCAGCGCCATTTTCTCTCCACAGCAAGCTGCAGAGACGCTAGTTCTGGCCCTTCACTTCTGTATCAAGTAACAGGGTGCAAAAGCGGGGGGGGGGGGGGGGCACAGCATATTTGGTGTTGTATTGATTTACATATAAAAGCGCTGCTAGGTCTGGGGTTTGTAAATTCTTTCAGACCGGGTGCGGCGCTGGGTGTGAGCTGGCAAACTCCCTTTCTGTCTCTCTGAAGGGCCTTACTGTGGGTCTGTCCCCTATAGCTCAGTGTGATTGTGGGTGTCGGTACATGTGTGTCGACATGTCAGAGGCTGGATGCTATTCCCAGAAGGAGGCTGGTGCGGGGGCAGAACAGACTGTGGGAGTGACTCCGTCTGCACCGCCGACTGCTGATTGGGTGGATATGTGTAATGTTTTAAATGCAAGTGTGGCTTTGTTGCATAAGAGATTAGACAAATCTGAGTCTCAGAACCAAGCATGGAGACAATCCATGGGAGATGTTTTGTCACAAACTCAGACTTCAGGGTCACAGAAGCGTACGTTTACCCAGATAGATACGGATACCGACACAGATTCGGACTCCAGTGTCGACTATATTGATGCCAAGTTGAATCCCAAACTGGCTAAGAACATTCAGTACATGATTGCGGCTATAAAGGATGTGTTCCATATCACTGAGGACCCTGCTGTCCCGGAGACGAGGGTCTGTATGTTTAAAGGAAAGAAACCTGAGGTAACGTTTCCTCCCTCTCATGAACTTAACGCTCTTTTTGAAAAGGCTTGGGAAGCTCCTGACAAAAAGTGGCTGATTCCCAGGAGAATTTCTGTGCTATACCCATTTCCCTCTGAGGATAGGTTAGGGTGGGAGTCATCTCCCACGGTGGACAAAGCTCTGGCACGATTGTCCAAGAAGGTGGCGCTACCGTCCCCTGAGACGGCAGCCCTTAAAGATCCTGCAGATCGTAAAAACAGGAAACTACTTTGAAATCTATTTATGTCACTACGGGTACGCTGCTTAGGCCGGCCGTAGCATTGGCATGGGTGAGTAGCGCGATTGAAAAATGGGCAGATAACTTGTCATCTGACTTAGACACCCTGGATAGGGATAGCGTGCTTTTGACGCTGGGTCATATCAAGGACGCTGCAGTCTATCTAAGGGAGGCTGCGAGAGATATTGGCCTCTTGGGATCAAGGGCCAATGCCATGGCAATCTCGGCTAGGAGGGCGTTGTGGACTCATCAATGGAATAGTGATGCTGATTCTAAAAAGGCTATGGAGGCTCTGCCCTATAAAGGTGGAGTTTTGTTTGGAGAAGGTCTCGCGGACCTGATTTCTACAGCTACCGCGGGTAAGTCTTCATTTCTGCCTTTTGTCCCTACACAGCAGAAGAAAACGCCTCACTATCAGATGTAGTCCTTCCGGTCTAATAAATTCAAGAAAGGACGAGGGTCCTCCTTCCTTGCTGCTAGAGGTAAGGGAAGGGGAAAAAAGTCGCCGGCTGTGGCTAGCTCCCAGGAGCAGGTCCTCCCCGGCTTCTGCTAAATCCACCGCATAACGCTGGGGCTCCCATGCGGGAGTCCCCACCGGTGGGGGCGCGTCTTCAGCTCTTCAGTCAGGTCTGGGTCCACTCCGGCCTATATCCTTGGGTGCTGGAAATTGTGACCCAAGGATACAAACTGGAGTTTCAAGTCGTCCCCCCACACCGGTTTTTCAAATCGGCCTTGCCAGCTTCTCTTCCGGAAAGAGAGGTAGTGTGTGCTGCAATACACAAGCTGTGTCAGCAGCAAGTCATTGTCGCGGTACCCCCGTCACAACGGGGCGAAGGGTTTTATTCAACTCTGTTCGTGGTCCCGAAGCCGAATGGTTCGGTCAGACCGATTCTGAACTTAAAATCCCTCAATCTGTTTTTAAAAAGATTCAAATTCAAGATGGATTCTCTCCGAGCAGTGATCTCCAGTCTGGAAGGGGGGTATTTTATGGTGTCAGTCGACATAAAGGATGCTTACCTCCATGTCCCCATATATCCTCCTCATCAGGCGTACCTGAGGTTCGCTGTTCAGGATGGTCATTACCAGTTTTAGACGTTGCAGTTTGGGCTTTCCACGGCCCCAAAGATTTTCACCAAAGTCTTGGCGGAAATGATGGTGCTCCTGCGCAAGCAAGGGGTCACAATTATCCCGTACTTGGACGATCTCCTGATAAAGGCGAGATCAAAGGAGCAGTAGCTGAAAAACCTTGCGCTCTCCCTGACGGTTCTGCAACAACATGGCTGGCTCCTAAATTTGCCAAAGTCACAGTTGATTCCGACAACACGGCTGTCGTTCTTGGGCATGATTCTGGACACGGAACTACGGAGAATTTTTCTCCCGTTCGAAAAAGCTCTGGAAATCCAGAACATGGTCAGGGGATTCTGAAACCGGCAAGAGTGTCGATTCATCAATGCACTCGAGTGCTGGGGAAGATGGTGACGGCTTACGAGGCCATCCCGTTTGGCAGTTTTTCAGTGGGACCTGTTGGACAAGTGGTCCGTGTCCCATTTACACATGCACAGGAAGATATGCCTATCTCCCAGGGCCAGGATTTCTCTCCTGTGCTGGCTCCAGAGTTCTCACCTCCTAGAGGGTCGCAGGTTCGGGATCCAAGATTGGATCCTGGTGACCACGGATGCGAGGCTCCGAGGTTGGGGAGCGGTCACACACGGGGAAAATTTCCAGAGAAAATGGTCGAGCCAAGAGGCTTGTCTACACATAAACATTCTGGAATTAAGGGCCATTTACAACGGCCTGGTTCAAGCGGAACATCTGCTTCGCGGCCTACCCGTCCTGATTCAGTCGGACAACATAACAGCGATGGCGCACATAAATCGCCAAGGCGGAACAAGGAGCAGAGCGGCGATGGCAGAGACCACAAGGATTCTTCGTTGGGAGGAAAAACATGCAAGCGCTCTGTCAGCGGTCTTCATTCCAGGAGTGGACAACTGGGAAGCATACTTCCTCAGCAGACACTATCTCCATCCAGGAGAGTGGAGTCTTCAGCAAGAGGTCTTTGCAGAAGTGACGAGTCGTTGGGGACTTCCTCAAATAGACATGATGGCGTCTCGCCTCAACAAGAAGTTTCAGACGTATTGTTCCAGGTCAAGGGACCCTCAAGCGATAGCAGTGGACGCACTGGTAACACCGTGGGTGTTTCAGTCGGTCTATGTGTTCCCTCCACTTCCACTCATCCCAAAGGTGATGAGGATCATAAGAAGAACAGGGGTTCAGGCGATACTCGTTGTTCCAGATTGGCCACGGAGGGCCTGGTATCCGGATCTTCAGAAATTACTCATAGGAGATCCCTGACCTTTTCCTCTAAGAGAGGATCTGTTACAGCAGGGGCCGTGTGTGTTCCAGGACTTACCGCGGTTGCGTTTGACGGCATGGCGGTTTAACGCCAAATATTTGCTCGTAAGGGTATTCCCGGAGAGGTCATCCCCACTCTACTGAAAGCTAGGAAGGAGGTAACGGCGAAGCATTACCACCGTATTTGGAGAAAATATGTGTCTTGGTGTGAATCCAAGAAGGCCCCTACGGAAGAATTTCAGCTGGGTCGGTTTCTCCATTTTTTGCAAGCTGGTGTGGAGGCGGGCCTAAAGTTAGGATCTATTAAAGTGCAGATTTCGGCCTTATCAATTTTCTTTCAAAGGGAATTGGCCTCTCTTCCAGAAGTACAGACTTTCGTGAAAGGGCGTGCTGCACATCCAATCTCCATTTGTGCCCCCAGTGGCACCATGAGACCTTAACGTGGTGTTACAGTTCCTTACGTCACATTGGTTTGAACCTTTACAAAAGGTTGAGCTGAAATTCCTCACTTGGAAAGTGGTCATGCTATTGGCCTTGGCATCCGCGAGGCGGGTGTCGGAATTGGCGGCTTTGTCTCACAAAAGCCCCTATTCGGTTTTCCATGTGGATAGAGCGGAGTTGAAGACGCGTCAACAATTCCTCCCTAAGGTGGTTTCTTCATTTCACATGAACCAACCTATTGTAGTTCCTGTGGCTTCTGAAGCCTTGGGTGATTCAAAATCTCTCGATTTGGTCAGGGCTT
This sequence comes from Pseudophryne corroboree, assembly GCF_028390025.1. Taxonomy (NCBI): domain Eukaryota; kingdom Metazoa; phylum Chordata; class Amphibia; order Anura; family Myobatrachidae; genus Pseudophryne; species Pseudophryne corroboree. Next base: position 392,874,423 of record NC_086445.1, read on the forward strand.
TGAAAATGTATGCAGCCAGAACGGCTCGTATCAGGAAAACTGAGGCGCTGTTTGTCCTGTACGCTTCCAACAAGATTGGGGCTCCTGCTTCTAAGCAGACTATTGCACGCTGGATTTGTAATACGATTCCGCATGCTCATTCTACGACTGGTTTGCCGTTACCGAAATTGGTAAAGGCCTATTCCACTAGGAAGGTGGGCTCGTCTTGGGCGGCTGCCAGGGGTGTCTCGGCATTACAACTTTGCCGAGCAGCTACTTGGTCGGGTTCAAACACTTTTGCAAAATTCTACAAGTTTGATACCCTGGCTGATGAGGACCTCATGTTTGCTCAATCGGTGCTGCAGAGTCATCCGCACTCTCCCGCCCGGTCTGGAGCTTTGGTATAGACCCCATGGTCCTTTTGGAGTCCCCAGCATCCTCTGGGACGAGTGAGAAAATAGGATTTTAATACCTACCGGTAAATCCTTTTCTCTTAGTCCATAGAGGATCCTGGGCGCCCGTCCCAGTGCGGACTCTTTCTGCAGTACTTGTTATTAGTTATTTCTTTGGTTACACAAAGGTTGTGTTTTGGTTCAATCAGCCTGTTGCTGATTGTTTTGGTTCATGCTGTTAACTGGTTAGTTGAATGCCATGTTGTACGGTGTGTTGTGGTTTGGACTGGTATGTATCTCACCCTTGGTTAACAAAAATCCTTTCCTCGAATTGTTCGTCTCCCTGGGCACAGTTCCTATAACTGAGGTCTGGAGGAGGGGCATAGAGGGAGAAGCCAGTTTACACCCATTTAAAGTCTTAAAGTGCCCATGTCTCCTACGGATCCCGTCTATACCCCATGGTCCTTTTGGAGTCCCCAGCATCCTCTACGGCAGGGGTGGGGAACCTCAGGACCATATAAGGCCCGCAGAGCCACTTGATCCGGCCCGGCCAGGCTCACTTAGCCGGGCGCCCGCTGAGATTTTGTTACTAGTGGGCGCCCAGCTTCTTACCCTCAGTAGCAGCCAGATGCAGGAGCTCACTCCTGAGCTCCGGCTCTGGCAGTGTGCGTGTGCGGTGTTATGGGAGAGATGTCATGACTTCTCTCCCATAGTTCTGAGGAGAGAGCGGCCAGGCAGAGGGCAACGGTCCGAAAGCAGGAGCGGGGCTGGTGAGTATTGTGGGGTTTTTGTGTGTGTAAGTGTCACTACTAGAGGGCATATCTAATGGGGCATAACAACTGACTGGTGGCATATCTAATGGGGCATAACAAGTGACGGGGCATATCTAATGGAGCATAACAAGTGACTGGGGGCATATCTACTGGGGCATAACAACTGACTGGGGGTATATCTACTGGGCGCATAACTACTGACTGGGGGCAGGCTCATTTTTAAGTTGATAATTTTTGTATGGCCCCCGAAGGATTTTATAAATATCCAAATGGCCCTTGGTAGAAAAAAGGTTCCCCACCCCTGCTCTACAGACTAAGAGAAAAGGATTTACTGGTAGGTATTAAAATCCTATTTCTCTGACGTCCTAGTGGATGCTGGGAACTCCGTAAGGACCATGGGGAATAGACGGGCTCCGCAGGAGTCTGGGCACTCTAAGAAAGAATTAGGACTACTGGTGTGCACTGGCTCCTCCCTCTATGCCCCTCCTCCAGACCTCAGTTAGAATCTGTGCCCGGCTCGAGCTGGTTGCACACTAGGGGCTCTCCTGAGCTCTTAGTAAAGAAAGTATTTATTAGGTTTTTTATTTTCAGTGAGATCTGCTGGCAACAGACTCACTGCTACGAGGGACTTAGGAGAGAAGCGAACCTACCTGCTTGCAGCTAGCTTGGGCTTCTAGGCTACTGGACACCATTAGCTCCAGAGGGATCGAACACAGGCCCAGCCTCGGTCGTCCGGTCCCGGAGCCGCGCCGCCGTCCCCCTTGCAGAGCCAGAAGCAAGAAGAACGTCCTGGAAATCGGCGGCTGAAGACACCACACCATGCACACCACATACTCCGGTCACTGATGGGTGCAGGGCGCTGGGGGGGGGGCACCCTGGGCTGCAATTAGATTACCTTAAAATGGCAAAAAACACATAATATAGTCTGATAAACTATATATGTGTAAAAATCCCCTGCCATAATATTAATATAAAGAGCGGGAGAAGCCCGCCGAAAAAGGGGCGGGGCTATCTCCCTCAGCACACTGGCGCCATTTCCTCTTCACAGCTCCGCTGGAAGGACGCTCCCCAGGCTCTCCCCTGCAGTTTCCAGGCTCAATAGGGTAAAAAAAGAGAGGGGGGGCACTAAATTTAGGCGCAATACTGTGTATTATAGCTGCTATAGGGAAAATCACTTTGTGTAGTGTAAATCCCTGTTTATATAGCGCTGTGGTGTGTGCTGGCATACTCTCTCTCTGTCTCCCCAAAGGACTTTGTGGGGTCCTGTCCTCAGTCTGAGCATTCCCTGTGTGTGTGCGGTGTGTCGGTAAGGCTGTGTCGACATGTTTGATGAGGAGGCTTATGTGGAGGCGGAGCAGGTGCCGATAAATGTGATGTCACCCCCTGCGGGGTCGACACCAGAGTGGATGGATATGTGGAAGGTATTAACCGACAGTGTCAACTCCTTACATAAAAGGCTGGATGACGTAACAGCCGTGGGACAGCCGGCTTCTCAGCCCGTGCCTGCCCAGGCATCTCAAAGGCCATCAGGGGCTCAAAAACGCCCGCTACCTCAGATGGCAGACACAGATGTCGACACGGAGTCTGACTCCAGTGTCGACGACGACGAGACTAATGTACATTCCACTAGGGCTATCCGTTGCATGATTATGGCAATGAAAAATGTGTTGCACATTTCTGACATTAACCCAAGTACCACTAAAAAGGGTATTATGTTTGGGGAGAAAAAGCAACCAGTGGTTTTTCCCCCTTCAGATGAGTTAAATGAAGTGTGTGAAGAAGCGTGGGCTTCCCCTGATAAAAAACTAGTAATTTCTAAAAAGTTACTAATGGTGTACCCTTTCCCGCCAGAGGACAGGGTACGTTGGGAGACATCCCCGAGGGTGGATAAAGCGCTCACACGCTTGTCAAAAAAGGTGGCACTACCGTCTCATGATAACCTTAAAGGAGCCTGCGGATAGAAAGCAGGAGGCTATCCTGAAGTCTGTATATACACACTCAGGTACTATACTGAGACCTGCTATTGCTTCAGCATGGATGTGCAGTGCTGCAGCAGCGTGGTCTGATTCCCTATCTGATAATATTGATTCCCTTGACAGGGACGCTATATTGCTAACCATAGAGCATATTAAAGACGTAGTCTTATACATGAGAGATGCACAGAGGGATATTTTGCCGGCTGGCATCTAGAATAAATGCAATGTCCATTTCTGCCAGTAGAGTATTATGGACTCGGCAGTGGACAGGTGATGCGGATTCTAAAAGGCACATGGAGGTTTTGCCTTACAAGGGTGAGGAATTGTTTGGGGATGGTCTCTCGGACCTCGTTTCCACAGCGACAGCTGGGAAGTCGACATTTTTACCCCAGGTTCCCTCACAGCCAAAGTAAGCACCGTATTATCAGGTACAGTCCTTTCGGCCCCAGAAAGGCAAGCGGGTTAAAGGCGCGTCCTTTCTGCCCAGAGGCATGGGTAGAGGGAAAAAGCTGCACCATACAGCCAGTTCCCAAGAACAGAAATCCTCTCCTGCTTCCACTAAATCCACCGCATGACGCTGGGGCTCCACTGGTGGAGCCAGGTGCGGTGGGGGCTCGTCTCCGGAACTTCAGCGACCGGTGGGTTCGCTCACAGGTGGATCCCTGGGTTCTACAAGTGGTATCTCAGGGATACAAGCTGGAATTCGAGACGTCTCCCCCTCGCCGTTACCTCAAATCAGCCTTGCCAGCTACTTCCCCGGACAGGGAGGTAGTGCCGGCGGCAATTCACAAGCTGTTCCTCCAGCAGGTGATAATAAAAGTTCCCCTCCTTCAACAAGGACGGGGTTACTATTCCTCAATGTTTGTGGTACCGAAACCAGACGGTTCGGTGAGACCCATTCTAAATTTAAAATCCTTGAACACTTATATAAGAAGGTTCAAGTTCAAAATGGAATCGCTCAGGGCGGTTATTGCAAGCCTGGAAGAAGGGGATTACATGGTATCACTGGACATCAAGGATGCGTACCTGCATGTCCCCATTTACCCACCTCACCAGGTGTACCTCCGTTTTGTGGTACAAGACTGCCATTACCAATTCCAGACGTTGGTCTATCCACGGCACCGAGGGTATTTACCAAGGTAATGGCCGAAATGATGATACTCCTTCGAAAGAAGGGAGTTATAATTATCCCATACTTGGACGATCTCCTTATAAAGGCGAGGTCCTGGGAGCAGTTGTTGGTCGGAGCAGCACTATCTCAGGAAGTGCTACAACAGCACGGATGGATTCTGAATATTCCAAAGTCGCAGCTGGTTCCTACGACGCGTCTGCTGTTCCTGGGTATGATTCTGGACACAGAACAGAAGAAGGTGTTTCTCCCGGAGGAGAAGGCCAAGGAGTTGTCATCTCTAGTCAGAGACCTCCTAAAACCAAAACAGGTGTCGGTGCATCACTGCACGCAAGTCCTGGGAAAGATGGTAGCTTCTTACGAAGCAATTCCATTCGGCAGGTTCCATGCAAGGATCTTTCAGTGGGATCTGTTAGACAAGTGGTCCGGATCGCATCTTCAGATGCATCGGCTGATCACCCTGTCCCCGAGGGCCAGGGTGTCTCTGCTGTGGTGGCTGCAGAGTGCTCATCTTCTAGAGGGCCGCAGATTCTGCCTTCAGGACTGGGTCCTGGTGACCACGGATGCAAGCCTCCGAGGTTGGGAGGCAGTCACTCAGGGAAGAAACTTCCAAGGACAATGGTCGAGTCAGGAGGCTTCCCTACACATAAATATTCTGGAACTAAGGGCCATTTACAATGCCCTAAGTCAGGCAAGACCCCTGCTTCAAAACCAGCCGGTGCTGATTCAGTCAGACAACATCACGGCGGTCGCCCATGTAAACCGACAGGGCGGCACAAGAAGCAGGATGGCGATGGCAGAAGCCACAAGGATTCTCCGATGGGCGGAAAATCACGTGATAGCACTGTCAGCAGTGTTCATTCCGGGAGTGGACAACTGGGAAGCAGACTTCCTCAGCAGGCACGACCTCCACCCGGGAGAGTGGGGACTTCATCCAGAAGTCTTCCAACTGATTGTAAACCGTTGGGAAAGGCCACAGGTGGACATGATGGCGTCCCGCCTAAACAAAAAGCTAAAAAGATATTGCGCCAGGTCAAGGGACCCTCAGGCGATAGCTGTGGACGCTCTAGTGACACCGTGGGTGTACCAGTCAGTTTATGTGTTCCCTCCTCTTCCTCTCATACCAAAGGTGCTGAGGATAATAAGAAAGAGAGGAGTAAGAACTATACTCATCGTTCCGGATTGGCCAAGAAGGACTTGGGGGCAGATGTATTAACCTGGAGAAGGCATAAGGAAGTGATAAACCAGTGATATCTGCAAGCTGATAAAGGCACCAGCCAATCAGATCCAATATGTAAATGAACAGTTAGGATCTGATTGGCTGCTGCCTTTATCACCTTGCACATATAACTGGTTTATCACTTCCTTATGCCGTCACCAGGTTAATACATCTGCCCCTTGGTACCCAGAACTGCAAGAAATGATCTCAGAGGACCCTTGGCCTCTGCCTCTCAGACAGGACCTGCTACAGCAGGGGCCCTGTCTGTTCCAAGACTTACCGCGGCTGCGTTTGACGGCATGGCGGTTGAACGCCGGATCCTGATGATAAAGGGCATTCCGTTTGAAGTCATTCCTACGCTGATAAAAGCTAGGAAAGATGTGACAGCAAAGCATTATCACCGCATATGGCGAAAATATGTTGCTTGGTGTGAGGCTATGAAGGCCCCCACAGAAGAATTTCAGCTGGATCGATTTCTACACTTCCTACAGTCAGGAGTGACTATGGGCCTAAAATTGGGTTCCATTAAAGTCCAGATTTCGTCCCTGTCTATTTTCTTTCAAAAAGAACTGGCTTCACTGCCTGAAGTTCAGACGTTTGTTAAGGGAATGCTGCATATTCAGCCCCCTTTTGTGCCCCCAGTGGCACCTTGGGATCTCAACGTTGTGTTGGATTTCCTAAAATCACCTTGGTTTGAGCCACTTCAGACCGTGGAATTAAAATATCTCACGTGGAAAGTGGTCATGCTTTTGGCCTTGGCTTCGGCTAGGCGGGTGTCAGAATTGGCGGCTTTGTCCTGTAAAAGCCCCTATCTGATCTTCCATATGGACAGAGCAGAATTGAGGACGCGTCCCCAATTCCTCCCTAAGGTGGTATCAGCGTTTCATTTGAACCAACCTATTGTGGTGCCTGCGGCTATTCGGAACTTGGAGGCCTCCAAGTTGCTGGACGTAGTCCGGGCCCTGAAAATCTATGTTTCCAGGACGGCTAGAGTCAGAAAGACTGACTCGCTGTTTATCCTGCATGCACCCAACAAGCTGGGTGCTCCTGCTTCAAAGCAGACTATTGCTCGCTGGATCTGCTCCACGATTCCACTTGCACATTCTGCGGCTGGACTGCCGCATCCTAAATCAGTAAAGGCCCATTCCACGAGGAAGGTGGGCTCTTCTTGGGCGGCTGCCCGAGGGGTCTCGGCTTAACAACTTTGCCGAGCTGCTACCTGGTCGGGATCAAACACGTTTGCAAAATTCTACAAGTTTGATACCCTGGCTGAGGAGGACCTTGAGTTTGCTCATTCGGTGCTGCAGAGTCATCCGCACTCTCCCGCCCGGTTGGGAGCATTGGTATAATCCCCATGGTCCTTACGGAGTTCCCAGCATCCACTAGGACGTCAGAGAAAATAAGAATTTACTCACCGGTAATTCTATTTCTCGTAGTCCGTAGTGGATGCTGGGCGCCCATCCCAAGTGCAGATTGTCTGCAATACTTGTATATAGTTATTGCCTAACTAAAGGGTTATTGTTATGAGCCATCTGTTCGTGAGGCTCAGTTGTTATTCATACTGTTAACTGGGTATAGTATCACGAGTTGTACGGTGTGATTGGTGTGGCTGGTATGAGTCTTACCCGGGATTCCAGATCCTTTCCTTATTGTGTCAGCTCTTCCGGGCACAGTTTCCCTAACTGAGGTCTGGAGGAGGGGCATAGAGGGAGGAGCCAGTGCACACCAGTAGTCCTAATTCTTTCTTAGAGTGCCCAGTCTCCTGCGGAGCCCGTCTATTCCCCATGGTTCTTACAGAGTTCTCAGCATCCACTACGGACTACGAGAAATAGAATTACCGGTGAGTAAATTCTTATTTTTCTGCTGCGGGGTAAACTGGGCTCCACAAGGATTAACATCGGGGTGTAGTGTAGGATCTTGATCCGAGGCACCAACAGGCTCAAAGCTTTGACTGTTCCCAAGATGCACAGCGCCGCCTCCTCTATAACCCCGCCTCCGTGCACAGGAGCTCAGTTTGTAAGTTGGTGCCATGCAGTAAGCAGTCAATCAACAGGGGGGCTGCCTTTGCAGCCTATATTATAGCTTATATTGAAGAAAAGAAAACTTTCAAGACTTCAAGGGCTGCAGCTTTTCATGTCATAAGACATACTTAGCTGCAGCTCCATCACTTCCCCAGCGGTGCTGTATACTCCCGCGCCCTGGTTGCCGGGTTACTACAGCGAAGGCTCCAGTGCCGCTGCCCTCCAGGATCGCGTGGCCGCGGGTACACAAGGAGGTAAGGAGTCTCTTTGGCCGCTGTTTACCGCGATCCGGCGCTGTTACTGGGCAGCCGCTCCACTAGCTGCCTGGACACTGGGAACAGGTGGGGGTTTTTGCGCTCATAAAACCCTGTTTTTAATAGCCCGCAGCGCCCGGTGGGGAAGCTAGCAGGGGGAGAAGGCATAACCTGTAGCCCCTCCCCCAGCCCCAGGGCGCCATTTCTGTGAATGTTCCCTCCCTGGAGCTGCATCTCTCTCCCTCACTCCCTGTCACTCCCTGTCAGCAGCCATCACTACGGAGCTGAGCTGTTCCTGGGATTGCTGGGGCAAATCCTCCTCTGTAAAGCCGCCTGACTGCCAGCGCTGAGCATTTTACAGGACACTTAAGTATTCTGGCTAGAAATACATTGGGGATAAACCCCTGGTGTCCCCCAGCACACCGAGCTGTACCTGTACCAAGACATGAAAGACTATATATATATATATATATATATATATATATATATATATATATATATATATATATATATATATACATACATACATACATATATATATATATATATATATATATATATATATATATATATATATATATATATATATATATATATATATATATATAATACATACATACATATAATAGAAATCCAGAGGTCTTAGTTACATACAGTTTGCAAACGTATGATAAGCCACCAGGCCCCGACAAGGCTCCTCTGATGCTGGTGGTCCCTAACTCTAGGTCTGGGCCCGGGGTGCAGGACCCCTCAAACCGGCAAAGGCCAGCTACCCCAGGGCAGCACAATGCGAGAAGGTAAAGTGTTAGTATGTGTTAATAAAAGGAAAACAAAATCTATATACAAAAATTAATATACTAGTGAGAGTGTAATTAAAAGACCAGAAGGATTAATAAATGTGTTAAGGGGGTGCTAAATAAGATCTCGCAGTGTGCTACCCCAGAGCAGCCCAGCCCCACCAATCCAGGGGGAACCGTACCCCAGACCAGCCCCAGGTACTAATAATAATAATAACAACCCTTCCGGGTAATATAACATGATGCCACATGATAATGGCATCTGAGCAAATGTATCCGAATTGAGAGCTAACTTACCTGAAGATACCCCCGGGATCTCCAAATGGCAATACAGAGACCAGCATACCCTCCAAACACTGGTCCCATCCATGCCCCTCATACTAACAGAACAAAATGTAAGTTGCTCAAATCAATTAGGAAGTACAATTCAGGTGCATGAAAGGGAGGGGGTAGGATGGGACCAGTGTTTGGAGGGTATGCTGGTCTCTGTATTGCCATTTGGAGATCCCGGGGGTATCTTCAGGTAAGTTAGCTCTCAATTCGGATACATTTGCTCAGATGCCATTATGTGGCATCATGTTATATTACCCGGAAGGGTTGTTATTATTATTATTATTATTATTATTATTATTATTAGTACCTGGGGTGCGGTTCCCCCTGGATTGGTGGGGCTGGGCTGCTCTGGGGTAGCACACTGCGAGATCTTATATAGCACCCCCTTAACACATTTATTAATCCTTCTGGTCTTTTAATTACACTCTCACTAGTATATTAATTTTTGTATATAGATTTTGTTTTCCTTTTATTAACACATACTAACACTTTACCTTCTCGCGTTGTGCTGCCCTGGGGTAGCTGGCCTTTGCCGGTTTGAGGGGTCCTGCACCCGGGGCCCAGACCTAGAATTAGGGACCACCAGCATCAGAGGAGCCTTGTCGGGGCCTGGTGGCTTATCATACGTTTGCAAACTGTATGTAACTAAGACCTCTGGATTTCTATTATATGTATATATATATAGTCTTTCATGTCTTGGTACAGGTACAGCTCGGTGTGCTGGGTGACACCAGGGGTTTATCCCCAATGTATTTCTAGCCAGACTACCCCCTCCCTTTCATACACCTGAATTGTACTTCCTAATTGATTTGAGCAACTTACATTTTGTTCACTTAAGTATTCTACCTGTCACTGGGACAGTGGGGCAGATGTATTAACCTGGAGAAGGCATAAGGAAGTGATAAACCAGTGATATGTGCAAGGTGATAAAGGCACCAGCCAATCAGCTACAATATGTAAATTAGCAGTTAGGATCTGATTGGCTGGTGCCTTTATCATCTTGCACATATCACTGGTTTATCACTTCCTTATGCCATCTCCAGGTTAATACATCTGCCCCAATGTTAGTTAAGAAAGAGTGCATCCAGTCAGGGTTGTGTGGTACAGACACCATGTGATATACATCCAGTGTTTACTGTGGATTGTTATATCTATTGTTAACACACATAGCCATACTGAGTATTACTTTGTCTTGCTAGTCCAGTGCAGTTTTATGGTACATAATTTCTGCATGGTAAACGTGTGACTTTATATGTGTGTGTGCATGTAGCTGCTGCATGGTTGCCTTATTGAAGGGTATTTCACTCAGTGAGCTATTCCTATATTGCTATACCTGAGGGGGCCAAGTGTTTCAGGTTTTTCTTTAGGTTTAATATAGGATCGTATCACAAGATATACTGACTGTGTATTTTTACTTGTGATTTATAGTCACCATACAATCTACACTGCTCAAAAAAATAAAGGGAGCACTAAAATAACACATCCTAGATTTGAATGAATGAAATATTCTTATTAAATACTTTGTTCTTTACATAGTTGAATGTGCTGACAACAAAATCACACAAAAATTATCAATGGAAATCAAATTTATTAACCCATGGAGGTCTGGATTTGGAGTCACACTCAAAATTAAAGTGGAAAAACACACTACAGGCTGATCCAGCTTTGATGTAATGTCCTTTAAACAAGTCAAAATGAGGGTCAGTAGTGTGTGTGGCCTCCACGTGCCTGTATGACCTACCTACAACGCCTGGGCATGCTCCTGATGACCTGGACTAAAGCATCCGCCAACTCCTGGGACAGTCTGTGGTTGGTGGATGGAGCGAGACATGATGTCCCAGATGTGCTCAATTGGATTCAGTTCTGGGGAATGGGCGGGCCAGTCCATAGCATCAATGCCTTCGTCTTGCAGGAACTGCTGACACACTCCAGCCACATGAGGTCTAGCATTGTCTTGCATTAGGAGGAACCCAGGGCCAACCGCACCAGCATATGGTCTCACAAGGGGTCTGAGGATCTCATCTCGGTACCTAATGGCAGTCAGGCTACCTCTGGCGAGCACATGGAGGGCTGTGCAGCCCCCCAAAAGAAATGCCACCCCACACCATTACTGACCCACTGCCAAACCGGTCATGCTGGAGGATGTTGCAGGCAGCAGAACGTTCTCCTTGGCATCTCCAGACTCTGTCACGTCTGTCACGTGCTCAGTGAGAACCTGCTTTCAACTGTGAAGAGCACAGGGCGCCAGTGGTGAATTTTCCAATCTTGGTGTTCTCTGGCAAATGCCAAACGTCCTGCACGGTGTTGGGCTGTAAGCACAACCCCCACCTGTGGATGTCGGGCCCTCATGGAGTCCGTTTCTGATCGTTTGAGTAGACACATGCACATTTGTGGCTTGCTGGAGGTCATTTTGCAGGGCTCTGGCAGTGCTCCTCCTGTTCCTCCTTGCACAAAGGCGGAGGGAGCGGTCCTGCTGTTGGGTTGTTGCCCTACTACGGCCTCCTCCACGTCTCCTGATGTACTGGCCTGTCTCCTGGTAGCGCCTCCATGCTCTGGACACTACGCTGACAGACACAGCAAACCTTCATGCCACAGCTCGCATTGATGTGTCATCCTGGATGAGCTGCACTACCTGAGCCACTTGTGTGGGTTGTAGACTCCGTCTCATGCTACCACTAGAGTGAAAGCACCGCCAGCTTTCAAAAGTGACCAAACCATCAGCCAGAAAGCATAGGAGCTGAGAAGTGGTCTGTGGTCACCACATGCAGAACAACTCCTTTATTGGGGGTGTCTTGCTAATTGCCTATAATTTCCACCTGTTGTATATTCCATTTGCACAACAGTATGTGAATTGATTGTCAATCAGTGTTGCTTCCTAAGTGGACATTTTGATTTCACAGAAGTGTGATTGACTTGGAGTTACATTGTGTTGTTTAAGTGTTCCCTTTATTTTTTTGAGCAGTGTATATCTCTTGAACTCCCAGTCTGTGCTGTCATAGGACAGTTTTCTCAGAGTTCTTGATAGTCTGCCATATCCGGTATTTCTGCTGCGGGGTACACTGGGCTCCACAAGGATTCACATCGGGGTGTAGAGTAGGATCTCTATAACCCCGCCTCCATGCACAGGGAGCTCAGTTTATAAGTTGGTGCCATGCAGTATGCAGGCACTTAACAGGAGGGCAGCCTCAGGCAGTCTATTGATAGCTTTAATAACAGAAAAATAAGATTTTTCTGCTGCGGGGTACACTGGACTCCACAAGGAATTACATCGTGTGTAGAGTAGGATCTTGATCTGAGGCACCAACAGGCTCAAAGCTTTGACTGTTCCCAAGATGCTCAGCGCCACCTCCTCTATAACCCCGCCTTCATGCACAGGGAGCTCAGTTTGTAGTTGGTGCCTGCAGTAGCAGGTCACTTAACGGGGCTGCCTCAGGCAGCATTTTCTTAGCTTTAAATTTGAAGAAAAGAAGATTTCTGCTGCGGGGTACACTGGGCTCCACAAGGAAAGACATAGGGGGTGTAGAGTAGGATCTTGATCCGAGGCACCAACAGGCTCAAAAGCTTTGACTGTTCCCAAGATGCATAGCGCCGCCTCCTCTATAACCCCGCCTCCCTGCACAGGAGCTCAGTTTTGTAGTTGGTGCCGCAGATAGCAGGCACATAACAGGGGCTGCTCTGGGCAGCCCTAAGAAGAGCTTTTTTAGAAGAATAGTGAAGACTTCAAGGGCTGCAGCAGTGTGTACATGTCTGGAGACATTCACTGCTGCAGCTCCATCTCTCCCCAGCAGCGCTGTACACTCCCGCGCCCTGGTTGCCGGGTAACTACAGCAGGATGTTCCGGTTGTCTTCTGGTCAGGCACACACGACTGGGGCTCTCCGGGATCGCGTGGCCGCGCCTCTGGGAGGTGGAGAGGTGGAGAGTGGGTCCCGTTCGCGGGACCCGTGCTGTATCGCGATCCGGTGCAAACCTTTTTGTGTGTAGCCCACAGTACCAGGTGGTTTTGCCAGCAGAGGGGATAAGGCTTAGACCTGGAGCCCCTCCCCCAGCCCCAGGGCGCCATTTCCAGCAAATGTTCCCGCCCTGGAGCTGCATATCTGTCTCTCCCTCACTCCCTGTCAGTGTTTGGGCGCCATTTCTCTCAGCTACACTGTTCCTGGGACTGCTTGGGCAAATCCTCCTTTGTAAAGCCGCCTGGTTGTCAGCGCTGTGACTTTACATGACACTTAAGTATTCTACATGTCAATTAGACAGTGTTGGTTAAGAAAGAGTGCATTTAGTCAGGGTTCTCTGGTACAAGTACCCTGTGATATACATCCAGTTCTTACTGTGCAGTGTTATATCTATTGATTACAGATATATATATATGTGTGTGTGTGTGTGTGTGTGTGTATATATATATATATATATATATATATATATATATACACGTGTGTGTGTGTGTGTGTGTGTATGTATATATAATATATATATGTGTATGTGTATATATATATATATATATATATATATATATATATATATATATATATATATATATAAGCTGGTTCAGTGCAGTATTATTGTTGGTAATAACCTCTGCATTGTATAACTGTGACTATATGTGTGTGCATCAGCTTGTTGGGTGATTTACATTTTGTGTCTCTCACTCCACTTGCTATCCCTATATTTTATAACCTGAGGGGGCTTGGTGCGTCAGGTTTTATAATAATAATATAGGATATTCACAAGATATACTCTAATACGTATTTTTCTCTGTGATTTTAGTCACCATATCTCTCCTGTATCTCTGCTTGTGCTGACTACACTGCGCAGGGGTTTGGGCAAGAGGTATTGTGCTGCTGACAATTGTACTGTGTTACCTGATATTGCAAGTTATATCATGTCTGCTTCTGAAGGTAACGGTTCTGGGGCTGAACTGGGGCTGAACACACTGCCGGTTTTTCTGAAGCCACAGATCCCTATGAGGAGACTATAGCAGCTGCGGGCTCTGGTTCTGGGGGCTCCTTGCCCCCCAATGGGACTGTGGCAACGGAGGCCCATAATGACCCACCGTGGGCTACTTTCTCCACGCTTCTAAATACGCTACTAAACTAACACCCCCTATGGGACCTCCTATGCTGGTTCAACCGTATGTGGTCCCCGGAGCTAACCCGCCGTGGGCGGATAACTTGTCTGCTCAATTGAAGAAATTGAACCAGTCCTTGACTACTAAAAAGTCTGACCCTCGCTCGCCTAAGACCAAGGGGTCCTCTAAGCGAGTTCTTACCTCCTCACAATCCACTGCGGTCACTGACACCTCGTCTGATGAAGATGGCGCTTACACTGACCCCACAGATTCTGACACAGATACTGCTGATGGGGAGGGTAGTTCACATGTGGATGTTCCTGATCTTTTGGAGGCTATTAAGTTGATTCTACAGATTACGGATGATCCCGAGCCATCCGTCCCTCCTAAGAAACCAGATAGGTTCAAGCGTCAGAAGGTGGTTAAACAAGTTTTTCCTCACTCTGACCACCTAGTGGATATACGTCAGGAACCCTGGGGAAACCCGGGAAAGAAGTTCGTGCCTCAAAAGAAGATGCTGGCTCGCTATCCCCTCGCGTCAGAGCTGTCTAAAAATTGGGAAACGCCTCCTCCAGTAGACTCACATGTGGCTAGGATGGTGGTTTCCTCAGCTCTACCTGTCACTACCGTCACGTCTCTAAAAGAGCCTACGGATAAACGTGTGGAGGATTGTCTGAAAGCGATTTACACCCTCACGGGTGCTGCACAAAGGCCCACTATTGCAGCAACATGGGCTGCAGAGGCTATTGAAGCATGGGCCCTAGAGTTGGAAACTGAAATCTCTTCTGACCATGCTAGACAATGTTTGTCATATATTGTCACAGCTTCTCACTATATTAAAGAGGCGGCTTCTGATGCCGGTATTCTAGCAGCCAAGGCCTCTACTACATCAGTCCTGGCTCGCCGGATATTGTGGCTGAGATCCTGGTCTGTGGATATGGACTCTAGAAAAACCCTGGAGGTACTCCCTTTCAAGGGAGATATTCTGTTTGGGGAGGACTTAAATAAGATAATGGCTGACTTGGCTACTGCCAAAACTAAGAATAAGAAACAAATAATTCCAGCGCGTCACGACCACCTAGTTTATACAATATGGGTCATATGTGTTGAACTAAGCGGCTCTCAACTGGACAGTACTGACCTATTCACACAGAAAAATAGTACAAAGGATAATAATTAATTATCAGAGAGCGCATATAGCTTTTTAGCTCAAATTTATTGCATATGTAAAAAATAAATAATGATGAATAAAAAATAAATATAAAGGTAAACACATATACATATAAAAATAACAATCAATAAAAAATGCCCCCTGCTGCAGCGGATACCTGGACACTAGTGTTAGGGCCAGATTTATAGCACTTGGTATAACCTTATTGACAGTTAAAGAGTCCCGAACGGTATACCGTCCAATTTAAGAACAATTTGATGCCTGTTGTTTAAAATCAGCTGTAGGTGTTTTCCACTTGTTAGTAGAGATCTCTTTGTGTATCTAATGACAGCAGGCTTTCCACTCCGTTAATTACTGCAGCTGAACGGCCAAGAACTTTAAATGCTTGTGCTCCGGTATCTGTGTCAAAAAGACCTTTTCCATTCACTCTCACTGTGCTAATAGGCCATAATTGTAAAAATGTGTGATATAATGTTATGGATAATGAATCTCTGCGCAAACAAGTAACGGGCAGCCAAGTAGAGTGTGAACCAGAAAAGAAAAGTGACTCTTCAAAACACTTTTAAAATATACAAACAGGCAATATATATTGCATCCCGTTTAGCTAAAAGTGAGATGCAACTGATATATGAGTGCAATACGCTACAACCACACGGTTTAAACAGCGACTTTGAATTAAAGTGGTTTTTATGATCAGATGTTTTTAGATTCTGTGTTTGTCACTTTTTTATCATATCCACTCATGCTGCTATATGCTGTTTTTGGTGTATTAGATGTGTATGTCTAATATACCCATTTGGGGTCATACTGCTGATTCTTTGTTTTTGTATATTTTATTTTAGGTAGTTCACCTTTTACAAATACAGGTTGAGTCTCCCTTATCCAAAATGCTTGGGACCAGAGGTATTTTGGATATGGGATTTTTCCGTATTTTGGAATAATTGCATACCATAATGAGATATCATGGTGATGGGACCTAAATCTAAGCACAGAATGCATTTATGTTTCATATACACTTTATACACACAGCCTGAAGTTAATTTTAGCCAATATTTTTTATAACTTTGTGCATTAAACAAAGTGTGTCTACATTCACACAATTCATTTATGTTTCATATACACCTTATCCACACAGCCTGAAGGTCATTTAATACAATATTTTTAATAACTCTGTGTATTAAACAAAGTTTGTGTACATTGAGCCATCAGAAAACAAAGGTTTCACTATCTCACTCTCACTCCAAAAAGTCCGTATTTCGGAATATTCCGTATTTTGGAATATTTGGATATGGGATACTCAACCTGTATATGAAGGACTAATATATGGACTTTTAAAGTAGTTATTTTAATGTTTTATATTTATTGCCCAAATCACTTCCGCCAGGCTTATTTAAGTGAACTACGGATAATTTCCGCCAAGACCATAACGTCTGGATATTAAGAATGATGAACTTCCGGGCAAAACACCCGAATTTCCGGAAAAACACCATCGTTGTCCTCACTTCCGGCCAACACTAGTGTGCACCGCTGATGACACGCATGATGATAGGAGGAATGGACGAACGGACGTTGCGGATGACGTACTTCCGGTCACGACGAACGGACGCTGCGGATGACGCACTTCCGGTCACGACGAGGATGACGCACTTCCGGCCGGGGGCGCACGAACAGAGGCTTTCCGATTGGCTAAGACTTACTTTTAAGGACGGGATGAATCAGACTCTGACACACTGCCTTGAGAAAGACCCAGCTAAAAAGGGTTGAAACGCGTTGGTGAACTGTGTCAGAGGACCCTGGTTTCCGGAGCCACCCTGAAGGTACTGGATGCTAGCCAGATTGACAGTATTGTTCCTGAGTTTCTGCCTACCCGGGTGGCTTACCCTTTGGACCAATTAATAAGAGCTTGATTGAGAACTGCTTTCCATCAGTTCTCCATCCAATCTGGTAATTGTTCAGTCCCTCAGGGACATCACCGTGGAACACATGTTTTTATGTTATTTTTATATGATGTCACATTAAATTTATTGTACTACACATGAAAAATTTATGTGTTTCTTCCCACATGTGGAGTTAATTATATGCTATATCTCGATGTGGATGAAGAGATTCATGGAACGACCATAAGGAATGTATATTCATTTTATATTATTTTCTCTTGAGAGTTGGGAACACATTAATGAGGTGGCGCCTATTTGAGTAGGATCAGATATTGTTGCCTGTTTGCATAATTGTAAAAATGTCCACTTTATACTCACAGCCAGGAGTATATCCTTTAGTTATCCGTGGACGGCCCCCGTTGTAGGTCTCAGTCACAGTTGCGAGGAAAGCACCTTTAGCGAGGTGCACCGGAGAGTCTCCAAAGCCGATCAGCATGCAAACGGATACAGCACCAAGAAGTATTGCTTGACCATAAGCCGCTAGTAGCAGGAAGGACACCGACGTGAAGTAAGCCCCGGTCCTTACGCGTTTCTCCGCCAATGTGAAGGTGCGGTTTCGTCAGAACTGAACTGCCAAAACTGCCTGACTGCCAAGTACCGCTCCTTCTGTGTCGAAGGCTAAAGGTACTTCCTTTTGCCCCTTTCGTCCTACAGGTAAAGCAAAAGGTCAGGCGTATAACAAGCAGGCCCGCACTTCCAAACCTGGTAAGCCGAAGCCCAAAAGAGCCTGGGCTGCCCGTCTGCCAGCTTCCAAGACGGATAAGCCTGCCGCTTGACAGGGCGGGCCTCCCCCTGGGGTATCCCAGGGTGGGGGGCCGGCTTCTAGAGTATACCCAGGAATGGATGAAGACCACTTCAGATGCCTGGGTACGGGAAGTCGTCACTCGAGGTTACGCCATTGCCTTCAAAAACCGCCCCCCTCATCGATTTTGCCTGACAGACGTCCCGTTGGACCAGACAAAGGCAAACACTCTACATTTGGTGGTACAAACCCTCCCCGATACAGGAGTGGTAGTACAGGTGCCTCTTGCTCAGAGGTACCGGGGGTACTATTCTCCGCTGTTTCTGGTCCCGAAACCGAATGGGTCCTCACGGCCCATTCTCAATCTCAAGGCATTGAACAGGTTTTTGAAAGTTTCCAAGTTCCGTATGGAAACCCTTCGCTCTATAGTTCTGGCCATTGGAACCTGGGGATTATATGGTCTCCCTGGACATACAGCATGCTTACCTGCATATTCCTATAGCAGTGTCCCATCAGCAATACCTGAGGTTTGCGATTGGCAACCTCCATTACCAGTTTCGGGCGTTACCTTTTGGTTTAACTACGGCTCCGCGAGTCTTCACCAAAGTTATGGCGGTGATGACGGTGGTACTCCGCCGTCAAGGGGTCAGGTTACTGCCGTATCTGGACGACTTGTTGATCCTGCCAAATTCCCCAGAACTTCTACGTCATCTGGATATGACTGTCCGGTTTCTAAAAGCCCACGGGTGGCTCATCAACTGGAAGAAATCCTCCCTGGTCCCTGCTCAGAGCATGGTGCACCTGGGAGCGCTATTGGACACTCACAACCAGCGGTTGTTCTTGTCCCAGGAGAAAGTCCTGAAGCTTCAGGACAGGATTCATTGCTTCCTTTCTCGTCCGCAAGTGTCGATACATTCGGCGATGCAGGTGCTGGGCCTCATGGTGTCAGCATTCAACATGGTGGAGTATGCTCAATTCCATTCTCGCCCTCTCCAGAGGCTGATTCTAGCCACGTGGGACGGCCTGCCTCACCGGATCAGGTCTCACATGATCTGATTGACTCCGGAGGTCCGTCTGTCGCTGCACTGGTGGCTCCAGGACCAACGATTGTGCAGGGGCCGTCCCTTCTGGATATCCGACTGGGTCCTGTTGACGACAGATGCCAGTCTAAGAGGTTGGAGCGCGGTGCTGGAGCAACACTCCCTTCAGGGTCGGTGGACCAAGGAGGAATCTCTCCTCTCGATCAACAGTCTGGAATTGCGGGCGGTCTTCAATTCGTTGAACCTGGCCCAGCATTTAATTCAGAACCGTCCTGTTAAGTACAGTCGGACAACGCCACCACAGTGGCTTACGTAAATCATCAAGGCGGCACTCGTTTCCGTTTGGCAATGAAGGAAGTCTCACGGATTCTGCAATGGGCGGAACGCCATCTACCGGCCATTTCGGCAATATTCATTCCGGGAGTACTGAATTGGGAAGCGGACTTTCTCAGTAGTCAGGACATGCATGCCGGCGAGTGGGGCCTCCATCCAGAAGTGTTTCAACTCCTTGTGGAAAAGTGGGGCCTTCCAGACGTACATCTGATGGCGTCTCGACACAATCACAAGGTTACGGTCTTCGGAGCAAGGACAAGGGATCCTCAAGCAGCATTCGTGGATGCGCTGGCGGTGCCGTGGAGGTTTCGGCTGCCGTACGTGTTCCCTCCGGTGTCACTCCTGCCCAGGGTAATTCGGAAGTTCAAGCAAGAAAATGGAATTCTGCTTCTCATAGCTCCAGCGTGGCCCAGACAGCACTGGTTCTCAGACCTGCAGGGCCTATCGTCAGAGCGTCCAATTCTACTTCCACAACGCCCAGACCTCCTCGTTCAGGGCCCCTGTTTCTACCAGGACCTAGCCCGGCTGTCTTTGACGGCGTGGCTCTTGAAGTTTCTGTCTTGAGGCGTTAAAGGGTTTTCTGAGGCGGTCATTCAAACTATGTTGCGAGCCCGGAAACCGGCTTCTGCTCGGATTTATTATAGGGTCTGGCATTCTTACTTTGTTTGGTGCGTATGTAACGATTATGACGCTTCCAAGTTTAGTACAGCCAAGTTGTTGGCCTTTCTTCAGCAGGGCCTGGACTTAGGCCTGCGTCTGGCCTCCCTCAAGGTTCAAATATCTGCCTTGTCGGTGTGGTTTCAGAGAAAGATTGCGACCTTACCTGATGTGCATACCTTTACTTAGGGTGTGTTGCGTATCCAACCTCCCTATGTCCCTCCTGTGGCTCCTTGGGACTTGTCGGTTTTGGAGGCGTTACAAGAGTCTCCGGTTGAACCTCCTTGGTTCAGCTGATCTTAAGTAGCTTTCCCTTAAGGTGGTGTTTCTGCTGGCTATTGCTTCATCTAGACGAGTGTCTGATTTTGGTGCCTTGTCTTGTAGTTCCCCATATCTGATTTTTCACCGTGACCGGGCGGTTCTTAGGACTCATCCTGGTTATTTGCCTAAGGTGGTTTCTTCGTTCCACCTTAATCAGGAGATTGTGGTACCGGCCTTTGCCTCTCCTGATCTGTCTCCCAAAGAGCGGTCTTTGGATGTGGTACGGGCTCTCCGTATCTATGTGAAGAGAACTGCTTCTGTTAGAATATCTGATTCTCTCTTTGTGCTGTTTGGATTTCACAAACAGGGCTGGCCTGCGCACAAGCAGACTTTGGTCAGATGGATTAGAATGGTGATAGACCAGCCCTCACATAAGCATGTGCAATCAGCTCCTGCTCACATTACGGCCCATTCTACTCGGTCTGTTGGACCTTCTTGGGCGGCCCGCCGTGGTGCGACCCTTGAACAATTGTGCAAGGCGGCTACGTGGTCCTCTGTGAACGCGTTCATAAGGTTCTATGACTTTGATACTGCCGCTTCCCAGGATGCTTCCTTTGGACGCAGGGTTCTTGTGCCCGCTACAGTGAGTCCCCTCCCATAAGGAATTGCTTTAGGACATCCCCGATGTTAATCCTTGTGGAGCCCAGTGTACCCCACATCAGAAAACGAGATTTATGGTAAGAACTTACCGTTGTTAAATCACTTTCTGCGAGGTACACTGGGCTCCACAAGGCGCCCACCCTGACGCACTTAGCTTCTTTGGGTTGGTATGGCATAGCCGCTGACACCCTCTCCTGTGGTGAGTGTGTGGTGTAATTGGTTACGAGCGATTGTCATCTCTAGTACCTGCTACTGCATTGGGCTGGTTAACGAAACTGAGCTCCTATGCACGGAGGCGGGGTTATACAGGAGGCGGTGCTGTGCATCTTGGGAACATTCAAAGCTTTGAGCCTGTTGGTGCCTCGGATCAAGATCCTACTCTACACCCCGATGTTAATCCTTGTGGAGCCCAGTGTACCTCGCAGAAAGAGATTTAACAACGGTAAGTTCTTACCATAAATCTTGTTTTATATAGCATTCTTTCTCCAATGGTACTGAAGGCGCTCAAGGTAATGAAGACCCATCATTAAGAAGTAACCAGTTCAGTTTAAATTGCAAGTTTTGGCCCACAGGAAGTTCTGGCACCGTCCTCACTATTTGTATTTGATAAATGCTTGGCTGCAATCAGACTTATTGGTGCCCTTTCCAACCTCCTTATTAGAGCCCTGTCTATCCCTCCATTTATTTTGGCAACTGCAACATTGCTCTCACTGGTGGTTATATTCAAGCAAACCATACACAGAGGAACTTGATCTGGTGGCTGCAATTTAAAGCCGCACCATTAATGTAATGGCTAGCTCCAGAAATTTTCCATTATTTTTATTTTAGTATATTATTTTCAGGTAGCTCTGGTTGGCAACCAGGCTACCTGATTTGTGGGACTTAGAGGGGGTGGGGGTGGGTGGGGGGGGGGGGAGTGGATGACGACGACGACGAACCAGCCTCCTGAGGGTTAATGGTTCATAATCCTAGCTGATAGGACACTGAGCTCCTGAGGTACTGATCACACATCATTAGCATGTGTTCCCACGCCAGCAGCTAGCCGCCACCCTCTAACAGATTCCAAAGTCACAAGTCCCGTTTAGCGGGTCCCCTGGGCAGTTTTGGCGGCAAGTCACGCGGCGGTCTAGGGCCCGGAGCTGCGGTAGCCGCCATGGACAAACTGGCTCAGGGCTGTTGCCCCGCAGTGCTCACTGTCTCAAGGCTTTGTGTGTACTGTAAAATGCATATTCTACTGTTTGTTATAAGTAGCGAGTATAAACTGTAATAGGGACCATTACAAGGAGCGGGGCTTCCTGAAGTGGGACCAGTGGCGTGAAGGCGACATTTTCTTCTGCTGCGAATCTTCAAGGCTGCATGCACGCTGTTCCTCCAGGACCCACGCTGCTACAGACTGTAAAACTGGTACTAGAGGGTCATAGAAAGGGGGGATCATGCCATCGGTAGTGCCGCTGCACTACTATTAGGTCATATGCATACTTCACTTTGTGCTGCTGTGTTTTTTGTGCTGGTATCCGCTCCTCAGTGCCACTCCAGGGGCTCTCTGGGGTCTGTGTGGAGGTGTTGGCCAGTGGGCTGCGCTGTATTACAGTTCTGAAAGATGTCTGTTGACATGGTTATGTGTGCTGCTTGTAACTCGTCACTCATGTGTGAACAATGTTCCTCATCTCCACAGGGACACAGTTCACAGGCACCTGACTGACTAGATAGTTTTAAAAGCATGATTCAGAATGTAAATTCAGAATTAGCTGCAGCTAGGAAGGAGAGGCAGGTGTTAAAGCACTCTATTAATTGTGTGGCTAAAGCAGCAGATACCAAGAAAGCTTCTCAGCCCCCTCTAGTGGTTTCACATAAATGCTTACTGCCACAGGTGCTCCAGTCTGATTCTGATCATCCTGAGGAGGAGGAGGACAGCTCTCTGTCCCCTGGGGTCGAGGCTCTCATTTTTGCTGTAAGAGAGGGCCTTCACATACCGGATCAGGAGACAGAACCAGATGAGTAGTTGTACTTTAATGTTCGAAAGACATCAGCAACTTTTCCTGTGTCTAAAGAATTAAACTCCCTGGTCAGGGAGGCTTGGTTAAACCCTGATAAAAAATGTAAAATTCCTCAGAGGTTTATAACTACTTTTCTCCTCCCAGCTGAGTGAGGACAGGGAGGTATGGGAAGAAATTGGTGCTGCCGGTTCCAGGGGCTATATCCCTTAAAGAACCTGCTGACCGTAAAATTGAGACTACTCTAAAGGCAATTTATACGGCAGCGGACGTATCACCGCGCCCCACAGTAGTTTGTGGGTGGATTTTCAGGTCATTAGTTAAGTGGTCTGATTCTGTTATTGATGGTTTTGACACTCTTCCCTGTGATGAGGTCATTACTCTGTTGCAACACATACAGGATGCTGCTAATTTTATGAGCGAGGTTGTAAAGGAACTGTGTAAGATAAATGGTTGCACTACTGCTATGGCGGTTTCTGCACACAGAGCTCTGTGGTTACGTCAGTGGTCAGCGGACGCTGATTACAAAAAGGGTGTAGAAAAATTTCCCTTTACATGTGATGCCTTGTTTGGAGACTGATTAAATAAATGGATCTCTCGGGCAACGGCGGGTAAGTCTAAATATCTGCCGCCGGCTGCGCCACCTGCTAGACGTTCTTACACAGGTCCCTCCTTGCAGTCCTTTCGTGTGGCAAGATTCAGAGGCAGGGGCCGGGGCGTCTCCACCACTCCGAGAGGATCCTGTGGTAAGTCCCTTAAACCTGCAGCTTCTGCCTCCCTGGACCAGACCACCAAATCCCCTTCCGCTAAGCCCTCCGTGTGATGGTTGGCCCCAGCAGCAAGGCGACTTTCAGGTGGGTGCTCGCCTTCAACACTTCGCCCACGCGTGGGCAAACTCCTGCCGGGATTTTAGGGTGAGGGATCTCATTTCCCAGGGATACAAGCTGGAATTTCAATCACTCCCTCCTCACAGTTTCTTCAAGTCGGGCTTAACAGCTTTACCCGCAGCAGAAGTTACCTTGTCAAGAGGCTATTCAAAGACATTTGCGGACGGGGGTGGTGGTTCTAGTACCACCTCCGTTACACAAAAGGGGTTTTTACTCCAGTATTTTTGTCATTCCCAAACCAGACAGTTCAATGCGACCCATCTTAAACCTGAAGTCTCTAAACCTGTATCTGCGGGTATTCAAATTCAAGATTGAATCCCTGCGGGCAGTGGTGTCCGGTCTGGAGAAGGGGGAATTCCTGGTATCCCTAGATGTCAAGGATGCTTACCTACACATTCCCATGTGACACCCTCATCAGGCTTACCTCAGGTTCGCCATATTAGACACCCATTTCCAGTTTCAAGCCTTGCCCTTTGGCCTGTCCACAGCTCCGAGGGTCTTCACCAAGGTCATGGCGGAGATGATGCTGCAACTGCGCAGGATTGGGAGTCAACGTAGTTCCCTACTTGGACAATTTCCTGATAAAGGCTATGTCCAGGGAGCGTCTATTGCACAGCATCGATCTAATGACTCGCCTGCTTACGGATCATGGGTGGATCCTGAATTTCCAGAAACCTCACCTGAAACCGACCCAACGTCTTCAGTTCCTGGGAATAATATTGGATACAGTGTCTCAAAAGGTGTTTCTTGCGATGGACAAGGCCTTGGCTATCCAGGCTATGGTCCGCTCAGTGCTCCGTCCTCGCAAGGTGTCCATACATCTTTGCATATGCCTGTTGGGCAGGATGGTTGCTGTTTATGAGGCAATCCAATCTGGCAGATTTCATGCCCGTCCATTTCAGCTGGATCTGCTGGACAAATGGTCGAGGGGTCTCACCTTCACATGCATCAGGAAGTGACCTTATCTCCAAAAGCCTGAATTTCTCTATTATGGTGGCTACAAGTTCCTCACCTGGTAGAAGGCAGGAATTTTAATGTCCACTCGTGGATTCTACTAACACTGGATGCCAGCCTCCGGGGTTGGGGAGCTGTGACCCAAGGGGCCCAGTTCCAGGGGATATGGTCGGTTCAGGAATCGATTCTGCCGATAAACATCCTGGAACTCAGGGCAATTTACAATGCTCTGGTTCAAACACATTTGTTAAATTCTATAGGTTCGATACCTTGGCCAAGGATGACTTTCAGTTTGGTCAGGCGGTTTTACAGCGGTCTCAGCACTCTCCCACCCGTTTGGGAGCTTTGGGACTTTCCCATGGTACTAAAGTACAGAACCCCAGTATCCACTAGGACGTAAGAGAAAATAGGAATTTAATACCTACTGGTAATTCCTTTTCTTCTAGTCCGTAGTGGAAACTGGGCGCCCGCCTCAGTGCTTCGATCCTGGTTACCTGTGTAAGTAATTTGGTTGAACAGACGTTTCGGTCCCTTTTATGTTGTCAGGATAGCTGTGCTATCCTCTGTTCTGGTTCACGCCCTCCTTATGGTTATGGTTGTCTGTTGGCTTGTTGTCTCACCTCTGTTGCATTTATTCCTTCTCTCGTGGTATGTCCGTCTCCTCGGGCACAGTTTTCCTAGACTGAGTACGGTAGGAGGGGCATAGAGGGGAGGAGCCAGCACACATATACACACACTAAAAGGTTTTAAAGTGCCAGGCTCCAGTGGACCTGATCTATACCCCATGGTACTAAAGTACAGAACCCCAGTATCCACTACGAACTAGGAGAAAAGGAATTACCGGTAGCTATTAAATTCCTATTTTTATTTTTTTTATATGCTGTGACTACAGACACAACACTGTGACTTCTTAAAAAAAAAAGCCTATTGTAAAGCAATCACTGCTATTTTTCCACATTCTTGTTGCTTGTGGTCTTCATCTAAGTAAGCTGAACCAATGCAGTAAATCACACTCACAACAAAGATATAGGGGGTCATTCCGAGTTGATCGCTCGCTAGCTATTTTTTGCAATGCTGCGAACAGATAGTCGCCGCCTATAGGGGAGTGTATTTTTGCTTTGCAAGCCTGCGATCGTATGTGCAGCGGAGCACTACAAAAAAAGTTTTGCGCAGTTTCTGAGTAGGTCTGAACTTACTCAGCCCTTGCGATCACTTCAGCCTGTCTGGTCCCGGAATTGACGTCAGACACCCGCCCTGCAAACGCTTGGACACGCCTGCGTTTTTCCAAACACTCCCAGAAAACGGTCAGTTGCCAGCCATAAACGCCTTCTTCCTGTCAATCTACTTGTTATCGGTTGTGCAAATGTATTCTTCGTTAAATCCATCGCTCAGCAATAATCCGCTTTGTACCCATACGACGCGCCTGCAGATTGCGGTGCATGCGCAGTCGTGACCTGATCGCTGCGTGGTGAAAAACTGCAGCGTGCGATCAGGTTGGAATGACCCCCATAGGGTGGTAAATCAGATAAGGGAGGTGCTAAATCTGCCTAGCATCAAGCTTCTCCCCCAACATTCCCATAGGACAGGAAAAAAAACCACAGTTAACACTTAGAGTAAACACCACCAACACATTAAACAGGCAATACACACAAAAACACCAATGGTTTAATCTTCATGTTTTACTTCAATTCAAAACCTAACGTATTTCCCATTATTGAACAACTTCTGACTGCTCAATCATCTTCAGCTAATGTAGAAAGATTTCTTTCTTTCTTTTGGTTTAGTTCATTCGAAGCATCGAAACAGGACTGAGAACTGAAAAGGCATCTAAACTAGTGTTTTTATTCAAATTGTTTAATGCCAGTAACCTATCCAGTGCTAATGCTTAACGCCTTCTTTTTTTGTGTTTGTGTGTTTTTCTGAAAAGTACTTTTGCATGTTTTAATTATATTTAGTCTAAAATTGGTTTTCAAATAAATCATATCAAAGCCTGATAACTTTGTATTGTTAATGTTAGAAAGCATTGAAACATGGTTGATCAAGATTTCTAATACATAGCAATGTTTCACAGTATTGTAACAAACAGGGGGGCAGATGTATTAACCTGGAGACTGCATAAGGAAATGATAAACCAGTGATATGTGCAAGGTGATAAAGGCACCAGCCAATCAGATCCTAACTATTAATTTACATATTGGAGCTGATTGGCTGGTGCCTTTATCACCTTGCACATATCACTGGTTTATCATTTCCTTATGCCTTCTCCAGGTTAATACATCTGCACTAATATTACATCTTTTTTTATCATTTAAAATGTTAATGCAAAAATAATTGGTTTAAACAAAAAAAAAAAAGTTTTTTTTTTTTGTTTTTTTTTTTTTAAACTGTTTTTTTTCCCCCAACCCTGTCAGAAGCCATTATTCAATTTAGTAAATTGTACGTATGTCTCATCCTTAGGTTCAGTTTTGTGGTGGTGGGCAGGGTTCCCCTTCTGTTTGTCCACATTTTATGATAGGCAAAACCAGTGTCTGTAGCTGCCAATCACGTTAACTGTAAATATTTTTGTTCCCATGGCACCCCTGCAAATTTCCTGTAGCACCCAGTTTGGGATCCATTGTACTAAACTATTAACTTTCACTTTCTAGCAAAGAGGTTAGCAACCTATCAAGAGGTAGACACTGACGAAGATGATAGTGGACCAAAGACAGAAATACTTACTCGACGTGACAGTGGTGGAAGCCATCACAGTGTTAAAGTAGTGCACAGAAGTCTAAGTACCAAGACCCACCGACGTACTGGCAGCAGAGCAGAAGCTATGAGGGCCAGCATCCTCTCTAAGCACACAGCTTTCAGTAGCCCAATGGTAAGCGCTAGGGGATGAATAAATCTCATAATATAGCATGGTTTAGTCTTAAATAGTGCATTGCCATTGTGGCCAAGTTACTGCTCCTTTTTGAAAATGGTCCAAAATGATTTTCAAATATGATTTATGTTTAGTGCTTTTATAATTGCTGAAGTTCTTCACTTTGGAAGAAGAGGCCAGTTTACAAAGTGTAGAATGTTATGCTTCAAAATTGGCGTTTTATTTGCAAAAACATAATTCAAAACATTAATCCAACTACTTGTGAAGCAAGGTTACGTTAGACATCTAGGAACTCACTCTGAGTTGGGAGCAAAGCAAAACAAAAAGCACAAATGTGCACCTTGCTAAAACTGTGCTGCACTGCACATGGGTCAGATGTAAATCGTGTAGAGAGATTAGAGGTGGCAAGGACATGTCCTAGCTGAACTTTATATTGCAGTATACAAACTGAAACTTTTTGTAGTATTTGTGGGCTACATACAAAAAGAGACAGTATTTACCCTCCATGCAAAAAGAAATACTGTGTTTGTACACCTTGCATGCAACATACTTTGTCCAGCAGCAAAGTTGGTCCTTTTATTATGTGGTTATTTGTTTTGAGTTCTGAATCAGTCATGTAATGTGATGTACAGTAGCGCCTACCGAAGTAAGAGCCTCACCCATTCCACAGAGTTTCTATGGCTGCATGGAGTATAGATAGATCATACTTTGTTCTGCTTGTACCTATTCAGATTGAATTACAGTGTTGACTGAAATCACCAGCTCAGAATCTGAAGTAATGGGTTATGGCCCCCATACATCACAGATATATTGGGGCAATTCCACGATCCCGACCGAAAAAGGTTGGGATCGGCAAATCAGGCATTTTTAATATGTTTAATTTCAGTGATTTCCTGATGGGAATTTGGCCGTTGATCTGGTCGGAGTATCAGTGATGACAGGGGAAATGGTGCCTTAAGGCCCGTACACACTGGTCGATATATCGGCCGTTCTCCTGAACGGCCGATATATCGCGGATCCGTCGGCCAGTGCGTACGGCCGATACGTCTGTGAACTCCGTCGTTCACAGACGTATCGCGTCGGCCCCGAAGCACAGCCGACGGCCAATATATCTACCGATATATTGGCGCGTCGCTGTGTGTGTACACCGCCCGTACACATGCTGCGGCGGCCGGCGGTGATTGACAGGTAAACTGGGCGGGCGTATGTACACGCCCGCCCAGTTCATGACGTCAGTCCCCCGACGGATCGGGCAGTCTGTATGCTCAACACACTGCCCGATCCGTACATAGATATATCTGCAGATCAATTGATCTGCAGATATATCTACTAGTGTGTACCCACCTTTAGATGTATGGGGGCCATTAGAAAGTACATTAATGTTTTTTTGTAGAAATACCAAAATAATGACATTTAAAAATGCTCCAATTAATGTGCATGTATTGGAGAGAAGATGAGTTTAAAAACAAAACAAAAAAAACACAATATTTTGGTTTACGTTTTTCTTTATGGCCATTCTGTTTTTAGGAAAAGGATATAACCCCTGATCCAAAACTACTAGAAAAAGTCAATGATTGCGCAAAAGTCCTAAAGATTGTGAGGAACCGTGAGGAACTGTTCTCCCAGATCACTACAGAACTAATGGACGTATTTGACTTTTTCGTTGCTCTGACAATTTGTAACACCGTTATTGTTACTGCTCCAAATCAGCCAAGGCAAAAGGTAAACTGCGTAAACCAGTGGTGCTGGATTACCAACTGTGGGCATAATTCAGAGGTTCACACAGCCGCATGCTCAGCTTTAGTTTTGCTCTCAGGGTACTTTCATAATGTGCTAATGAGTCAGCCACTGACTTGTGCACGGAGGCGCCCGCTGCCGGTGCTATCTCACATCTGCTGCTCACGTACATAAACGGGAAGATTGTTCGCACCATCTGACCTGTGAGCCCCATGCGGTCTCATACTGAGCATCTCACCCAAGATTCTAGAGCCTTTCCAGCTACGAATTAATTGGCAATGGCTACCCCACCTACCGTTACCTTCCCAAAACGCTGACTATTTGTCACTGTGGTAATAACTTCTCTGTGCCTTCGCTGTTGCCAATCAATCTGAGCACATGCCATCAGCAAAAAATCATCAACTTTTACATCCAGCTCTGATTCAGACCTTGTGTTTCTCTATCGTCCTAAGTGGATGCTGGGGTTCCTGAAAGGACCATGGGGAATAGCGGCTCCGCAGGAGACAGGGCACAAAAAAGTAAAGCTTTACTAGGTCAGGTGGTGTGCACTGGCTCCTCCCCCTATGACCCTCCTCCAGACTCCAGTTAGATTTTGTGCCCGAACGAGAAGGGTGCAATCTAGGTGGCTCTCCTAAAGAGCTGCTTAGAGAAAGTTTAGTTTAGGTTTTTTTCTTTACAGTGAGTCCTGCTGGCAACAGGATCACTGCAACGTGGGACTTAGGGGGAAAGTAGTAAACTCACCTGCATGCAGAGTGGATTTGCTGCTTGGCTACTGGACACCATTAGCTCCAGAGGGATCGAACACAGGCCCAGCCGTGGAGTCCGGTCCCGGAGCCGCGCCGCCGACCCCCTTGCAGATGCTGAAGCGTGAAGAGGTCCGGAAACCGGCGGCTGAAGACTCCTCAGTCTTCATAAGGTAGCGCACAGCACTGCAGCTGTGCGCCATTTTCCTCTCAGCACACTTCACTGGGCAGTCACTGAGGGTGCAGAGCGCTGGGGGGGGGCGCTCTGAGAGGCAAATATAAACCTTATACAAGGCTAAAAATACCTCACATATAGCCCATAGGGGCTATATGGAGATATTTAACCCCTGCCTGACTGGAAAAATAGCGGGAGAAGAACCCGCCGAAAAAGGGGCGGGGCCTATCTCCTCAGCACACGGCGCCATTTTCTGTCACAGCTCCGCTGGTCAGAACGGCTCCCAGGTCTCTCCCCTGCACTGCACTACAGAAACAGGGTAAAACAGAGAGGGGGGGCACATTAATGGCTATATATATATATATTAAAGCAGCTATAAGGGAGCACTTAATATAAGGATATCCCTTGTATATATAGCGCTTTGTGGTGTGTGCTGGCAGACTCTCCCTCTGTCTCCCCAAAAGGGCTAGTGGGTCCTGTCTTCATTAGAGCATTCCCTGTGAGTTTGCGGTGTGTGTCGGTACGTGGTGTCGACATGTATGAGGACGATATTGGTGTGGAGGCGGAGCAATTGCCAAATATGCAGATGTCACCCCCCAGGGGGTCGACACCAGAATGGATGCCTTTATTTGTGGAATTACGTGATGGTTTATCTTCCCTTAAACAGTCAGTTGAGGACATGAGGCGGCCGGACAATCAATTAATGCCTGTCCAGGCGCCTCAAACACCGTCAGGGGCTGTAAAACGCCCTTTGCCTCAGTCGGTCGACACAGACCCAGACACGGGCACTGATTCCAGTGACGACGGTAGAAATTCAAACGTATTTTCCAGTAGGGCCACACGTTATATGATTTTGGCAATGAAGGAGACGTTACATTTAGCTGATACTACAGATACCGTAAAACAGGGTATTATGTATGGTGTGAAAAAACTACAAACAGTTTTTCCTGAATCAGAAGAATTAAATGACGTGTGTGATGAAGCGTGGGTTGCTCCTGATAAAAAGTTGATAATTTCAAAAAAGTTATTGGCATTATACCCTTTCCCGCCAGAGGTTAGGGCGCGCTGGGAAACACCCCCTAAGGTGGACAAGGCGCTCACACGCTTATCCAAACAAGTGGCGTTACCCTCTCCTGAGACGGCCGCACTTAAGGATCCATCAGATAGAAAGATGGAAGTTATTCAAAAGAATATATACACACATGCAGGTGTTATACTACGACCAGCTATAGCAACTGCCTGGATGTGCAGTGCTGGAGTAGTTTGGTCAGAATCCCTGATTGAAAATATTGATACCCTAGATAGGGACAATGTTTTACTGTCGTTAGAACAAATAAAGGATGCATTTATCTATATGCGTGATGCACAGAGGGATATTTGCACACTGGCATCTCGGATGAGTGCTATGTCCATTTCAGCCAGAAGAGCCTTATGGACACGACAGTGGACAGGCGATGCGGATTCAAAACGTCACATGGAGGTTTTGCCGTATAAAGGGGAGGAGTTATTTGGAGTTGGTCTATCAGACTTGGTGGCCACGGCTACTGCCGGGAAATCCACTTTTTTACCTCAAGTCACTCCCCAACAGAGAAAGGCACCGACCTTTCAACCGCAGCCTTTTCGCTCCTACAAAAATAAGAGAGCAAAGGGCTTGTCGTATCTGCCACGAGGCAGAGGAAGAGAGAAGAGACACCAACAGGCAGCTCCTTCCCAGGAACAGAAGCCCTCCCCGGCTCCTGCAAAAACCTCAGCATGACGCTGGGGCCTCTCAAGCGGACTCGGGGACAGTGGGGGGCCGTCTCAAAAATTACAGCGCGCAGTGGGCTCACTCGCAGGTAGACCCCTGGATCCTGCAGATAATATCTCAGGGGTACAGGTTGGAATTAGAGACGGATCCTCCTCATCGTTTCCTGAAGTCTGCCTTACCAACCGTCTCTTCCGAAAGGGAGAGGGTGTTGGAAGCCATTCACAAGCTGTACGCTCAGCAGGTGATAGTCAAAGTACCCCTATTACAACAAGGAAAGGGGTATTATTCCACTCTATTTGTGGTACCGAAGCCGGATGGCTCGGTAAGGCCTATTCTAAATCTGAAGTCCTTGAACCTCTACATAAAAAAGTTCAAGTTCAAGATGGAGTCACTCAGAGCAGTGATAGCGAACCTGGAAGAAGGGGACTTTATGGTATCCTTGGACATCAAGGATGCGTATCTACACGTTCCGATTTACCCCGCACACCAGGGGTACCTCAGGTTCATTGTTCAAAACTGTCACTATCAGTTTCAGACGCTGCCGTTCGGATTGTCCACGGCGCCTCGGGTCTTTACCAAGGTAATGGCCGAGATGATGATTCTTCTTCGAAGAAAAGGCGTATTAGTTATCCCATACTTGGACGATCTCCTAATAAGGGCAAGGTCCAGAGAACAGCTGGAGACAGCTTTAGCACTATCTCAAGAGGTGCTAAGACAACACGGGTGGATTCTGAATATTCCAAAATCCCATTTAATCCCGACAACTCGTCTGCTGTTCCTAGGAATGATTCTGGACACGGTTCAGAAAAAGGTTTTCCTTCCAGAGGAAAAAGCCAAGGAGTTATCCGATCTGGTCAGGAACCTCCTAAAACCAGGAAAAGTGTCAGTACATCAATGCACAAGAGTCCTGGGAAAAATGGTGGCTTCTTACGAAGCAATTCCATTCGGCAGATTCCATGCAAGAATATTCCAAAGGGATCTGTTGGACAAATGGTCAGGGTCGCATCTGCAGATGCACCTGCGAATAACCCTGTCACCAAAGACAAGGGTGTCACTTCTGTGGTGGTTGCAGAAGGCTCACCTATTAGAAGGCCGCAGATTCGGCATTCAGGATTGGATCCTGGTGACCACGGACGCCAGCCTGAGAGGCTGGGGAGCAGTCACACAAGGAAGAAACTTCCAGGGAGTATGGACGAGTCTGGAAAAGTCTCTTCACATAAACATTCTGGAACTAAGAGCAATCTACAATGCTCTAAGCCAGGCGGAACTTCTCCTGCAAGGAAAGCCGGTGTTGATTCAGTCGGACAACATTACGGCGGTCGCCCATGTAAACAGGCAGGGCGGCACAAGAAGCAGGAGTGCAATGGCAGAAGCTGCCAAGATTCTTCGCTGGGCGGAGAATCACGTGATAGCACTGTCAGCAGTGTTCATCCCGGGCGTGGACAACTGGGAAGCAGACTTCCTCAGCAGACACGATCTTCATCCGGGAGAGTGGGGTCTACATCCAGAAGTCTTCAACATGTTAATAGACCGTTGGGAAAGACCAATTGTAGACATGATGGCGTCTCGCCTCAACAAGAAACTGGACAAATATTGCGCCAGGTCAAGAGATCCACAGGCAATAGCTGTGGACGCACTGGTAACTCCTTGGGTGTACCAGTCAGTGTATGTGTTTCCTCCTCTGCCGCTCATACCAAAGGTATTGAAGATCATACGGCAAAGAAGAGTAAGAACAATACTAGTGGTTCCGGATTGGCCGAGAAGGACTTGGTATCCGGAACTTCAAGAGATGCTCACGGACGAACCGTGGCCTCTACCTCTGAGAAGGGACCTGCTACAGCAGGGTCCCTGTCTTTTTCAAGACTTACCGCGGCTGCGTTTGACGGCATGGCGGTTGAACGCCAGATCCTAAAAGGGAAAGGCATTCCAGAAGAAGTCATTCCTACCTTGATTAAGGCACGGAAGGAAGTCACCGTGAAACATTATCACCGCATTTGGCGAAAATATGTAGCGTGGTGCGAGGATCGGAGGGTTCCGACGGAGGAATTCCAACTGGGTCGTTTCCTACATTTCCTGCAATCAGGATTATCTATGGGTCTCAAATTGGGATCCATTAAGGTTCAAATTTCGGCCCTGTCAATATTCTTCCAAAAAGAATTGGCCTCTGTCCCTGAGGTCCAGACTTTTGTCAAGGGAGTACTGCATATACAGCCTCCTGTGGTGCCTCCGGTGGCACCGTGGGATCTAAATGTAGTTTTAGATTTCCTCAAATCCCATTGGTTTGAACCATTGAAAAAGGTGGATTTGAAATATCTCACATTGAAAGTGACTATGTTACTAGCCCTGGCCTCTGCCAGGAGAGTATCTGAATTGGCGGCTTTATCTTATAAAAGTCCTTATCTAATCTTCCATTCGGATAGGGCAGAACTGCGGACTCGTCCGCATTTTCTCCCTAAAGTGGTATCAGCATTTCATCTGAACCAACCTATTGTGGTGCCTGCGGCCACTAGCGACTTGGAGGACTCCAAGTTGTTGGACGTTGTCAGAGCCTTAAAAATATACATTGCAAGGACGGCTGGAGTCAGAAAATCTGACTCGCTGTTTATATTGTATGCACCCAACAAGTTGGGCGCACCTGCTTCTAAGCAGTCGATTGCTCGTTGGATTTGTAACACAATTCAACTTGCACATTCTGTGGCAGGCCTGCCACAGCCTAAAACTGTAAAAGCCCACTCCACAAGGAAGGTGGGCTCATCTTGGGCGGCTGGCCGAGGGGTCTCGGCATTACAACTCTGCCGAGCAGCTACGTGGTCGGGGGAGAACACGTTTGTAAAATTTTACAAATTTGATACCCTGGCAAAGGAGGACCTGGAGTTCTCTCATTCGGTGCTGCAGAGTCATCCGCACTCTCCCGCCCGTTTGGGAGCTTTGGTATAATCCCCATGGTCCTTTCAGGAACCCCAGCATCCACTTAGGACGATAGAGAAAATAAGAATTTACTTACCGATAATTCTATTTCTCGGAGTCCGTAGTGGATGCTGGGCGCCCATCCCAAGTGCGGATTATCTGCAATACTTGTACATAGTTATTGTTAACTAATTCGGGTTATTGTTAAGGAGCCATCTTAAGAGGCCCTTTCTGTTGCCATACTGTTAACTGGGTTTAGATCACAAGTTGTACGGTGTGATTGGTGTGGCTGGTATGAGTCTTACCCGGGATTCAAAATGCCTCCCTTATTGTGTATGCTCGTCCGGGCACAGTACCTAACTGGAGTCTGGAGGAGGGTCATAGGGGGAGGAGCCAGTGCACACCACCTGACCTAGTAAAGCTTTACTTTTTTGTGCCCTGTCTCCTGCGGAGCCGCTATTCCCCATGGTCCTTTCAGGAACCCCAGCATCCACTACGGACTCCGAGAAATAGAATTATCGGTAAGTAAATTCTTATTTT
The DNA here is from genome assembly GCF_028390025.1 of Pseudophryne corroboree. Taxonomy (NCBI): domain Eukaryota; kingdom Metazoa; phylum Chordata; class Amphibia; order Anura; family Myobatrachidae; genus Pseudophryne; species Pseudophryne corroboree. The sequence goes on from NC_086445.1 coordinate 392,909,707, forward strand.
TTTAAACTTTGAAATCTGTTTACCACGTATGAATTATTTATAAGCATTTTATTTTATTTATTAGAGTACATTTTATATTCATTTTTTAAACTATTTTGAGAAAAATCCATCTGGTAGAATAGGACCTACAGATGTGTCTTACTACATCTTTGCTCCGTGCGCTACAAGTCGCGTTACACTAACGTGTGAGTGCCGTGTGACTCTAGTGCCTTTTTTTGAGTTTTTGTCTTAGACGTAAAGTAATATAATATTACCTACAAGCAGCTTCTGCTGATTAAAATGATATGCAGCATGCCTATATTCAGTGTGATTGCGACTGCATTTGCATACAAAATGCTATGCTTCAGTGTTTTCCTGACCGTGGCATTTCTGATGCAGATAGAGCCGCAATTGCACACAGAATATAGGCAAGCCGCATATCATTTTAATCGACAGAAGCTGCTTGTGCGTCCAATTCCATTACTTTGTGGTTAAGACGCATTTTCACGGGGGAAAACACAAAAAAAAGACTTGCGTATCAGAGTACCGCCACGGCAAGTCGCGACTTCAAGGACTGTTTAGCGTGACTGCAGCAAGGATGTAAGAGAACATATCTGTACTCTGGCCTCAGAATGTGTAATCTGCTGGAAATATACTATGGATCAAAAGTTTTAGAACATACATTTCTCTAAACGTCCTAGTGGATGCTGGGGACTCCGTCAGGACCATGGGGATTAGCGGCTCCGCAGGAGACAGGGCACAAAAATAAAGCTTTAGGATCAGGTGGTGTGCACTGGCTCCTCCCCCTATGACCCTCCTCCAAGCCTCAGTTAGGTTTTTGTGCCCGTCCGAGCAGGGTGCAATCTAGGTGGCTCTCTTAAGGAGCTGCTTAGAAAAAGTTTTAGGTTTTTTATTTTCAGTGAGTCCTGCTGGCAACAGGCTCACTGCATCGAGGGACTTAGGGGAGAGAAGTTCAACTCACCTGCGTGCAGGATGGATTGGCTTCTTAGGCTACTGGACACCATTAGCTCCAGAGGGAGTCGGAACACAGGTCTCACCCTGGGGTTCGTCCCGGAGCCGCGCCGCCGACCCCCCTTGCAGATGCTGAAGATTGAAGGTCCAGAAACCGGCGGCAGAAGGCTTTTCAGTCTTCATGAAGGTAGCGCACAGCACTGCAGCTGTGCGCCATTGTTGTCACACACTTCACACCATTAGGTCACGGAGGGTGCAGGGCGCTGCTGGGGGCGCCCTGGGCAGCAATGTATAATACTTTTTATGGCTAAAAAATACATCACATATAGCCCTTGAGGCTATATGGATGTATTTAACCCCTGCCAGATATCTCAAACTCCGGGAGAAAAGCCCGCCGGAATAGGGGGCGGGGCTTATTCTCCTCAGCACACAGCGCCATTTTCCTGCTCAGCTCCGCTGTGAGGAAGGCTCCCAGGACTCTCCCCTGCACTGCACTACAGAAACAGGGTAAAACAGAGAGGGGGGGCACTTTTTTTGGCGATATTTTATATATTTAAGCTGCTATAAGGATACAACACTTATATAAGGTTGTTCCCATATATAGTATAGCGCTTGGGTGTGTGCTGGCAAACTCTCCCTCTGTCTCCCCAAAGGGCTAGTGGGGTCCTGTCTTCAATAGAGCATTCCCTGTGTGTCTGCTGTGTGTCGGTACGTGTGTGTCGACATGTATGAGGACGATGTTGGTGTGGAGGCAGAGCAATTGCCGATAATGGTGATGTCACCCCCCAGGGAGTCGACACCGGAATGGATGGCTTTGTTTATGGAATTACGTGATAATGTCAGCACATTACAAAAATCAGTTGACGACATGAGACGGCCGGAAAACCAGTTGGTACCTGCCCAGGCGTCTCAGACACCGTCAGGGGCTGTAAAACGCCCTTTACCTCAGTCGGTCGACACAGACCCAGACACGGACACTGAATCTAGTGTCGACGGTGATGAAACAAACGTATTTTCAAGTAGGGCCACACGTTATATGATCACGGCAATGAAGGAGGCTTTGCATATCTCTGATACTGCAAGTACCACAAAAAGGGGTATTATGTGGGGGGGTGAAAAAACTACCTGTAGTTTTTCCTGAATCAGAGGAATTGAATGATGTATGTGATGAAGCGTGGGTTAACCCAGATAGAAAAGTGCTAATTTCAAAAAAGTTATTGGCATTATACCCTTTCCCGCCAGAGGTTAGGGCGCGCTGGGAAACACCCCCTAAGGTGGATAAGGCGCTCACACGCTTATCAAAACAAGTGGCGTTACCGTCTCCTGATACGGCCGCCCTCAAGGATCCAGCTGATAGGAGGCTGGAAACTACCCTAAAAAGTATATACACACATACTGGTGTTATACTGCGACCAGCCATCGCCTCAGCCTGGATGTGCAGTGCTGGGGTGATCTGGTCGGATTCCCTGACTGAAAATATTGATACCCTGGATAGGGACAGTATTTTACAGACTTTAGAGCAATTAAAGGATGCTTTTCTTTATATGCGAGATGCTCAGAGGGATATTTGCACTCTGGCATCGAGAGTAAGTGCGATGTCCATATCTGCCAGAAGAAGTTTATGGACACGACAGTGGTCAGGTGATGCGGATTCCAAACGGCATATGGAAGTATTGCCGTATAAAGGGGAGGAATTATTTGGCGTCGGTCTATCGGATCTGGTGGCCACGGCAACGGCCGGGAAATCCACCTTTTTACCTCAGACCCCCTCCCAACAGAAAAAGACACCGTCTTTTCAGCCGCAGTCCTTTCGGTCCTATAAGAACAAGCGGGCAAAAGGACAGTCATATCTGCCCCGAGGCAGAGGAAAGGGTAAGAGAGGGCAGCAAGCAGCTCCTTCCCAGGAACAGAAGCCCTCCGCGGGTTCTGCAAAGCCCTCAGCATGACGCTGGGGCTTTACAAGCGGACTCAGAAACGGTGGGGGGTCGACTCAAGAATTTCAGCGCGCAGTGGGCTTGCTCACAGGTGGACCCCTGGATCCTGCAGATAATATCTCAGGGTTACAGGTTGGAATTCGAGAAGTCTCCCCCTCGCCGGTTCCTAAAGTCTGCTCTGCCAACGTCTCCCTCAGACAGGGCGACGGTATTGGAAGCCATTCACAAGCTGTATTCTCAGCAGGTGATAGTCAAGGTACCCCTCCTACAACAGGGAAAGGGGTATTATTCCACACTATTTGTGGTACCGAAGCCGGACGGCTCGGTAAGACCTATTCTAAATCTGAAATCTTTGAACCTGTACATACAAAAATTCAAGTTCAAGATGGAGTCACTCAGAGCAGTGATAGCGAATCTGGAAGAAGGGGACTTTATGGTGTCCCTCGACATCAAGGATGCTTACCTGCATGTCCCAATTTGCCCTTCACATCAAGGGTACCTCAGGTTCGTGGTGCAAAACTGTCATTATCAGTTTCAGACGCTGCCGTTTGGATTGTCCACGGCACCTCGGGTCTTTACCAAGGTAATGGCCGAAATTATGTTTCTTCTACGAAGAAAAGGCGTATTAATTATCCCTTACTTGGACGATCTCCTGATAAGGGCAAGGTCCAGAGAACAGCTGGAGGACGGAGTAGCACTAACCCAAGTAGTGCTGCAACAACACGGGTGGATTCTGAATTTCCCAAAATCTCAGTTGACCCCGACAACACGTCTGCTGTTCCTGGGAATGATTCTGGACACGGTTCAGAGAAAGGTGTTTCTTCCGGAGGAGAAAGCCAGGGAGTTATCCGAACTTGTCAGGAACCTCCTAAAACCAGGAAAAGTGTCTGTGCATCAATGCACAAGAGTCCTGGGAAAGATGGTGGCTTCTTACGAAGCAATCCCATTCGGCAGATTCTACGCACGAACTTTTCAGTGGGATCTGCTGGACAAATGGTCCGGATCGCATCTGCAGATGCATCAGCGGATAACCTTATCGCCACGGACAAGGGTGTCTCTTCTGTGGTGGTTACAGAGTGCTCATCTGTTACAAGGCCGCAGATTCGGCATACAGGACTGGGTCCTGGTGACCACGGATGCCAGTCTGAGAGGCTGGGGAGCGGTCACACAGGGAAGAAACTTCCAGGGAGTATGGTCAAGCCTGGAGATGTCTCTTCACATAAATATACTGGAGCTAAGAGCGATTTACAATGCTCTAAGCCTGGCAAAACCCCTGCTTCAGGGTCGGCCGGTGTTGATCCAGTCGGACAACATCACGGCAGTCGCCCACGTAAACAGACAGGGCGGCACAAGAAGCAGGAGAGCAATGGCAGAAGCTGCAAGGATTCTTCGCTGGGCGTAAGATCATGTGATAGCACTGTCAGCAGTGTTCATTCCGGGAGTGGACAACTGGGAAGCAGACTTCCTCAGCAGACACGATCTACACCCGGGAGAGTGGGGACTTCATCCAGAAGTCTTCCACATGATTGTGAACCGTTGGGAAAAACCAAAGGTGGATATGATGGCGTCTCGCCTCAACAAAAAACTGGACAGGTATTGCGCCAGGTCAAGAGACCCTCAGGCAATAGCTGTGGACGCTCTGGTAACACCGTGGGTGTTCCAGTCAGTCTATGTGTTTCCTCCTCTGCCTCTCATACCCAAAGTACTGAGAATTATACGGCAAAGGGGAGTAAGAACGATACTCGTGGCTCCGGATTGGCCAAGAAGAACTTGGTACCCGGAACTTCAGGAGATGCTCACGGAAAATCCGTGGCCTCTACCTCTAAGACGGGACCTGATTCAGCAGGGACCGTGTCTATTCCAAGACTTACCGTGGCTGCGTTTGACGGCGTGGCGGTTGAACGCCGAATTCTAAGGGAAAAAGGCATTCCGGAAGAGGTCATCCCTACACTGGTTAAAGCCAGGAAGGAGGTGACTGCACAACATTATCACCGCATTTGGAGAAAATATGTTGCGTGGTGCGAGGCCAGGAAGGCCCCCACGGAGGAATTTCAATTGGGTCGATTCCTACATTTCCTGCAAACAGGATTGTCTATGGGCCTCAAGTTGGGGTCCATTAAGGTTCAAATTTCGGCCCTGTCGATTTTCTTCCAGAAAGAATTGGCTTCAGTTCCTGAAGTCCAGACTTTTGTAAAAGGAGTACTACATATACAGCCCCCGATTGTGCCCCCAGTGGCTCCGTGGGACCTTAATGTAGTTTTGGATTTTCTAAAATCCCATTGGTTTGAGCCACTCAAATCGGCGGATTTGAAATATCTTACATGGAAAGTAACCATGCTACTGGCCCTGGCTTCAGCCAGGAGAGTGTCAGAATTGGCGGCTTTATCGTATAAAAGCCCATATCTGATTTTCCATTCGGACAGGGCAGAACTGCGGACGCGTCCTCATTTTCTGCCTAAGGTGGTGTCAGCGTTTCACCTGAACCAGCCTATTGTGGTGCCTGCGGCTACTAGCGATTTGGAGGATTCCAAGTTGCTGGACGTTGTCAGGGCATTGAAAATATATATTTCAAGGACGGCTGGAGTCAGAAAATCTGACTCGCTGTTTATACTGTATGCACCCAACAAGTTGGGTGCTCCTGCTTCTAAGCAGACGATTGCTCGTTGGATTTGTAGCACAATTCAACTTGCACATTCTGTGGCAGGCCTGCCACAGCCTAAATCTGTCAAGGCCCATTCCACAAGGAAGGTGGGCTCATCCTGGGCGGCTGCCCGAGGGGTCTCTGCATTACAACTCTGCCGAGCAGCTACGTGGTCGGGGGAGAACACGTTTGTAAAATTCTACAAATTTGATACCCTGGCTAAAGAGGACCTGGAGTTCTCTCATTCGGTGCTGCAGAGTCATCCGCACTCTCCCGCCCGTTTGGGAGCTTTGGTATAATCCCCATGGTCCTGACGGAGTCCCCAGCATCCACTAGGACGTTTAGAGAAAATAAGATTTTACTTACCGATAAATCTATTTCTCGTAGTCCGTAGTGGATGCTGGGCGCCCATCCCAAGTGCGGATTGTCTGCAATACTTGTACATAGTTATTGTTACAAAAAAATCGGGTTGTTCTTGTTGTGAGCCGTCTGTTCAGAGGCTCCTACGTTGTCATACTGTTAACTGGGTTCAGATCACAAGTTGTACGGTGTGATTGGTGTGGCTGGTATGAGTCTTACCCGGGATTCAAAATCCTTCCTTATTGTGTACGCTCGTCCGGGCACAGTATCCTAACTGAGGCTTGGAGGAGGGTCATAGGGGGAGGAGCCAGTGCACACCACCTGATCCTAAAGCTTTATTTTTGTGCCCTGTCTCCTGCGGAGCCGCTAATCCCCATGATCCTGACGGAGTCCCCAGCATCCACTACGGACTACGAGAAATAGATTTATCGGTAAGTAAAATCTTATTTTTTCCAGCTTCTACTGAAATTTGCAGTTTGAGGTTTCAGTGTACTCTAATAGAATGAATAAAGAATTGGAGATAAAAAAATAATTATCTTAAAATCATTTTGTTGAGCGAAATGTTATCTGCATTATGACTCTTCAATTAGCCACCTTTTCATATATAGCTGCCAAACACACTCCTGGCATTCTTTCTACACTGGAAATCAAATACTATCTGGAAGTTCTTCTCAACACTGCTGCAGAAGTTCCCACAGATGTGTTGCACTAGTAGGTTGTGACACTTATTTATTTATTACCAGTTATTTATATAGCGCACACATAATCTGCAGCGCTTTACAGAGAATATTTGGCCATTCATATCAGTCCCTGCCCCAGTGGAGTTTACAATCTATATTCCCTATCACATGTATACACACACACACACACACACACACACACTCTCTCTCTCTCTCTCTCTCTCTCTCTCTCTCTCTCTCTCTCTCTCTCTCTCTCGCTCTCTCTCTCTCTCTCTCTCATACTAGGGTTCATTTTGTTGGTACCCAATTAACCTATCAGTATATTTTTGGATTGCGGGAGGAAACCGGAGTGCCCGGAGAAATCCCACGCAAGTACGGGGAGAATATACAAACTCCACACAGTTAGGGCCATGGTGGGAATTTAACCCATGACCTCAGTGCTGTGAGGCTGTAATGCTAACCATTACACCATCCTTACTGCCACAGATCACTTGTCTTGTAAGTAATTGTGTCCTACAGTATTTCATCTGCTACAGAAGTGACATTGAAGCCACCTTCTCATATGATGAGCTCCTTCGGTTAACTGTCTTGCATGAACTTCAGGCAAATAATCTCATATTTGCCATTCTGTGCAGTACATTCCAAACCAGTCTGGAGATTGTGCTGTACCTTTTAGTACAGGGTTGCAATCATTGGACTATCTATAATGGATGCAGTGTGTGCGGGGCACACAGGCCCCGGAGTCCAGGGGGGCCCACCCCGCACACACTGCTTCCATTTGTTTAATATTTACCTCTCTGGAATCCCCCTTTGGAGCCTTCCCTTCTCAGAAGTGCAATAGTGTCTGAACACTAGGAGGAACAAACTCTATTGCGCCTGCTGAAAACTCCGGAAACGTGGCACTGTGGCCATTTTTCCGGAGTTATGCGCATTAGGAAAATTTCTCATACGTCCTAGTGGATGCTGGGGACACCATAAGAACCATGGGGTATAGACGGGATCTGCAGGAGACATGGGCACTTTAAGACTTTGAAAGGGGGGTGAACTGGCTCCTCCCTCTATGCCCCTCCTCCAGACTCCAATTTTAGAATTGTGCCCAGGCAGACTGGATGCACTTAGAGGAGCTCTACTGAGTTTCTCTGAAAAGACTTTGTTAGGTTTTTTATTTTCTGGGAGATCTGCTGGCAACAGTCTCCCTGCATCGTGGGACTTAGGGGAGAGAAGTCAGACCTACTTCTAATGAGTTTAAAGGCTCTGCTTTTTGGCTACAGGACACCATTAGCTCCTAAGGGTTTGGAACACTAGGTACGCCTAGGGGTTCATTCCCAGAGCCCGCCGTCACCCCCCTTGCAGAGCCAGAAGTCAGAAGACAGGTGAGTAGAAGAAGATAGAAGACTTCAGTGACTGCTTCTGAAGTACCGCACAGCGGGCTCCCACACACAGCGACACTACAGGGTGCAGGGTGCCCTGGGCAGCATAAACCTCATCATTTAAGGCTGGCAAAGTGGATTATAAGTGCCTAGGCACTGGATTCTAACCCCCGCCAGCATATGTATCTTAAAAAATAGTGGGGCTGAAGTGTACCATTAAGGGGGCGGGGCTTAGCCCTCACAGCTCTCATCAGCGCCATTTTCTGTTCACAGAGCTTCAGAGACGCTGGTCCTTCCTCAACACTGCTGTACAAGTAACAGGGTGCACGGGGGGGGGGGGGGGGGGGGCACATTTAATTTGGTGCAAATATAAGTTATTATACAAGCGCTACAGGTCTGAGGCTTTATATTAACGTTTCAGAACCAGGAGTGAGCGCAGGGTTGTGAGCTGGCAAACTCCCTCTGTGTTTCTCTGACATGCTTTACTGTGGGTCTGTCCCCTATTTGCCCAGTGTGTCTGTGGGTGTCGGTACACGTGTGTCGGCATGTCTGAGGCTGAGTGCACTTCCCAGGAGGAGACTGTGTTAGGGACAGAAACGGCTGTGGGAGTGACCCTGTCGGCACCGCCGACTCCTGATTGGGTAAATGTGTTGAATGCCTTGAATGCTAATGTGGCTCTTATTAATAAGAGATTAGATAAATCTGAATCGCAGAACCAGACATGGAAGAAATCTGTGGAGGATGTGTTATCACAGGTCCAGACCCCCTCAGGGGCACATAAACGTTCGTTTGCTCAGTTGGCAGACACAGATACCGACACGGACACTGACTCCAGTGTCGACTATAGTGATACCAGATTAGACCCAAAATTGGCAAAGAACATTCAGTACATGATTGTGGCGATAAGACGTGTTACATATCACTGAGGACCCGGCTGTTCCTGATACTAGGGTCTGTATGTATAAGGGAAAGAAACCTGAGGTAACATTTGCTCCCTCTCATGAACTGAATACTCTTTTTGAAAAAATGTGGGAAAATCCTGACAAAAAGTTTTTAATTCCCAAAAGGATTCAGGTGGCGTATCCGTTCCCCTCTGGGGATAGAGAAAAGTGGGAGTCACCCCCTATTGTGGACAAGGCTCTATCACGATTGGCTAAAAAGGTGGCTTTACAGTCTCCTGACACGGCTGCCCTTAAGGATCCTGCGGATCGTAGACAGGAAAATACGTTAAAATCCATTTACGTCACCACAAGTACACTGCTCAGACCAACCATTGCATCTGCGTGGGTGAGTAGTGCTATCGAGAAGTGGGCAGATAATTTGTCATCTGATATAGATACCCTGGGTAGGGATAGCATCCTTTTAACGCTGGGTTATATCAGGGACGCTGCAGCCTACCTAAAGGAAGCGGTGAGAGATGTTGGCATTTTGGGTTCAAAAGCCAATGCCATGGCAGTCTCAGCTAGAATGGCATTGTGGATGCATCAATGGAATGCTGATGCTGACTCTAAGAAAGCTATGGAGTCTCTTCCATATAAAGGTAGTGTCTTGTTTGGTGACGGTCTCATTGATTTGGTATCTACGGCTACCGCGGGTAAGTCGTCATTTTTGCCTTATGTTCCTCCACAACAAAAGAAAGCTCACCACTTTCAGATGCAGTCCTTTCGGCCAAATAAATATAAAAAAGGCAGAGGTTATTCCTTCCTTGCCAATAGAGCAAGAGGAAAAGGTAAAAGATCTCCGGCCGTGGCAGGTTACCAGGAGCAGAAGTCCTCCCCGGCTTCTGCCAAATCCACCGCATGACGCTGGGGCTCCTCTGCGGGAGTCCGCACCGGTGGGGGCACGTCTCAAGCTCTTCAGTCAATTCTGGGCTCGTTCGGCCCTAGACCCATGGATTTTAGAAATAGTGTCCCAAGGGTACAAAGTGGAGTTTCAAGACGTTTCCCCTCGACGTTTTTTCAAATCAGCCTTACCAGCTTCTCTTCCGAACAGGAAGGTAGTATGCGATGCAATACAAAAGTTGTGTCTGAATTAAGTCATTGTCAGGGTTCCACCGTCACAACAGGGAGAAGGCTTTTATTCAAGCCTGTTTGTGGTCCCGAAACCGGACGGCTCGGTCAGATCAATTCTGAACCTAAAGTCCCTCAATCTTTACCTAAGAAAATTCAAATTCAAGATGGAATCTCTCCGAGCAGTGATCTCCAGTCTGGAGGAAGGGGGTCTCATGGTGTCGGTCGACATAAAGGATGCCTACTTATCCTCCGCATCAGGCATACCTGAGGTTTGCTATTCAGGATTGTCATTACCAATTTCAGACGTTGCCGCTTGGTCTGTCCACGGCTCCGAGGATTTTCACCAAGATAATGGCGGAAATGATGGTTCTCCTTCGCAAGCAAGGAGTCACAATTATCCCTTACCTGGACGATCTCCTGATAAAGGCGAGATCCAAAGACAAGCTGGAGCAGGACATTGCACTCTCCCTGACAGTTCTTCAGCAACATGGTTGGATCCTAAACTTGCCAAAGTCACAGTTGAATCCGACGAAGCGGCTGTTGTTTTTGCGAATGATGATTCTGGACACGGAATTACAGAGAGTTTTTCTTCCAGAAGAGAAGGCTCTGGAAATTCAGAGTTTGGTCAAACAAATTCTGAAACCAGCGAGAGTATCAGTTCATCAATGCACTCGATTTCTGGGGAAGATGGTGGCGGCCTACGAGGCCATTCAGTTTGGCAGATTCCATGCCAGAGTGTTTCAGTGGGACCTATTGGACAAGTGCACATCTGCACATGCACCGGAAAATAATCCTGTTCTCCAAGACCAGAATCTCACTCCTGTGGTGGCTGCACAGCTCTCACCTCCTAGAGGGACGCAGGTTCGGGATCTAGGACTGGATCCTAGTATCCACGGATGTGAGTCTCCGAGGCTGGGGAGCAGTCACACAGGGGGAAACCTTCCAGGGAAAATGGTCAAGCCAGAAAGTTTGTCTACACATAAACATCCTAGAGTTAAGGGCCATTTACAACGGCCTCCTTCAAGTGGAACGTCTTCTTCGCAACCTGCCCGTCCTAATACAGTCGGAATATTGTTCCAGGTCGAGGGACCCTCAAGCAATAGCAGTGGACGCGCTGGTGACACCATGGTTGTTTCAGTCGGTGTACGTGTTCCCTCCGCTTCCACTCATTCCGAAGGTGCTAAAGATCATAAGAAGAACAAAGGTTCAGGCGATCCTCATTGTTCCGGACTGGCCAAGGAGGGCTTGGTATCCAGATCTTCAGGAATTACTCATAAGAGATCCCTGACCTCTTCCTCTACGAGAGGCTCTGTTACAGCAGGGACCGTGGGTGTATCACGACTTACCGCGGCTACGTTTGACGGCTTGGAGGTTGAACGCCGGATCCTAGCCCGAAAGGGTATTCCCAGTGAAGTTATTCCCACACTTCTTCAGGCTAGAAAAGGAGTAACGTCTAAACATTATTACCGTATTTGGAGAAAATATGTGTCTTGATGTGAATCCAAGAAGGCTCCTACGGAAGAATTTCAGCTAGGGCGTTTTCTCCATTTCCTGCAAGCAGGTGTGGATGCGGGCCTAAAGTTAGGCTCGATTAAAGTACAAATTTCTGCCTTATCGGTTTTCTTTCAAAAACAATTGGCCTCCCTTCCAGAAGTTCAGACTTTCGTGAAAGGAGTTTTGCACATCCAACCTCCATTTGTGCCCCCAGTGGCACCATGGGATCTTAACGTGGTGTTGCATTTCCTTCAATCACGTTGGTTTGAACCTTTACAGAAGGTAGAGTTGAAATTTCTCACTTGGAAAGTGGTCATGGTATTGGCCTTAGCGTCCGCAAGGTGGGTGTCTGAGTTAGCGGCTTTGTCTCACAAGAGTCCTTATTTAATCTTCCATGAAGATAGAGCGGAGTTGAGGACTCGTCAACAATTTCTGCCGGAGGTGGTTTCATCGTTCCACATGAACCAGCCTATTGTGGTACCGGTGGCTACTGACACCTTTGCGGAGTCAAAATCTCTCGATGTTGTCAGGGCCTTAAAGATTTATGTCACCAGAACGGCTCAACTTAGGAAAACAGAAGCTCTGTTTGTCCTGTATGCTGCCAACAAGATTGGGACGCCTGATTCCAAGCAGACTATTGCGCGCTGAATCTGTAATACGATTCAGCATGCTCATTCTATGGCTGGATTGCCGTTACCGAAATCAGTGAAGGCCCACTCTACCAGAAAGGTGGGCTCATCCTGGGCGGCTGCCCGAGGGGTCTCGGCATTACAACTCTGCTGAGCAGCTACTTGATTGGGTTCAAACACTTTTGCGAAATTATACAAGTTTGATACCCTGGCTGATGAGGACCTCGTGTTTGGTCAATCGGTGCTGCAGAGTCATCCGCACTATCCCGCCCGTTCTAGAGCTTTGGTATAAACCCCATGGTTCTTATGGTGTCCCCAGCATCCTCTAGGACGTATGAGAAAATAGGATTTCTCTTACGTCCTAGAGGATGCTGGGGACTCCGTAAGGACCATGGGGTATAGACGGGCTCCGCAGGAGATAGGGCACCTAAAAAGAACTTTGACTATGGGTGTGCACTGGCTCCTCCCTCTATGCCCCTCCTCCAGACCTCAGTTAGATCTTGTGCCCAGAGGAGAATGGGTGCACTGCAGAGAGCTCTCCAGAGTTTTCTGTGGAAAAAGAATTTTGTTAGGTTTTTTATTTTCAGGGAGTCCTGTTGGCAACAGGCTCCCTGCATCGTGGGACCGAGGAGAGAGAAGCAGAGCTGGCTTGTCAAGTTGGGCACTGCTTCTAAGGCTACTGGACACCATTAGCTCCAGAGGGAGTCGGAACACAGGTCTCACCTGGGGTTCGTCCCGGAGCCGCGCCGCCGTCCTCCTCACAGATGCCGAAGATAGAAGCCGGGTGAGTATGAGAAGGCAGAAGACATCATAGGCGGCAGAAGACTTCAGATCTTCATGAGGTAAGGCGCGCAGCGGTAAGCTGCGCGCCATTGCTCCCAGTCTCACACACACAGAGCAGCACTGAAGGGTGCAGGGCGCAGGGGGGGGCGCCCTGGGCAGCAATGAACCTCACATTTGGGCACTGACAAGGTAGATTAGGCTGCTGGGCAGTAATTCTACGATCCCCAGCCATTTTCTATTAAAAAATCACCGGGACCGAAGCCCGCCGTCGGGTGGGCTGAGCTTGATCCCCAGCACTAACCAGCGCCATTTTCTCCACAGAAGCTACATGAGCATGAGGAAAACGCTGGCTCCCTGGTCTCTCCCCTGCTGAACATTCAGGCTGGAAAAAAGAGGAGGGGGGCATTTTGAGCGCAGTGAGTGGGAATCTGGTCATTTTATATACAGGTTGAGTATCCCTTATCCAAATAGCTTGGGACCAGAGGTATTTTGGATATCGGATTTTTCCGTATTTTGGAATAATTGCATACCATAATGAGATATCATGGTGATGGGAGCTAAATCTAAGCACAGAAGGCATTTATGTTTCATATACACCTTGTACACACAGCCTGAAGGAAATTTTAGCCAATATTTTTTATAACTTTGTGCATTGAACAAAGTGTGTGTACATTCACACATTTCATTTATGTTTCATATACACCTTATACCCACAGCCTGAAGGTTATTCAATACAATATTTTTAATAACTTTGTGTATTAAACAAAGTTTGTGTACATTGAGCCATCAAAAAACAAAGGTTTCACTATCTCACTCTCACTCAAAAAAGTCCGTATTTCGGAATATTTTGATATGGGATACTCAACCTGTATATATAAAAGCGCTATCTGGTCATATTTTTCCAGTGTTATTAAGCGCTGGGTGTGTGCTGGCATACTCTCTCTCTGTCTCTCCTAAGGGCCTGGTTGGGGTTTTGTCCCCTTATAGGTTAATCCCTGTGTGTGGGGGGTGTCGGTACGTGGTGTCGACATGTCTGAAGCGGAAAGGCTTTTCCAAAGAGGAGGTGGAGCAAATGAGTGGTTTGTCCCCGTCGGTTGTGCCGACTCCAGATTGGATGGACATGTGGCATATGTTGAATGCAAGTGTGGCATCTTTACATAAAAGGCTTGATAAGGCTGATTCAGGGGGGACATCAGGGGGTCAATCCTCAGATTGGACCGACTCACAGGGCCCGTCGGGGTCTCAAAAGCGTCCCTTAACACAAGACACTACTACCGACACGGATTCTGATTCCAGTGTCGACTATGACGAAGTAAAATTGCACCCTAGGGTGACTAAAACCATTCAGTGTATGATTGTGGCAATAAGGGATGTGTTGCATATTGTGGATGAACCCTCTGTCCCCGACACAAGGGTACACATGTTTAAGGAAAAGAAACAGATTATTAACTTTCCCACATCTCATGAATTAAATGAATTCTTTGGAAAAGCTTGGCATACCCTTTCCCTAAGCAGGACAGGGAGATTTGGGAATCACCCCCCACTGTGGACAAAGCCCTGACGCGCTTGTCCAAGAAAGTGGCGCTACCGTCTCCTGACACAGCAGCCCTTAAGGACCCTGCAGATCGCAGGCAAGAAACTACCTTAAAGTGTATTTATTCTCATACGGGTGCTGTGCTAAGACCGACAATTGCGTCGGCATGGGTGTGTAGCGCAATTGCAGCTTGGACAGATGAGCTGACAGATCAATTTGATAATATGGATAAGGATACTATATTCCTAACTCTAGCCCATGTTAAAGACGCAGTCTTCTTTATGAGGGATGCTCAAAGGGACATTGGATTGCTAGCTTCTAGGGCCAATGCCATGTCTGTCTCAGCGAGAAGATCCTTATGGACTCGCCAATGGACGGGTGATGCGGATTTCAAGAAACATATGGAAGTACTACCCTACAAGGGTGATGAATTGTTTGGGGATGGGCTGACGGACCTGGTTTCCACAGCCACAGCAGGTAAATCAAATTTTTTACCATATATTCCCCAACAGCAAAAGAAAGTAACACCCTATCAGATGCAGTCCTTTCGGTCGCACAAGTCCAAAAGAGGTTGGGGATCCTCTTTCCTCGCCAGAGGTAAGGGCAGAGGCAAAAGAGCACCTGCTTCGGCAGGTGCCCAGGAACCAAAGTCCTCCCCGGCTGCTCCAAAACCCACAGCATGACGCTGGGGCTCCCCTGAGGGAGTCCGCACCGGTGGGGGCACGTCTTCGACTTTTCAGTCAGGCCTGGGTCAGTTCGGACCTGAATTTCTGGGTGTTGGAAATAGTTTCCCAGGGTTTACAAATTGGAATTCGAGGAGGTGCCCCCGCGCCGATTTTTCAAATAGGCCCTACCAGCTTCCACATCGGAAAGGGATGTAGTGTTAGCTGCAATTCAAACGCTGTGTATACAGCAAGTGATAATCAAGGTTCCCCTGCACCAGCAGGGAAGAGGTTACTATTCAACCCTATTTGTGGTCCTGAAACCGGACGGTTCGGTCAGACCTATTTTAAATCTGAAATCCCTAAACCTGTACATATGAAGATTCAAATTCAAAATGGAATCTCTCAGAGCGATAATAGCCAACATGGAGGAGGGGGAGTTTATGGTGTGTCTGGACATAAAGGATGCATACCTTCATGTCCCCATATATGCCCCCCATCAGGAATACCTGAGATTCGCTGTACAGGATTGTCATTACCAATTTCAGACGTTGCCGTTTGGACTCTCCACGGCCCCGAGGATTTTCACCAAGATAATGGCGGAAATGATGGTGGTCCTGCGCAAGCATGGAGTCACAATTATCCCATACTTGGACGATCTCCTGATAAAAGCGAGATCAAGGGAGAAATTGCTGAACAGTGTGGCGCTCTCGTTGAGAGTGCTCCAGCAACACGGTTGGATTCTAAATCTACCGAAGTCACAGTTGATTCCGACAACTCGACTACCGTTCCTAGGTATGATACGGAACAAATGAAGGTCTTCCTCCCAATAGAGAAAGCCCAAGACATACAGAACATGGTCAAAGACCTGCTAAAACCGAAAGGGGTGTCAGTTCACCAATGCACTCGAGTTCTGGGGAAAATGGTGGCGGCCTATGAGGCCATTCCCTTCGGCAGGTTCCATGCAAGGACTTTTCAATGGGACCTTCTGGACAAGTGGTCCGGGTCCCATCTGCACTTACATCGGAAAATAACTCTGTCCCCAGGGACCAGAGTGTCCCTCCTGTGGTGGTTGCAAAGTGCTCACCTCCTGGAGGGTCGCAGTTTCGGAATTCAGGATTGGATCCTGGTTACCACGGACGCGAGCCTCCGAGGATGGGGAGCGGTCACACAGGGAAAAAAAATTCAGGGTCTTTGGTCAGACCAGGAGTTCTGTCTACACATCAATGTGTTGGAACTCAGGGCCATTTACAACGGCCTTCAACAAGTGGAGAGTTTTCTTCTAAACCTACCGGTTCTGATTCAATCAGACAGTGTCACAGCAGTGGCTCGTGTGAACCGCCAAGGCGGGACAAAAAGCAGAGTCGCGATGGCGAAAAAGCCACAAGGATCCTTCGCTGGGCGGAGAATCATGTAAGCGCTCTGTCAGCTGTCTTCATTCCGGGAGTGGACAACTGGGAAGCAGACTTCCTCAGCAGACACGATCTCCATCCAGGAGAGTGGGGACTTCATCAAGAAATCTTTACAGACATAACATGTCTTTGGGGAACTCCTCAAATAGACATGATGGCGTCAAGCCTCAACAAAAAACTTCAGAGGTACTGCGCTAGGTCTCGGGACCCTCAGGCAATAGCAGTGGACGCTCTGGTAACACCGTGGGTGTTCAAATCGGTCTACGTGTTTCTTCCTCTTCCTCTCATCACAAAAGTGTTGAGGATCATAAGACGAAGAAGAGTACGAACGATACTCGTTGTCCCAGACTGGCCTCGAAGGGCCTGGTACTCGGATCTACAAGAGATGCTCACAGGAGATCCCTGGCATCTTCCTCTGAGGGAAGACCTGTTGCAGCAGGGGCCCTGTGTATTTCAAGACTTACCGCGGTTACGTTTGACGGCATGGCGGTTGAACGGCGAATCCTAGCGAAAAAGGGGATTCCGGAAGAGGTCATCCCTACATTAATAAAGGCTAGGAAGGAGGTGACGATAAAACATTATCACCATATCTGGCGAAAGTATGTGTCTTGGTGTGAGACCAAGAATGCACCTAGGGAAGATTTTCATCTGGGTCGTCTTCTCCACTTCCTACAGACAGGAGTGGATATGGGCCTGAAATTAGGCTCTGTTAAGGTACAGATTTCGGCCCTCTCGATTTTCTTTCAGAAGGAATTGGCTTCTCTTCCAGAAGTCCAGACGTTTGTAAAGGGAGTGCTGCACATCCAGCCCCCTTTTGTGCCTCCAGTGGCACCATGGGACCTGAACGTGGTGTTGCAGTTCCTAAAATCACACTGGTTTGAACCGCTTAACAAGGTTGAGTTGAAATTTCTTACCTGGAAGGTGGTCATGTTGTTGGCCTTAGCATCAGCAAGGCGAGTGGCAGAATTGGCGGCTTTGTCACACAAGAACCCCTACTTGATTTTTCATGTGGATCGAGCTGAATTCAGGACACGTCTGCAATTTTTTGCCTAAAGTGGTTTCTTCTTTCCATATGAATCAACCTATTGTGGTGCCTGTGGCTACAAGTGACCTGGAGGATTCCAGATCCCTGGACGTAGTCAGGGCCTTAAAAATTTATGTTGCCAGGACGGCTAGAATTAGGAAAACAGAGGCTCTGTTTATCCTGTATACGGCCAATAAGATTGGCGCTCCTGCTTCGAGGCAGACTATTGCTCGCTGGATCTGTAATACGATTCAGCAGGCTCACTCTAGGGCTGGTTTGCCGGTACCAAATTCGGTTAAGGCCCATTCCACTAGGAAGGTGGGCTCTTCTTGGGCGGCTGCCCGAGGCGTCTCGGCATTACAACTTTGCCGAGCGGCGACTTGGTCGGGGTCAAACACTTTGCTAAATTCTACAAGTTTGATACCCTGGCTGATGAGGACCTAGCGTTTGCTCAGTCGGTGCTGCAGAGTCGTACGCACTCTCCCGCCCGATTGGATGCTTTGGTATAAACCCCATGGTCCTTACGGAGTCCCCAGCATCTTCTAGGACGTAAGAGAAAATAAGATTTTAAACCTACCGGTAAATCTATTTCTCCTAGTCTGTAGAGGATGCTGGGCGCCCGTCTCAGTGCGGAAACTCTGCAAGACTTGTATATAGTTGTTGCTTACATAAGGGTTATGTTACAGTTGACATCGGTCTTGGACCGTTACTGTAGTTTGTTCATACTGTTAACTGGTTATGTATGTTCCAGGTTACATGGTATGATTGGTGTGGGTTGGTATGAATCTTGCCCTTGGATTGCTAAATCCTGCCTTGTATTGTCCATCTCCTCTGGGCACAGTTCTCTAACTGAGGTCTGGAGGAGGGGCATAGAGGGAGGAGCCAGTGCACACCCATAGTCAAAGTTCTTTTTAGGTGCCCTATCTCCTGCGGAGCCCGTCTATACCCCATGGTCCTTACGGAGTCCCCAGCATCCTCTACGGACTAGGAGAAATAGATTTACCGGTAGGTTTAAAATCTTATTTTTAGTACCTACCGGTAAATCCTTTTCTCTTAGTCCGTAGAGGATGCTGGGCGCCCGTCCCAGTGCGGACTCTATCTGCAGTTATTAGTTATGTTTACACACGGGTTGTGTTATGTTATAGTCAGCCTTTTGTTGACGTTGTTCATGCCGTTGACTGGAGTTCTGTTAAATGCCATGTCGTACGGCGTGTTTGAGGTGTGAGCTGGTATGTGTCTCACCTTAGTTAACAATAAATCCTTTTCCTCGAAATGTCCGTCTCCCTGGCCACAGTTCCTATAACTGGAGTCTGGAGGAGGGGCATAGAGGGAGGAGCCAGTTCACACCCCTTTCAAAGTCTTAAAGTGCCCATGTCTCCTCCGGATCCCGTCTATACCCCATGGTTCTTATGGTGTCCCCAGCATCCTCTAGGACTAGGAGAAAAGGATTTACCGGTAGGTATTAAAATCCTATTTTTTCGGGAAAATGGCCGCCGCGCCGTGTTCCCGGAGGTCTGCACATGCGCAATAGTCTGTGCTCAGACTCTATTGCCGCTGCAGAGAAGGATGGCACCGCCGGGGGACTCCGGAGAGGTAAGTATTAAAACCTTGTGCCTCAGTCAGAGAGAAGGGGGCCCCTGATGCAGAAAGCTGCACACGGGCCTCTTCCTCTCTTAAAATGCCCCTGGTTGCAATTACTCTGCTAAAGTAGCCAACTCAAGAGCCCCAGAACATCACGCTTTCTCTTTCATGTTTGACACAGGGGCTTATTAATTAGAATTGCTTCCCAACACTAGTTAATAAGCTATTGATTTGCTAATTAAAGCAACTAAAACCCTGTGTGGTGAACTTTTTTTTTTTTCTTTTAAATTTCGATTCATCAGTCCATAAAACCTCCTTTCAGTCTTCAGTGGTCAACTCTCAGTACTTCATGGCCCAGGCAAGCCTCTTTCTCATTGCTGTAAGTTCTTAACACATTGCTTTTCCCTGAACAAAGCCCCATTTTATTTATTATTTACATTATATTTCAGCTTTCTAGCAGTTAAGTGCTCACCTTTATACCATTTCAGTTTATTCACTGGATTTGAAATGTCAGAATTTCAATAAAAACTATGAAAATTGGAGTGTAAAACTCTAGTAGTGTAGCATAGTTAACGATCATGGCATCCATTTGTTGCTTCACTATGTTTTGATACCAGGAATGAAAGCGCCAATTACATACAGCACCATTGAATGTTTTGTGATAGATATATGTCTGCATTAATGATTTACATTTGTCCTCATGGTTTTGGAAAATGTGGGTGTATTTAATCGCTATATTGCAGATTTGATTATTTTAAGTGTGGAAGATAAGTTTGTAAGAATGCTACAAGTCTATGGGGGACATTTTACTAAGCAGTGATAAGAGCGGAGAAGTGAGCCAGTGGAGAAGTTACCCCATCAACCAATCAGCAGCTCTGTATAATTTAAAAGAATTCAAATTTTAGATGTTACTTCAGTGCTGATTGATTCTCCACTGGCTCACTTCCACGCTCTTATCACTGCTTAGTAAATGTCCCCCTTTGTCTCTAACATTATTTTTATAGTTGCTAGTGATTAAGTTCTTTCTCCTCGTGTTTCTTTGTAGGTGAGAGTTCGATTTGAACTGAAGTCTCCAGTTAAAACCATTGAGGACTTTATTAGAAGGTTTACTCCAAGTCGGCTAACGTCTGGGTCAAATAGTAGCAGTTCATCGAGTCTTACGAATAGCAAATCTCTGCAAAGAATTGGATCCAGTATTCTGTCCTCCAGCTTAACTGAGGGCAGTTTGAAGGAAGGAAAGTTGGAAGGAAAAAGATCCAGCTCTCCAAAAATGTGTTTAAATGTCCAGGGTTCCCAGCAGGGTAGTGGAGTCACTGTAAATGGACAGGAAGGGGAGTTGCGATTTGAAGCAGAGAGTCCTGATGAAGCTGCTCTTGTTTATGCTGCCAGAGCATATAATTTTTCTCTAGTTGGTAGATTGTCTGACCAAGTGACAGTGGAATTGCCACACATGGGAAGATTAAGCTTTGAACTCCTGCACACCCTGGGGTTTGACTCTACCAGAAAAAGGATGTCTGTGGTAGTCCGACATCCGCTTACAGATGAAATTGTTGTTTACACTAAAGGGGCAGACTCTGTTGTCCTGGATCTCCTCCAGCCATGTTCTAAAGGTAGGACTTGAGGCTATTTTTAATTTTGTTGTACGTAGATTGTATCAATAATAATTTTAACAAAAATTTTAAGATTGAATGTAATGTTGGACAATCAAGTGGTGAATACTTACAATAGTGGGCAGGAGCGTACCTACTATAAGTTAAGAGAAGTACGTCGACTTAAGTGTCAGTTTTGGGTAACGGTAAGGAATGTGTGAGATTGTCAATAGTTCTCTCCCCTTCCCATTACTACTGCCTCTCCTCTGACATCATGAGGACACTGGGTTGATAGCTAAACATTGGATCCCGACTACATACAGTATCTCTCTCGTCATTTTGTTTTCATTTTAATTTTGCTAAATGTTGTAGTACACCTTCTGTGTACTTTTCTGTTCTGAAGTTATTCCACAATTTTCTTGTTAGCTGGGCATATGTGTCCATTGTACATTGTTTTTCTATTAATGACAAATGTACTTTCTGGGCATGAGCAGCGAGGTATAAGCAGGGGGGTGTAAAGAACATAACACAATTTTCAAGGGGCACCCTACTCAGTGAGGGGCAGACACTCACCTCCTGAGCCCGGTGGGAGGCTTCTCCAACACATCAGCTGTCCTGGTTAGCTCCTTCTCTCCTCGCTGATGCTGAGAGGAGGCGTAGCCTTGGCCTGGGGATGTTCCAGCATGTTCAGCATAGCCATACCACTTCCCAGCATCGGTCAGGAAAGACCGAGCCGGTCCAGGCTGCAGATATAACTCCCGCAGCACACTGCTAAGAAAGGAGAAACTGTCCAAAGGGCTCAGGAGGTGACTGCCTGCCCTCCACTTAGTGAGTAGTAAGTCTGTGTGGCTGGCAGCGCAACTAGGTGCAGGGGTAGGGCCGAGCCCAGGAGACGACCCAAGCGTTATAGCATCCACATCACTTGCACCTAATATAGCTTCTAAGACCATCTCCGTTATGCATTTTGTTCTGTGAAGTGACATATTGAGAACCGTTTTCCAAGGCTTTCTCTCCTGTGGGTTTCTCTGAAGTTTGGTTGTTCCGGCATATGGGTCAGTTGGCGTGTCGCCCATACACACTATGGGGATCATTTATCAATGATTGATAAAACTCAATGTGGATGATAAAAACCCATTGGTCCAGTCAGTCAATTCCTAATTGTCATGTGTTTGAAAAATGATAGGAGCTGATTGGGTGGAGCACTATTTATCATACGCAATGAGTTTTATCACTAGTTGCTAAATGAGCGCCTACTGTATATTTGCTGTGCTGCATGGCTGATGTTACATTCGCATGCATACAGTAACTGGTGTACACATCCACCGATGTACCTACAGATATATCTTTCTTTGGTTGTATGATATATTGCATTGTTTTTACTGATTGATCATTCTAGTCTACAAGGTTTCAGCAACATGGATGGATGAATTTATTTTTTTTCCTGCGAAACTTTGTGCCTTTTCAGAATCTAAACTTGACTTGAAAATGCTCCAAAATTACTATGCCATCTGGAATAAAACTATGTCCGTTTCTACGTTTAATTTATTTATAAAAATTGTTCCCGTCTTTCTGGTTTACATTCGGAGCTTTGCAACTAATGGGGGGAATTAAATAGTTGGCATCAGCAGCTGGGTCGCCTGTGCTCCCGACGGAGCTATTCATTTATTGCTCTTGTCGGGCGTATCCAGCTGCCAGCACCGGTTATCAGCTGCTCCCGAGGAGTGGCAAGATGAAATGTGCGGAAAATTACCTGTTTGGGTGCCGAAACTGCACTTTTTGCATTACACCAGTTTAGTCGGTTTTAGATGCTTTATGCGGCTAAACCCGACATTGATGGGCGCGATAACCAGCCCCAATTGAATATCACACTTGTCTGTCACGCTAGACGGGAGATCGGGAGGTGATCGCAATTGGGTGCCCTCAAACCCCCCCATTTTTGTTTTTATTGTTTAAATCCCATCTTTTTGAAGTGGCTGTCAGGAGGTTTTTATATATCAATTGATATTACAAAACAATAAAAGTTTTTTTTCTCTTACGTCCTAGAGGATAATGGGGTCCATTTAGTACGATGGGGTATAGATGGGTCCACTAGGAGCCTTGGGCACTTTCAAAATGTTATAGTGTGGGCTGGCGCCTCCCTCTATGCCCTTCCTACCAGACTCAGTTTAGAAAATGTGCCTGGAGGAGCCGGTCACGCTGAAGGACGCTCCTGAAGAGTTTTCTGCATTTTATATTCTATGTTTGTTATTTTCTCTTACGTCCTAGAGGATGCTGGGGTCTACATTAGTACCATGGGGTATAGACTGGTCCCTTGGGAGCCATGGACACTTTAAGAGTTTAATAGTGTGGGCTGGCTCCTCCCTCTATGCCCCTTCTACCAGACTCAGTTTAGAAAATGTGCCCGGTGGAGCCGATCACAGCTAGGGGAGCTCCTAGGAGTTCTTTTAGTTTTATTATTTTATTAAAGAGTTAGGCACAGGGAGACTGCTGGCAACAGTCTCCTTGCTTCGTGGGACTTAGGGGGGGGAGTAGGATCCAACCCTTTGAGGTTAATTGCTATCTCCGCTGACAGGTCACTGAGCTCCTGAGGGTGTCGATCGCAAGCCCCCGAGGCAACCGCTAGCTCCCGCAGCACTGCCGCCACCCCCTAACAGAGCCAGTAGACGTCGGTGGTGAGTAGGACGCCGGCGCCCCGACAAGCGGGGAGCCGGTGCAAGAATGGCGGCATCAGGGTGGGAGCGCAGCGCTGATGCTGCGCTCCTCAGTGGTACTGTTTTGCGGAGCTGTGAGGGGCGCCCTGGGCCAGCGCAATACCCTTACACTGGTCACAGAAGCTATCAGGGACACTGTACTGTTGCTAGCAACCATTACCTCAGGCAGTATAATCTCTAGAAGTGCGGGAAGATGCGCCATTTTAGGGGGCGGAGCTTCTCCTCAGATCGGATCCAGCACTCACCAGCGCCATTTTCTCCCAGCAATTCAGACCACAGAGACGCTGACAGGGAGCGCTGACCCTCCACATAACTCCAGCTAGCTATCCTGTGTGGTACCAGTGGGTTATAGAAAGGGGGGGGGGGGGGGGGTATGGAGAGTGTGTTTAATTACATTAGTGTACTGTGTAGTCTATTAAGGCTACTCGGTCAGCGCCAGGCTTTTATTCTATAACTGCTTACTGGGGCGCTGTGTGTTCTAGTTCCTAAACTCTGTCTCTCTCTGAAGGTACTTGTGGGAAACTGTGTGTGTATGTTATATATCTCACATTACTGTGTCTAGGGACTCTGTGTCTTGTGCTGCAGAGTATGTATCTTCCCCAGAGGAGTTTATTCCTTGTACTCAGGAATGCAATATACTGTCTCAGCCTTCTGAATCCGAACCCCAGTGGGTGGCTTCTATTAAGGTAATGATATCTCAGATTTCATCTAGGATTGCTCATTATGAGACTGAAACACAGGTTTTGAAAAAATCTGTAGAGGTTTTGTCGTATTCTGCTCCCACTACTTAATCAAAATCCCCTGGTAT
Source organism: Pseudophryne corroboree (assembly GCF_028390025.1). Taxonomy (NCBI): domain Eukaryota; kingdom Metazoa; phylum Chordata; class Amphibia; order Anura; family Myobatrachidae; genus Pseudophryne; species Pseudophryne corroboree. Next base: position 392,933,882 of record NC_086445.1, read on the forward strand.
ATGCCCCAAAAAACGTGCTCTTGCTCAGACTTACCACGGCTAAGTTTGACGGCATGGAGGTTGAACGCCAGATCTTAGCTCGGAAGGGCATTCCGAACAAAAATATTCCTACCCTGATGCAGGCAAGGAAAGGAGTAACGTCTAAACACTACCATCGAATTTGGAAAAAGTACGTGTCTTACTAGGGTATTCAATTATCCGCAAATTCGCGGCAATTTTCCGCCCGAAAATTTTTCGCGGCAATCGGCCGAAAATTGCCGCGAAAACGCTCCGTTTTTTCAATTTTTCGCAAATTCGCGGCAATTTTTCGCCCGAAAATTTTCGCGGCAATCGGCCGAAAATTGCCGCGAAAACGCTCCATTTTTCGACCTATTCAATTCCGACCGGGTTTCACGTGAAAATTCTTGCAGTGAAAAGTGCAGGTGAAAATGGGGAAATCAGCCTGTACCCCAAAAAATGCTAAACTAACATAGGAAAACAGAAGAGAAGTGTGTTAGAGATCACATTAGAGAGTTTTGGGGGACTTAAATTGTGTGAAATGGCGGTTATATGCATTTTTTTTTAAATGCAAAAAAATGATAGAAAGCAAGTTTTTTTGAGCAAAATAAATGCTCTCATTAAATTTGGGGTACATGAAAATGGGTATAAGTATATATTTGGGTCATTTTAGGGTACTTTAAAAAAAAGTGGAAACAGACCGATTACTCCCATCTGCAAGCCTAAAAAACACCTGTCCCACGCATAAAGCACCCCAATATACCTGTCCCATACCTTGAACCCCAATTTCCATCACTTTTTACTTTTTCACCCCAAAAATGACATGTCATTATTGGCCAATTAAAAATAATTAAAAACTTCAACGTGCCTAATTAGTCATAAAGGGGGGTGTCCCAGGAGTTCTGTACCATATCCAAACATTTTTACCTTAAAATAGTGACTTTTCCCAACTTTTCACCTGCTTCAGAGAAGGTGAAGTGAAATTAGTGAAAACATGATCACCGATAAATTTTCCAGGATAATTGAATAGGCTGTAATTGCATTTCACGTGAAAAGTCCGGTTTTTCACCCGAAAACCGGACTTTTCACGTGAAAAGTCCGTTATCACTGCTAATTGAATATGGCCCTTAGTGTGAATCCAAGAAGTTTCCTACGATAGAGTTTCAACTTGGGCGGTTTCTTCTCTTCCTGCAAGCAGGTATGGATGTGGACCTACGTTTGGACTCCATAAAAGTCCAGATATCGGCCTTGTCCATTTTCTTCCAGAAACAGTTGGCTTCCCTCTCTGAGGTTCAGACATTCTTGAAAGGGGTTCTGCACCTCCAGCCTCCCTTTGTGCCTCCTACGGCACCCTGGGATATTAGCGTGGTGTTGCAGTTCCTGCAATCGGATTGGTTCGAGCCTTTACAGGAGGTTGAGGTCAAGTTTCTCACTTGGAAGGCTGTCACACTGTTGGCGTTGGCATCTGCTAGACGTGTGTCTGAATTGGGGGCTTTGTCCTATAAAAGCCCCTACTTAATTTTCCATGAGGATAGAGCTGAGCTCCGGACGCGTCAGCAGTTTCTTCCAAAGGTTGTGTCGGCTTTTCATATCAACCAACCTATTGTGGTACCAGTGGCTACTGACTCCTCAATTACCTCAAAGTCCTTGGATGTTGTACAGGATTTGCAGATCTATGTGAAGAGGACTGCTCGTCACAGAAAGTCAGACGCTCTGTTTGTCCTTTATGATCCCAACAAGGTTGGATGGCCTGCTTCTAAGCAGACAATTTCTCGCTGGTTCAGGTTCACTATCCAGCATGCATATTCTACGGCAGGATTGCCGTGTCCAAAATCTGTTAAGGCCCACTCTACTCGTCAGGTGGGTTCTTCCTGGGCAACTGCCCGGGGTGTCTCGGCTTTACATCTTTGCCGAGGGTCGAACACGTTTGCGAAGTTCTACAAGTTCGATACTTAGACCAAACTCCAGGTCCTCAGAGGCCAATCTGTTCTGCACAAGCCTCTGCGCTCTCCCTCCCGTTCTGGGAGCTTTGGTACATCCCCATGGTACTAATGTGGACCCCAGCATCCTCTAGGACGTAAGAGAAAATAGGAATTTTGGTTACCTACCGGTAAATCCTTTTCTCGTAATCCGTAGAGGATGCTGGGCGCCCGCCCAGCGCTTCGTTTTCCTGCTATCGTTATTTGGTTCAGTACAACTTCGTTATAGTTCAATACTGCATTGTTTCTTGGTAAGTAATGTTTCAGCGGTTGCTGTGTTTCAAGCTAGTTAGCTTGGTTTGCCTTGAATGTGTGAGCTAGTGTGAATCTCGCCACTCTGTGTAAAATCCTTCTCTCAAAGATGTCCGTCTCCTCGGGCACAGTTTCTAGACTGAGTCTGGTAGGAGGGGCATAGAGGGAGGAGCCAGCCCACACACTCAAACTCTTAAAGTGCCAATGGCTCCTGGTGGACCCGTCTGTACCTCATGGTACTAATGTGGACCCCAGCATCTTCTACGGACTACGAGAAAAGGATTTACCGGTAGGTAACCAAAATCCTATTTCTCTAACGTCCTAAGTGGATGCTGGGGACTCCGTAAGGACCGTGGGGATTAGCGGCTCCGCAGGAGACTGGGCACAACTATAAAGAAAGCTTTTAGACTACTGGTGTGCACTGGCTCCTCCCACTAAGACCCTCCTCCAGACTTCAGTTAGATTCTTGTGCCCGGCTGAGCTGGATGCACACTAGGGGCTCTCCTGAGCACCTAGAAAGAAAGTATATTTAGGTTTTTTATTTTACAGTGAGATCTGCTGGCAACAGACTCACTGCATCGAGGGACTAAGGGGAGAAGAAGTGAACCTACCTAACAGGTGGTAGTTTGGGCTTCTTAGGCTACTGGACACCATTAGCTCCAGAGGGATCGACCGCAGGACCCAACCTTGGTGTTCGTTCCCGGAGCCGCGCCGCCGTCCCCCTTACAGAGCCAGAAGCAACGAAGAGGTCCGGAAAATCGGCGGCAGAAGACTTCGGTCTTCACCAAGGTAGCGCACAGCACTGCAGCTGTGCGCCATTGCTCCTCATGTACACCTCACACTCCGGTCACTGATGGGTGCAGGGCGCTGGGGGGGGGGGGGGGGGCGCCCTGAGGGCAATATATGACACCTTGGCTGGCAAATATACATCATATATAGTACTAGAGGCTATATAGATGTAAAATTACCCCTGCCAGTATTCCAGAAAAAAACGGGAGAAAGTCCGCCGAAAAGGGGGCGGGGCTTCTCCCTCAGCACACTGGCGCCATTTTTCCCTCACAGTTCCGCTGGAAGGAAGCTCCCTGGCTCTCCCCTGCAGTCTGAACACTACAGAAGGGTAAAAAAGAGAGGGGGGGGGCACTAAATTTAGGCGCAGTATAGATCATATATATGATATATATAAAAAAGCAGCTATAAGGGAAAACACTCATTGATAGTGGGATCCCTGTGTTATATAGCGCTCTGGTGTGTGCTGGCATACTCTCTCTCTGTCTCCCCAAAGGGCTTTGTGGGGTCCTGTCCTCTGTCAGAGCATTCCCTGTGTTTGCGGTGTGTCGGTACGACTGTGTCGACATGTTTGATGAGGAGGCTTATGTGGAGGCGGAGCAAATGCCTGTAAACGTGATGTCACGGGGTCGACACCTGAGTGGATGGTGCTGTGGAAGGACTTACGCGACAGTGTCGACTCCTTGCATAAAAGGTTTGACGACATACCTATTGTGGGACAGCCGGCTTCTCAGCCTGTGCCTGCCCAGGCGTCTCAAAAGCCATCAGGGGCTCTAAAACGCCCGCTACCTCAGATGGCTGACACAGATGTCGACACAGGTACTGACTCCAGTGTCGACGACGATGAGACTAATGTAACTTCCAGTAGGGCCACACGTTACATGATTGAGGCAATGAAAAATGTGTTGCACATTTCTGATGTTACCCCCGGTACCACAAAAAAGGGTATAATGTTTGGAGAAAAAAAACTACCAGTAGCTTTAACTCCATCTGAAGAGTTAAATGAAGTGTGTGAAGAAGCGTGGGCTTCCCCTGATAAAAAGCTGGTAATTTCTAAGAGGTTACTAATGGCGTACCCTTTCCCGCCAATATAGATACCCTAGACAGGGACACTATATTGCTAAACGTAGAGCATATAAAAGACGCACTTTTATACATGAGGGATGCACAGAGGGATATTTGCCGGCTGGCATCCAAAATTAGTGCAATGTCCATTTCTGCCAGGAGAGGGTTATGGACTCGGCAGTGGACAGGAGATGCAGATTCCAAACGACACATGGAAGTTCTGCCTTATAAGGGTGAGGAGTTGTTCGGGGATGGTCTCTCGGACCTCGTTTCCACAGCAACAGCTGGGAAGTCTACATTTTTACCCCATGTTCCCTCACAACCAAAGAAAGCACCGTATTATCAGGTACAGTCCTTTCGGCCCAATAGGGGCAAGCGGGTTAAAGGCGCGTCCTTTCTGCCCAGAGGCAGAGGTAGGGGAAAGAAGCTGCAGCATACAGCCAGTTCCCAGGAGCAAAAGTCCTCCCCCGCTTCCTCTAAGTCCACAGCATGACGCTGGGGCTTCACAGGCAGAGCCAGGTACGGTGGGGGCCCGTCTCAAAAACTTCAGCAATAAGTGGGCTCGCTCACGGGTGGATCCCTGGATCCTTCAAGTAGTATCTCAGGGGTACAAGCTGGAATTCGAGACGTCTCCCCCCCGCCGTTTCCACAAATCTGCCTTGCCAACCACTCCCTCAGGCAGGGAGGCAGTGTTACAGGCAATTCAAGCTGTATTCACAACAAGTGATAGTAAAGGTGCCCCTACTTCAACAAGGAAGGGGTTACTATTCCACAATGTTTGTGGTACCGAAACCGGACGGTTCGGTGAGACCCATTTTAAATTTGAAATCCTTGAACACATATATAAAAAAAATTCAAGTTCAAGATGGAATCGCTCAGGGCGGTTATTGCAAGCCTGGACGAGGGGGATTACATGGTATCACTGGACATCAAGGATGCTTACCTACATGTCCCCATTTACCATCCTCACCAGGAGTACCTCAGATTTGTGGTACAAGATTGTCATTACCAATTCCAGACGTTGCCGTTCGGTCTATCCACGGCTCCGAGGGTCTTTACCAAGGTAATAGCCGAAATGATGATACTCCTTCGAAAGAAGGGAGTTTTAATTATCCCGTACTTGGACGATCTCCTGATAAAGGCGAGGTCCAGAGAGCAGTTGTTGGTAGGGGTAGCACTATCTCGGGAAGTGCTACAACAGCACGGCTGGATTCTAAACATTCCAAAGTCACAGCTGGTCCCTACGACACGTCTGCTGTTCCTAGGGATGGTTCTGGAACAGAGAAAAGTGTTTCTCCCAGAGGAGAAGGCCAAGGAGCTGTCATCTCTAGTCAGAGGCCTCCTAAAGCCAAAACAGGTGTCGGTGCATCACTGCACGCGGATCCTGGGAAAATGGTAGCTTCCTACGAAGCGATTCCATTCGGCAGGTTTCATGCAAGAACCTTTCAGTGGGACCTGTTGGACAAGTGGTCCGGATCGCATCTTCAGATGCATCGTCTGATAACCCTGTCTCCGAGGACACGGGTGTCTCTGCTGTGGTGGCTGCAGAGTGCTCATCTTCAAGAGGACAGGGCGGCACGAGAAGCAGGACGGCTATGGCAGACGCCACAAGGATTCTCCGATGGGCGGAAAATCACGTGTTAGCACTGTCAGCAGTGTTCATTCCGGGAGTGGACAACTGGGAAGCAGACTTCCTCAGCAGGCACGACCTCCACCCGGGAGAGTGGGGACTTCATCCAGAAGTCTTTCAAATGATTGTAAACTGGTGGAAAAAGCCACAGGTGGACATGATGGCGTCCCGCCTAAACAAAAAGCTAGAAAAATATTGCGCCAGGTCGAGAGACCCGCAGGCGATAGCTGTGGACGCTCTAGTAACACCCCGTGGGTGTACCGATCGGTTTATGTGTTCCCTCCTCTTCCTCTCATACCAAAGGTACTGAGGATAATAAGGAGAAGAGGAGTAAGAACTATACTCATTGTTCCGGATTGGCCAAGAAGAGCTTGGTACCCGGAACTTCAAGAAATCATGTCAGAGGACCCATGGCCTCTACCGCTCAGACAAGACCTGCTGCAGCAGGGGCCCTGTCTGTTCCAAGACTTACCGCGGCTGCGTTTGACGGCATGGCGGTTGAACACCGGATCCTGAAGGAAAAGGGCATTCCGGAGGAAGTCATTCCTACGCTGATTAAAGCTAGGAAAGAAGTAACCACAAACCATTATCACCGCATATGGCGAAAATATGTTGCGTGGTGTGAGGCCAGGAAGGCCTCAACGGAGGAATTTCAGCAGGGCCGTTTCCTGCACTTCCTACAGTCAGGGGTGACTATGGGCCTTAAATTGGGTTCCATTAAGGTCCAGATTTCGGCTCTATCGATTTTCTTCCAGAGTGAACTGGCTTCACTACCTGAAGTTCAGACTTTTGTTAAGAAGTGCTGCATATTCAGCCCCCTTTTGTGCCTCCAGTGGCACCTTGGGATCTCAACGTGGTGTTGGATTTCCTAAAGTCACATTGGTTTGAGCCACTGAAAGCCGTGGATTTGAAATATCTCACGTGGAAAGTGGTCATGTTGTTGGCCTTGGCTTCGGCCAGGCGTGTATCAGAATTGGCGGCTTTGTCATGTAAAAGCCCTTATCTGATTTTCCATATGGATAGGGCAGAATTGAGGACTCGTCCCCAGTTTCTCCCCAAAGTGGTATCAGCTTTTCATCTGAACCAACCTATCGTGGTGCCTGCGGCTACAAATGACTTGAAGGCTTCCAAGTTGTTGAATGTAGTCAGGGCCCTAAAAATCTGTTTCCAGGACAGCTGGAGTCAGAAAGACTGACTCGCTCTTTATCCTGTATGCGCCCAACAAGTTGGGTGCACCTGCTTCGAAGCAGACTATTGCTCGCTGGATCTGTAGTACGCTTCAGCTTGCACATTCTGCGGCTGGACTGCCGCATCCTAAATCAGTAAAAGCCCATTCCACGAGGAAGGTGGGCTCTTCTTGGGCGGCTGCCCGAGGGGTCTCGGCTCTTCAACTTTGCCGAGCAGCTACTTGGTCGGGGTCAAACACGTTTGCTAAATTCTACAAGTTTGACACCCTGGCTGAGGAGGACCTTGAGTTTGCTCATTCGGTGCTGCAGAGTCATCCGCACTCTCCCGCCCGTTTGGGAGCTTTGGTATAATCCCCATGGTCCTTACGGAGTCCCCAGCATCCACTTAGGACGTTAGAGAAAATAAGAATTTACTCACCGGTAATTCTATTTCTCATAGTCCGTAGTGGATGCTGGGCGCCCATCCCAAGTGCCGATTGTCTGCAATACTTGTATATAGTTATTGCTTAACTAGAGGGTTATTGTTGAGCCATCTGTTGAGAGGCTCAGTTGTTATCATACTGTTAACTGGGTATTGTATCACGAGTTATACGGTGTGATTGGTGTGGCTGGTATGAGTCTTACCCGGGATTCAAAATCCTTCCTTATTGTGTCAGCTCTTCCGGGCACAGTATCCCAACTGAAGTCTGGAGGAGTGTCTTAGTGGGAGGAGCCAGTGCACACCAGTAGTCTAAAAGCTTTCTTTATAGTTGTGCCCAGTCTCCTGCGGAGCCGCTAATCCCCATGGTCCTTACGGAGTCCCCAGCATCCACTACGGACTATGAGAAATAGAATTACCGGTGAGTAAATTCTTATTTTTTACCTTTTTACTGCTAAGAAGGAGTTGGTCATTGCGTAAGGACATGATAGTTTCATGGCATTAAGATTCTTAGGACAATAGCCCCTTTCTAAGATTTTTTTTTTTGTACATCAAATCAACCTGAACCATGGCATCATCTCTGTTACTAGTAATACGTAGTACCCGTAAGAACTGACTATAAGGCAATGCATCTTTAAGCTATTTAGGATGGGCATTCGATGCCATTAATAAATTGTTCCTGTCTGTAGATTTAGTAAACAACGACGTCTGTAAGCCTTCATCTTTCCTAGTAATTGTAACGTCTAAATAATTAACAGAATCTTTACTGAGCTGGTAAGTAAACTTCACAGGGCTATCAGACATATTGTGTGTTTTAAGTAAAGAGCTAAACTCAAATTCAGACCCCTGCCAAAAAAATAAGCACGTCATCTATACAGCGATAATAAACCAATATCTTCTTTGTAATCTCTGGATCAGTAAAAACACGTCCTGTTCAGCCATAAACATAAAGGAATTAGCGACGGGGCCACAGAAGATGGAGGGGCACTCGCAAATCCAAGAAATCAGAGTTCATACATTTTTTATATATGAGTAATTCAGTTCACAAATACGCCATCAGTCGACGTTTCGACCCAAAACCTGGGTCTTTATCAAGACTGGCAAGTACAGTAATTGTTTAAAGAATCCATGTACAGGTACACCACCGATTTTCCGGCATCCTCGATTCCAGTGCCGTGCCGGATTATCGATTTTGCCGGATTAACGGTGGAAACTAATTTTGCACCTTCAGAACATTTCTAAAGCAATAAATAGTAAAATATATGCTACAGTATAATATTAATTAATGAATAAACACAGTAGTGTATGCAAAACTGTTTATAAGCAAAACAGGTATCAGGTACTTGCTGTGACCTTGGACGCCATAACAGCCCCACTGATGCTTGCTGTGTCACCTGCAGTGCCCTCAGAAGCTGTACTCACTGACACTTGTGCCTGCTGTGTCTTCCGCCCATGTGCGGTACTTGCTGTGACCTTGGACGCCATAACACTGCTGTGTCACCTGCAGTGTCCGTGGAAGCTGTACCCACTGACACTTGCACGTATTGCGTGTTATGCCCATGCGCAGAAAATGTTCCGGATTAAAGGATGTCCCTAACCCGCTTTAATCCGGACAAATCAAAATTGTCCGGATTAAAAGAGGTTCCGGATCATCGGTTGCGTGAAAATCGGTGGTGTACCTGTATATGCAATATGTCATTAGATAAATTCTACATAACATAGAAATACACTTAGTGCCTCCCAGGTCCCATTGCTGCATAAAGTAAGACTCAAAGGGATAGCAACCCACATCCAATGTGAGTATAGATAGACTAATTAAAATATACGTGCTCACCCATTGTGAGATAAAAAGACTCAAAACTCACGAGTCCAAATGCTTCAATACCGCATATTTGCCAAAACTCTAAAAAGCCAATGTGCTAACATTAGAGAGAGGCTGACTGGGAGTAAAATAAAACCAAAACCAATTGTGCTAAACATATCAATACCTACATACTCAGTGGTCAGGTACATGGCGCCAGGATCAACCACATTCTTTACAAGGAGAAAGTGTGTATACAATTTCTAAAAAAGAACCCAGTTATCACCAATCTTATACTACTAAAGATAAAGAAGTGGACTACAACTTACTTAATAAAGCCACCAAAGGAAGGTGGGCCATCTAGCCATTCCAGCCACTTACTGTATGTGTAGTTCTATATCAGGAAGCCAGTGATACTGGCTAGGAAAGCACTGCTCATAGAGAATACATTGCTAGCCCCTTACATGACTCACATGGCATTTATTGATGTACCTGTTCACAGTGCAGAGATATAGCAGATGGTATTCTATGGCTAGTAATAACTGCAGTAATTTCAATTAACTTACATATAATTGTTGATTATACATACTTTAAAAACAAAAAAATACAATTGTATGTTCTGAGCAAAAGGAAAATAGGGAGATGCACAATAAATTGTACATTTGTGCCTAACATTAATGGTTAGTGCTTTTGCTATATATAATTATAATCCATACAATCGGTTCAGTATGTAATACCGCCACAGGGGATCGCTCACCCCAGCAGCATGCCGCCACCCCCTTGCAGAGCTGAAGATTGTGGAGAGTGAGACACCGACCCCCCTACCAAGCGGGGGGGGCTGGTGTGAAGATGGCGGCGTCAGGGTAGGAGCGCAGTATTAACTGTGCTCCGGGAGGCTCAGCGTTACATTGTGAGGGGCGCCCTGAGCCAGCTCGTGCACCCTACACTGGTCACTCAGCCTGTCGGGGTCCCCGGATCTCAGCCAGCATCAATCCTCAGGCAAGTATAATCCTATGAAGAGTGGGAAGACAGCGCCATTTTGGGGGTGGAGCTTCTCCTCAAACCGGAGCCAGCAGCGTTCAGCGCCATTTTCCTGCCTGCACAGCGCTGTACAGTAAAGAAGCAAGTCCCTCCACAGCAATCTCCAGCTATCTCACGGTACCAGGGGTTTGTAGAAGAGGGGGGGGGGGGGCTGCAAAACGGCTGTGTAACCTATTTAAGGTACACAGTCAGCGCTCGTAAGGGGTCTCCCTTTATATGTATAAAAGCACTGTGTGTGGGTTGGCTCCAATTTCTGTGTCTCTTGCCATTCTTGGGGAGAAACTCGGTCTGTATCCCCTGTGTGTGTGTGTGTGTGTGTGTGTGTGTGTGTGTGTGTGTGTGTGGAGTGTTTGTGGTCACCAGTAGCAATGTCCAGGGACTCTGTCATATGCTTCAGAGGATTTGTCCTCTCAAGATGATCCCATTCCATGTAATCAGGATTGCACTGATTTAGCACAGATTCCAGCAAGGGAGCCGGAATGGTTATCCTCTATCAAAAATGTTGCACAAAATGAATCAGCTACCCAGGTGCTGCAGAATATGGCAGTCTGGCCCAGTTCTGGTACCTCAGGTCCCACTGCTGTGTACTCCCATAAGCGTCCTTTAGCACAAATTCTGCAGGATGACACCGATACAGATTCTGATGGTGATGATGGGATACGGGGGACAGCATCTCTTGCTAAAGGGGTGCAGTTGATGATAGAGGCTATTAGGGATGTGCTGAATATTAATGATACACCACCTGAGCAGGTTGAGGAGGCTTACTTCACTGAGAATAAGAAAGCCTCGCTAACCTTCCCTGCGTCAATAGAATTAAATGCTATTTTAAAAAAAGGCTTGGGAAAACCCTGAGAAAAAATTCCAGATCCCTAAGAGGGTTCAAGTGGCATTTCATTTACCTGTTGAGTATAGAAAAAAATGGGAAATCCTGACTATTGTTGACGCGTCAGTACCCAGACTTTCAAAAAAGTTGGTGTTGCCTGTTCCGGGATCTACCGCCTTGAAGGAGCCGACTGAGCGTAAGATTGATAATACGCTCAAATCCATGTACACGGCTGCAGGGGCTATACTGTGTCCCACTATTGCCAGTGCTTGGATTGCCAAAGCTATAGTAAAGTGGTCTGGCACCTTACTTGAAGATTTGGATACTATGGATAAGGATGATGTTGGCTTATTTTTGCATTCAGGATTCACTGGAATTTCTGGTGGAATCCATGAAAGATCTGGGTTCCATGTCTGCAGGAATTTCTTCCATGTCGGTCTCAGCGCGGCAAGGACTGTGACTACGTCAATGGTCTGCCGACACAGAATCCAGGAAAAGTGTGGAGTCCCTGCCGTCTACAGGTCAGGCTCTCTTTGGGGAAACACTAGGTGCGTGGATTTCCATGGCTACAGCGGGTAAGTCTTCCTTTCTTCCCTCCGCTGCTCCTGCTCCGAAGAAACCTTTTTCTTCACCTACATCACAGCCCTTTCGGACTACGAAGCCAGAAAGGCCAGGCCGTCCAACACCTTCTTTCGGGAAGGTAGGCCCAAGTCCAAGAGACCCGGTACGGCAGGCTCCCAGGAACAGAAACCTATTTCAGGTACACCAAAGTCCTCCGCATGACGGTGGACTGCTGGTCCCAGAGGTGGGGCCAGTGGGACGAGACTCCGGCAGTTCCGTCACGTCTAGGTGTCGTCCGGCTTGGATCCCTGGGTGCAAGATATTGTGTCCCAGGGGGTACAGGCTGGAGTTTCAAAATCTCCCCCCTCACCGATTTTTCAAATCAGGTTTACTAGCTCTGGTGGCAGACAGGACGGTCCTACAAGCAGCTGTCCAGAAGTTGGTGGAGTCACAAGTCATTGTGCCTGTACCACCTCATATGCACAACAAGGGTTACTATTCAAACCTTTTCGTGGTACCGAAACCAGATGGTTCGGTCAGGCTCATTCTGAACCTAAAGTTACTAAACCTCTTTCTGAAGGAGTTCAAGTTCAAGATAGAGTCTCTAAGAGCGGTGATATCAAGGCTAGAAGAGGGGCAATTCCTGGTATCCCTGGATATCAAGGATGCGTACCTCCTTATTCCGATCTGGTTGCCGCATCAGGCGTATCTCCACTTTGCCTTGTTGGACTGTCATTTTTAGTTCCAGGCCCTGCCATTTGGCCTCTCAACGGCACCGAGGGTGTTCACCAAGGTGATGGCAGAGATGATGGTTCTCCTTCGCAGACAGGGAGTTAACATCATTCCATATCTGGATGATCTGCTGATAAAGGAATCGTCCAGGGAGAAACTATTGCGGTCCATTGCTCTCACGACCGATCTTCTCAGTGTCCACGGTTGGATTCTGAACCTTCCAAAACCACACTTGGACCAACCAGGAGGTTGTCCTTTCTGGGGATGATCCTCGACACGGAAGTACAGAAGATATTTCTTCCACTGGAAAAAGCGTTGGTGATACAAACAATGGTCCGGGATGTCCTGAAGCCAGCCCGGGTGTCTGTTCATCAATGCATTCGCCTTCTGGGAAAGATGGTGGCCAGGATCTCATCTGCACATGCACCTGAGAATTTGTCTGTCACCAAAGGCCAGTATTTCGCTCATCTGGTGGCTCCAACTACCTCACCTTCTGGAGGGCCGCAGGTTCGGGATTCAGGACTGGATCCTTCTAACCACGGATGCAAGCCTCCGGGGCTGGGGCGCAGTCACTCAAGGGTAGACCTTCCAAGGAAGGTGGTCAATTCTGGAAGTAGGCCTTCCAATCAACATTCTGGAATTAAGAGCCATATACAACGGTCTTCTTCAGGCAGCCCATCTTCTAAGAAATCGGGCCATTCAGGTGCAGTCGGACAAAATAACAACATTGGCTTACATAAACAGGGCGGAACGAAGAGCAAAGCTGCCATGGCGGAGGTAACAAGAATCCTCCATTTGGGCAGAAAAACGCACGTTGGCACTGTCCGCAATCTTTATTCCGGGAGTAGACAACTGGGAAGCAGACTTCCTCAGCAGACACTATCTCCATCCGGGGGATTGGGGTCTCCATCCGGAGTTGTTCAAAGACAACAGACCTTTGGGGATTACCCCAAATAGACATAATGGCCTCTCGTCTCAACAAGAAGCTTCAGCGTTATTGTTCCAGGTCGAGGGACCCACAGGCAGTGGCAGTGGACGCCCTGGTGTCTCCGTGGGTGTTCCAGTCGGTGTACGTGTTTCCACCGCTCCCAGTCATCCCAAGAGTCCTAAAGCTCATAAGGAGAACAAGGGTTCAAGCGATCCTCATTGCTCCAGACTGGCCGAGAAGGGCTTGGTACGCGGACCTTCTGGATCTACTACAAGAAGAGCCGAGGCCCTTTCCTCTTCGAGAGGACCTGGTGCAGCAGGGGCCGTTCGCCTATCAGGACTTACCACGGCTACGTTTGACGGCATGGAGGTTGAACGACTGATACTAGCTCGGGAGGGCATTCCAAACAAAGTTATCCCTACCCTGATACAGGCTAGGAAAGGAGTAACGTCTAAACATTACCATCGTATTTGGAAAAAATGTGTCTTGGTTGTGAGTCCAAGAGGTTTCCTACGGTGGAGTTTCAACTGGGACGGTTTCTCCTCTTCCTGCAGGCAGGAGTGGATATGGGTCTGAGGTTGGGATCTGTGAAGGTCCAGATTTCGGCCCTATCCATTTTCTTCCAGAAACAATTGGCTGCCCTCCCTGAGGTTCAGACCTTTTTTTGAAGGGAGTTCTGTACATCCAGCCTCCCTTAGTGCCGCCTACGGCGCCATGTGATCTTAACGTGGTGTTGCAGTTTCTCCAGTCTGACTTGTTTGAGCCTTTGCAAGAGGTAGAGGTCAAGTTTCTTACGTGGAAGGCGGTCACTTTGTTGGCCTTAGCTTCTGCTAGACGTGTGTTGGAGTTGGGGGCTTTGTCGTGTAAGAGCGCCTACTTGATCTTCCATAAAGATAGAGCTGAGCTCCGGACACGTCAGCAGTTTCTTCCGAAGGTTGTGTCGCATTTCATATCAACCAACCTATTGTGGTGCCAGTTGCTACTGACTTCTCAATTTCATCTAAGTCCTATAATGTGGTAAGGTCTCTGAAGGTCTATGTGAAGAGGACTGCTCGTCACAGAAAATCGGACTCTCTTTTTTTCCTATATGATCCCAAGAAAATTGGGTGTGCTGCTTCTAAGCAGACTATCTCTCGCTGGATCAGGTTCACTATCCAGCATGCGTATTCTACGGTGGGATTGCCGTGTCCTAAGTCTGTTAAGGCCCACTCTACTCGTAAGGTGGGGTCTTCCTGGGCGGCTGCCCGTGGTGTCTCGGCATTACAACTTTGCCGTGCAGCAATTTGGTCTGGGTCGAACACGTTTGCAAAGTTCTACAAGTTCGATACTTTGGCCTCTGATTTGAAGTTCAGTCAATCAGTTTTGGATGAGCCTCCGCACTCTCCCTCCCGTTCTGGGAGCTTTGGTACATCCCCATGGTACTTATGTGGACCCCAGCATCCTCTAGGACGTAAGAGAAAATAGGATTTTAATTACCTACCGGTAAATCCTTTTCTCGTAGTCCGTAGAGGATGCTGGGCGCCCGCCCAGCGCTTCGTTTTCCAGCAGTTGTTATCTGGTTCAGTACAACTTTGTTGTTAGTTATGTACTGCATTATTACTTGATAAGTAATGTTTCACCTGTTGCTGAAGTTTTTCAAGCTCATTAGCTTGATGTGACTTGTATGTGTGAGCTGGTATGAATCTTGCCACTATCTGTGTATAATACTTCTCTCGAAGATGTCCGTCTCCTCGGGCACAGTTTCTGGACTGGGTCTGGTGGGTGGGGTATGGAGGGAGGAGCCAGCCCACATTCTCGGGCTCTTGAGGTGCCGGTGGCTCCTGGTGGACCCGGCTGTGCCCCATGGTACTAATGTGGACCCCAGCATCCTCTACGGACTACGAGAAAAGGATTTACTGGTAGTTAATTAAAATCCTATTTTTGTAGATTGCATCATTCTCTCATCTTCCCTTCCACATATTGGCCTCAATGTATTCTCTGCTCACTTTCTCCTACCTATCCCTTTGGTACATCCCCCCTCTTTTTACAGATATGCCATTGTGACACCTATACTAAAAAAAAAAAAATCCGCTAACACTGCCACTCTAATTACAGCCCTATTTCCTTCTGCTTCTAAGTGAGTTTTATTACAGCAGTCTCACCTTCCTGTTGTACTACTTCCTTGAGCCGCTTCAATCTCGATTTCACTCTCTTCCAGTGCTGTAACTAGGCATTTTAGCGCTGTGTGCAAGAAGCGGCATTTGCGCGCGCCCCCCCCCCCCCCCCCATAAAAGATTGGGGCAGTGTGCGCCATAGGCGTGCGAAAAATATATTGGGGCGTGGCTTCATGGGGAAGGGGTGTGGCCACAAAATAATACCAACTCATTCTACGGTGCACAGTAGTCTCCATTATTCAAATTACGCCGCACAGTAGCGCCACTACACCAGGTAGAGCCCCCCTTTACACGTCACAGCAGACAGCGTCCCCCCTTTTTACACATTACGGCAGACAGTGTCCCCCTTTTTACACTGTACAGCAGACAGCGTCCCCTTTTTACACTGTACAGCAGACAGCGTCCCCTTTTTACACTGTACAGCAGACAGCGTCCCCTTTTTACACTGTACAGCAGACAGCGTCCCCCTTATTGCACATGACAGCATCCCCCTTTTTACACATTCCAGCTGACAGCGTCCCCTTTTTTACACATTACGGCAGCCAGTCCCCCTTTTTACACATTGCGGCAGACAGAATAGATAGAGAGAGAGAGACAGATACTTACCATCTCTCCCCACTGACTCAGGCTCCTCGTTGCAGGTTTCATGCAGCAGATCCCGGGCAGGGGAAAAGGAGCAGGGAGGGGGACTGGAGCCGCAGCAGCACAGTGTTATTGGTGGTGGCGCCGCTGCAGCAGTCCCTCTCCTTCCGCATTGGCTAGCCAGCGCCGCTGTGAATGCTGGGATGAGAGAAGTGCATCCCAGCATTCACAGCATCGCCGGGCAGCCAATACGGAAGGAGAGGGACTGCTGCAGCGGTGCCACTACCAATTACATAGCACTGCTGCGGCTCCAGTCCCCCTCCCTCCTCCTCCTCCTCCCCTGTTTCCGGCGCTGCTTCTCTCCTCTTCTCCTCCAGCGCGGCACACACAGCACAGGCGGCTTTTAATGAGTCAATTTGACTCATTACAAGCCGCTGGCTGTTGTGCCCTCAGGGCGACTGCGCTGTGTGCCAGGCACACCTGGCACACACATAGTTACGGCTCTGCTCTCTTCACTCCATTAAATCAGCCCTTGCCAATGTCACCATCAATCTTCTCTCTGCTAAGTCTAAGGGTCACTTCCATGTTGTTACCTTTGTTGACCTCTCTACTTCCTTTGATGCCATCTACCACCCTTTTCTCTAAACGGCACACTTGCAATCTGCTCAGAAGCCATACTTTATGCGTATTTCGGCTTTCGTCTCAGGACTGGACGCAAGGAAATTGAATAGCTCCTGGGCAAGTAGCCCAGGAGCTAAATTCCTGTATAACAATTGAATCACTTTCAAGTAGTGTACAATTCAGAAAACGTGCTTAATAATTTAGTCTATACAATGTTTTGGGCCTGAACCATGTGCTCTGACAAAGTGAGTAAACAGCTGTAGCCACGCTAATCGTGGGTGTGCCTCGTTAGCCGTGATGCGCATGGCTACAGCTGTTTAATAACCGTATACAATGTCAAAGCGCAGTAAAGAAGACAAGGTGCTAGCGTGCATAAAACTGGGAATTGAGACAAGGGACGAGGATGTAATCCTGCCGCTATACAAATCATTGCTACTGCCGCACCTGGAATATTGTTTTCAGTTTTGGGCACCACTGTATAAAAGATATCCGTGAACTCGAAAGGATTCAAAGGCGAGCTGCTAAATTGATTAAAGGGATAGAGGGACTGGATTACGAGGAAAGGCTTACTAGGTTGAATATGTATACACTGGAAAAGAGGCGTCTAAGAGGAGACATTATTAATATCTTCAAATATGTAAAGGGACATTAAAGAGTTATCAGAGGAATTATTTATTAAAATAACTGTTTAGGGCACTGACTGAGCCTGTAGGAGAGATAATTCCATACGCAACGGAGGAAAGGGTTCGTCACTGGTAGGGCAATAAGGATTTGGAATTCCCTGCCAGGGAAGGTGGTAATGGCGTGCTCTGTAACTGCATTTAAAAAGGATTGGATACATTTCTGATTGAAAATGATATCCAAGGTTATAACATTTCAAATATTGACGTTGATAATCTGGGTGGAACATGATTTATAGTTAACTAGTCATAAAACATTACTTCAGCAGGTACATTATAATCAACTCAACGTAATACAGGTTGAACACGATGGGCCTTTTGCCTCTATTCAACCTCAATTACTATGTTACTATGTTAATGGTCGCTTGGCTTTCTACAAGTTGTATGTCCTTTCTTTTGATAGGCTACTGTGTAATAATACTCACATTCTTAACACATTGGATACAATGTAGTTTGTAGTCTTTATTCCCCTTAGAAAAATACTCTTCCACTAATCTAGTGACCTTTTATTTTTATTTAGATAACTCTATGGGAAAGTACCAAAGAAGAATTCAAGCCAAAACTCAGAATTACTTGAACTTATATGCAGTTGATGGATTACGAACTTTGTGTATAGCAAAACGAGTAAGTATATATAAGCTTTGCTTTCTCAGGGAAAGATTTGTTTATATCCCTGACTTTTTGGTTGGGAATATTCACAATTATGGGAGAGCATATAGAAAGGATTCCATTTCCTTACCAGGTTGGATGTGTTACATCATAATTCCCTACTGTTAGAAAATTTACATTGGCTGAAATACAAATGTATCTTTACTAAGCTTTGCTAAAATTGCACAAAGATCCCTTTATCTCGTGCCACAGTATTGAATACAGTGGAGCGCCATGTTATATAGGCTGTTTGGAATGTGATTCTCTCCTTGCATGCCTGTTCGTCTATATGAAGTGATAAAGCTAATTATTTACCTTTTAACATAAGCTATTTACTAATACCGTGTAGCCGTAATGGCCGCTAAACCACGTGCACGTGCTACGCACTTCGTACGCTATTTGCGTACAAAGACCTCACACGTGGTACGCAAGTTACGTACACACGCTGCGCTGGGTGTACGGAATACACACAGCGAGCGTACACACAGACAGTAACCTATATAAACTTTAAACACAGAATATGCTTACACTGTAAACCTTAATACCGTGGTACTATAATGGTGTAACACTGAACCTTTGTGAGTATGCAAGCTGTTTGAGCAATTGAGATGCTCTGAAACCCTTAGCACTTATATGGTGAATCACACAAACACTTGTTAAGGTTCCAACACCTTACCAGATGATTTTTAGTAAGTAAAAGGGAAAAGAATACAGATTACAGCTTATACACTACAAACCTAACATTAATAACTAAACAGACTAACTAAATAGAAATATACACAATAGCGAACGATTGCAAATACAAATAAACAGAAAGGGAATAAATGGCAAACACTTATAGGTTAGCTAAAGGAGAACAATTGCATACATACAGAGTAACAAAATGGCCACAGAGAAAACTTACACACTTGGGAATGAATCGCATGCGCTATCTGGAAACCAGCTCTCAGTCATCACGGGGAAAACCTTGTGGAGAGAAGTGAGAGCTGGTCTGGCTATGGGGGTCTTTTTATACACAGCATACTGTACACTACAAAGGTCCTATAATCTCATTGTTCATTGGACATAGGAATTTGTCTCTGCATTATAACAAAAGGTCATAGGTGGGTTCGTACGGGGGGATGTGTCTCTATCCAACTGCTCAGGTGGGAGGCATCCTCAGGACTCCCACCTCATGTGTAATAAAACAGCAAATACATTTAAAGTCCATAAACTACTTTTACATATAACTATACGCTGGAGCGACCGATCTCTTCCTAACCAACACCGAAATGTTTCTAATAAAATACTCTTTAGTTAGACACTAGACACCACCATTCAACCTTTGTCTGACCCTTCATATCATGCAAAGAGGAATCCCCATGTCCACAAACCATTTACACTAAACATACTTGCAGACATTATTAAGGGGATTAATATCTACAAAACACACTATAAAGGTTAACTATGCTATAAACGAGTCGCCCGCTACAAGCTCATAAACTCTACCGTAAATACGCATATATCGCGCGTAATCGCCGGAGCGAGCGTACGCAATTTGCGGACATGTGCACGTACAGCAGACTAAATGCACGAGCAGCGGGCATGTGCATGGGGTTAGTATATGGCAATGTGAAGCACGATATTTTTCGACTTTGACAGTCCACCCTTTGGCAGTCACCAATAACTGCCACTTCCTAAACAATTCAAACAGAAAAATATGTCATCCTGTAAATACCTTTTTATGATTGGGTAGAGGGAGGAGAGGAGAAGGTGGGAAAGATATGACCTAGTGAGATAATAAAAGCATGTGTGTATGAAATCCATGTCTGAGGGGTCATGTATCATCGTGCCATACGTGTTCTAAATCAAGCTTCGAGGTATTGCGAAGTATACATTTGAATCCTTCTTATCCCGTATTAAGGGTCTGTGGATGGGCTGTCAAACTCTACCGAGCTCTTTCCGGCTTTTGGTTACAACAAATGGGGTGCACATTAGTTGATGATACATGGAGGGGGAGAGTATGTGGATGCTAATATGTGAAAATCACCTGTCGACTATGTGGGATACTACCTGGAGGTTGTAGAGATGAAGATAAGAAACGAGCGTTATAAATGCAGTCATATAACTATGTGAGATTTAGTATACAGTCGCCGATTGGGGTCTTGTTGATGTCTTGTCTGATGTCTTGTTGGGATCGTCGGGTCTTTACTGTAGCTTTGAGGTTTATTGGCAAACAAAAAGCTTCTTCAAGTGTCCATAAAAAGAATTACAGTCTCTAAAAAGCTCATCAGGTGTTTGTGACACAGTTCATCATTGGTCTTGTACAAACGGTCATCAAATTCTTCTTCCAGGCGGATCTCTTGGTACCTCGGAGAAAATCAAAGGAGAAACGGGTGAAAGAAACGGTCCTTGGAATCATATCTTATCACAACATCGTCTCAATCGTTGGGTCATAAATTCACTTCCGGCAACACTTTTCCAATGTAACACAATCCCTCTGAGTTTGGGGCAAGGAACCTATACGCCTTTCTCCCACATATGAAAATATGCGTCATCGGGGAGAACATATGGGACAGAATATGACATAACCATTTACAAACCTTCCATGAAAACAGTCCTATCCCTAACTCTCTCATCTGTCTAGTACACGTATCAGGCTGTATGACATGTGCACAGTATCCTGGTGATACTTCTCCAACTCGCATGATCCTACTTCCTAGGGTGTACCTATACTGGAAATATTTTCCACTGTTGGCTATTTGGCGTATAAGTTCTGAGTCTAGGGGCATTCTGTCGGCTCTGTGTGAGAATGTCATGGTTTGGTTGTTCCATGACACTTCCCAATTTCCCGGCTTTCGGGGATTGGAAATGTTAAAACACATTAGGGACCTATCTACATGGTATTGGTGGAGCTTTAAACTAGGAGGACTAGAAACATTAAATCTCTTGTCCACCGGTCTCCCACCCCTTAACTCAAGTACCTCATCTACCGTTAAAGGATATGGCACTAGTCCTGACTTACTATGACCTTGAGGTACTTGTGAGCACACCCAACAGTCTGTCTGATTTAACACTTTACCCACCAATGAGTGATAGTCACTCAATGGATGCCGGTCCATATTGATATTAAAACGGGACTGACATTCCTTGATGCAACCGTCCTCAACTATGTTGTCACAATTCCTACAGATAAAATTCTCTTCAGCTAACAATCCTTCACAATGTCTATTGATAACATGGCTACCAGATCGTTTTTTGATACTCGCCTTTGCTCGGTGATTGTGTTGCTCTTGGAACTCTACGCCTCCATCCTGATCATCAGATCTCATTCCAGATCCTTTCTCGACCTCACTGGTACTCTCACCGAAACAGACTGCTCTGGTCAACAACAGGGTCAACAGGAAAACACGGACTGCAGTCTCTTGGGGCGAGTCCATCTTGCAGGAGGAGAAAGAGATAGTTGTAATGGGGGTACAGAAAATAATTGAAGGGGAAAAAAAAACTTGTTACGATGATTTGTCC
Source organism: Pseudophryne corroboree (assembly GCF_028390025.1). Taxonomy (NCBI): domain Eukaryota; kingdom Metazoa; phylum Chordata; class Amphibia; order Anura; family Myobatrachidae; genus Pseudophryne; species Pseudophryne corroboree. Next base: position 392,955,270 of record NC_086445.1, read on the forward strand.
TCTGGTCTTGTTGTTGTTCTTGCTCAGTTGTCATCTCAAAGGTGCTGTCTCTCAGTCTTCCCAAAACGAACACTCCGGTGATACAATATTCTTTCCAAATCAGCGATCTTTCTGTAAGGAGCAAAAATCTTGCATTACCATTTGTCTAACTGATGTGTGACATACCATCCGTAAAACATGAAAGAACAAAAAAGAGAGAGAACAATTTGAAAAGGAAAAACATTATCAGATTTTCATCAACAGGCTGTCACATCAACATGTCCACCAGTATCTCTGCATAATCTCCCCCCACCAGTATTTCCCCTCTCCACCCTTTATGTCTGGCCAAACACAACGATGTTGGTAAGACATACTGGGGTTAGGTAGACCTCTGAAAAGACCAAGTAGCCATGTGACGTTTGAGTTCTGCTGGTGAAAGTTACAGATGAGAAGAAAACATTTAAAGATAAATTACAAAGTTTACCCGGCCGTCCCTGTGTCTTACAAGGAAATGACCTCCCAATTTCATTAACTGTAACCTCAGGCTTACTATCAAGGCTACTGATTAGCTTTACTGGCTGCAAATTACAGGTGCGGCCCAAAATTCTTCCTATATGATCCCTGATTACAATTTTGTGTGTCATAACTTTGCTCGTGTTCTTGTCTAGGAGGTCTGACTTTATGTGGGCTGTTACAGTTGCTGGCATAATGCCCTTCTCTTTTACAAAGATAACAAACCCTTGGCTACCTCCATGTGCCAGTGGCCTGGGGTTTTGGTCGATTTGATGCCTCCTCTAGTGCTTGGATGCTCATCACCATCAACCGCTCTCCCTGTGCTTCCCTGGTTCTTTGGATATTACGGTCATGCTCGATAGCGGACTCTCTTAATGCAGCCACCGAGATACCTCTCCAGTGAGGTAGAGAGGTTTGTACCCTGATTCTTAGTGTCTTTTAAGCCGTCCATTAATACGGACACAGCTACCTCCCTATGATGTACATTATCCTCAATGTCCGTGATCCCAGTGTATCTAGATATTTCCTGCAGTGCTCGATGGAAATATTCCGCTGCCATTTCACATTCTTTTTGTCTAATGGAGAAAATTTTGTTCCACTCGACAATAGTTGGGAAATATACTCCTAATTGCAGATTGATTTGTCGTACATTCTCCTGGGTGTATTCCTCAGTGAGGGGTACGTCTGCGTCTAATCTACAATCAGTGATGAATTTTGCAGGATCAATGTTGGAAGGTAAACATACTCGTAGCACTGTTCGCCAATCTTTGTTTGTGGGTTCTGCGGTGTTACTTAATTCTTTAATAAACCTCTGACATGCGGCTAGATCTCTCCTGGGATCAGGAAATTCAGACATAATTGTCCTCAATTCCATCCGGGACCAGGGACAATGCATAGCAATGTCTCTGACGGGAGTGACTCCCTGAGCGTCAGTCCTCCCATTGGGGACTGTGATCACCCTGACAGGATTCAGCTCAACCACACCATCTTGTGTTGACTCTACAATGTGAGGTGCAATTGCCCGTGCATGATATACAATACCATACTTACCTGTGGACACGACCACACCTGACCCTCCGTTAGGGGGCTTGACTACTGCCTTTACCGATTGGGCCGTGCCCACCTGGGTGTCTCGTATGATGGCTGCTGGAAGAGGTGCCGACATCCTCCTGGGCTCACTTTCTTGCTTGTAATCCTGAGGGAAGTTTAACATGGAGTGCAACTTGCACGGGTTAGAATTTGTACGTTTATCAGTTTTCCTTCTATCATTTTTACATTTATTACAATTATTCTTATCATTAATACAGTTACTAAGTGCACAATTATCATCATATCCCCGTATGTCATTCTCTGTAGCCATTGCTTCTCTAGTTGCCATGTGTTTCCTGCTAAGGTGAGAACCAGCTGTGTAAGCTACTTACCTTTGTATCTCACCTTCCTGTTGCCTTATCTGTAAACAATCATAATGTCTAATCCGTTGCTTCCCGGATTTTATGAGACAGATCCTTCTCCTTAAATTATGCAATACCTCTGAGTCAAAACTACCTATCCCAGGAAATGGTGCTATATCCCCCACAGTCATTCGTGTCCATTCATCACAAAAGGTCTCAGTGGGGGGACCATACTTCCCCCACATTACTAACCGAGCAGACCCTCGGGGTCTGCAAGCCTCTTCAGTCTGAACCCTGACTGCTAAACGTCCCTGTGTTGTGCACTTGGCTTTTATTGTGGACCTTTTTAACACAGAAAAACTTCCTAAAATGCACCAAACACAGTAGTCTACGGTGGGAGTTTTCCAAGCTCTTCCACCAGCTTCTTGTGCTCCGAGTACAACGGATCCGCCCCTTTTAGCAGACCCACGTAATCGTTGCAGGCCCTACCAGCGAAAATTCCTTACCTTTATATTTTACACAAATCACGCTTGCATGTGCTCCCTACAACACGCATGAGGGCAATTTAAATATACGACCTCATATCACGTTGCGTTATTGGTCACACATACAACCGTGCGGTCCAATCGTACCACTTATAGATACTTGTTATCTATAAATGGTAGGATCACTGGAGTCTTCCTACTGTGCTCCACAACAGCCGGAGCGTAATACCACGAAAACTTTATCACACTCCGTCGCACGTTTTCACCTAGATCGTGCTCATCACGTATTCACCTAGACCGTGATTCACCAAGTTTCACCAAGACTTCACCAAGATTTCACCAAGACCTCACCAAGACCACCAAGACTACCAAGAGGAGTTCAATACACTCATACCGTTTTCAGCCCACACTATCATTCTATAGTTTTCTGATCAGAAAAAAAATAATCATTTCCCGTAATCTGATAGCTCTCCCCAGAGGTATTACAGTAAAGTAAGGTATTTAAACTAAATTTTGGAAACTGAACAAATGTGTGCTATTATCTTTGTGGCTTCCGTGTCGCCTTACTAAAACAATACTATCGTGTGATTTGTGTTTAGTGGGCGCATCTGCACACTGCGTTGCATAATATACGCCACGTGTGTAGGCTTTTGCGTACGTAATCTCGCACGTTGCCCGAGACACGTATGCAAAAGGCCAGATACGCTCACAGTAACGCAAATAACACACTTCTATAAATATAAACGATATTTAGCTATAATCGCTTATCGAACACCACACAGTATCCGCTATGCTGTGTGCGTGCCTCTTATAATTACTCCCTTTAAATATTACTCTTTATAATATCAACTAAATAGCACCAAATTTCCTCAGTACGTTATCAATGCAAATGGCAAACAGGAAGGTAGATAGGTGAAAATACACAGATACAATACAATTCTAAATTAATCTAATAACATTGATGTAAGCACACATATATAGTATTACATCTATGTACTAATCACTATTACATCTATGAGACCCATTCACTTCTCTAATTTGCATATGAATGTGCCCTTGACTGTGTGTGAGGGTGAGTCTCTTCACTGCTGGGGAAAAAAACAATTACACAGGTTAATTTGCATTTCAATGGTTATCCTACAACCAGCAGAGAATCCTAGAAGCTTGGAGGTAAAGAAACCAAAAAAAAAACCAAAACTTTGTTTTATCTGTGTATCGTTCTTAAATCAAATATTCATTTTACTATTAACTTACATTAAACCCTATCTAAACTATTTATAATTGATTATGATATGGATTAAATAAATGCATTGGTAACTCAAATGGTGATTTCTTTTTGACGAGGGACGGCTGATTATTCTTGAGTCAACTGAAAATCAGCCATTCAGAAAAAAACAAAACATTTTTGACCTTCCCAAAATGGCCGCTGCTCCTCCCCCTTCCACATCCATGAGGGTTACACAAAATGGAGGGCAGACCATGCGGCTTCTATTGTCACAAAAAAAATCACCATCCAAGCCCCTGAAGTTATTTTAGGCCTGGGTTAAAAATAAAACTATCAAGCTATGCAGAGCGATTAAAAATACTTTTAAACCTATTTAAACAGACAAGCGATCCAATCTGAATCAAACACGATATGACTCATTCGAACCCCGTTCCGCAACGATATGGTCAGATATGCAGAGTACATGTGTTGCGTGTGCAGTTGGCACCAAATAGAAATTAAAACCAGATTTAAAAAGACAATAGCTTAACGTTCTTACCTTCTGGAACCGGATTCCACCAGCATCCCTACAAACCAAGAGAAGCAGACGCTCATCCGATCAGCACTACTGTATCCCCAACCACAAACACGGATACAGGGGATACCTTTCCGCCCTTTGCTGATCGATAAAGTCTGCCTGTTTTCGCTTGACTGCGGATATGAGGTGGACCGACGAGCCCTCAATTGATAAAGCTAATTATTTACCTTTTAACATAAGCTATTTACTAATACCGTGTAGCCGTAATGGCCGCTAAACCACGTGCACGTGCTACGCACTTCGTACGCTATTTGCGTACAAAGACCTCACACGTGGTACGCAAGTTGCGTACACACGCTGCACTGGGTGTACGGAATACACACAGCGAGCGTACACACAGACCGTAACCTATATAAAGGACCATGGGGAGTAGCGGCTCCGCAGGAGACTGGGCACAAAAGTAAAGCTTTAGGACTACCGGGTGTGCACTGGCTCCTCCCCCTATGACCCTCCTCCAAGCCTCAGTTAGATTTTTGTGCCCGGCCGAGAAGGGTGCACACTAGGGGCTCTCCTGAGCTTCTTAGTGAAAGTTTAGTTTTAGGTTTTTTATTTTCAGTGAGACCTGCTGGCAACGGGCTCACTGCATCGAGAGACTAAGGGGAGAAGAAGCGAACTCACCTGCGTGCAGAGTGGATTGGGCTTCTTAGGCTACTGGACACCATTAGCTCCAGAGGGACCGAACACAGGCCCAGCCTCGGAGCTCGGTCCCAGAGCCGCGCCGCCGGCCCCCTTACAGAGCCAGAAGCAAGAAGAGGTCCGGAAAAATCGGCGGCAGAAGACATCCTGTCTTCACCAAGGTAGCGCACAGCACTGCAGCTGTGCGCCATTGCTCCTCAGCACACTTCACACTTCGGTCACTGAGGGTGCAGGGCGCTAGGGGGGGGGCGCCCTGAGCAGCAATAAAAACACCTTGGCTGGCGATAATACATCACATATAGCCCCCAGGGCTATATGGATGAATTTTAACCCCTGCCAGATTCCACACAAAAACGGGAGAAAAGGCCGCCGAGAAGGGGGCGGAGCCTATCTCCTCAGCACACTGGCGCCATTTTCTCTCACAGCTCCGTTGGAGGGAAGCTCCCTAGCTCTCCCCTGCAGTTACTACACTACAGAAAGGGGTTAAAAAAGAGAGGGGGGCACTAATTAGGCGCAGTATAACAATACAGCAGCTATAAGGGGAAAAACACTTATATAAGGTTATCCCTGTATATATATATAGCGCTCTGGTGTGTGCTGGCATACTCTCCCTCTGTCTCCCCAAAGGGCTAGTGGGGTCCTGTCCTCTATCAGAGCATTCCCTGTGTGTGTGCTGTGTGTCGGTACGTTGTGTCAACATGTATGAGGAGGAAAATGAGGTGGAGGCGGAGCAATTGCCTGTAACAGAGATGTCACCCCCTAGGGAGTCGACACCTGAGTGGATGAGCTTATGGAAGGAATTATGTGACAGTGTCAGCTCTTTACAAAAGATTGATGACATGAGACAGCCGGCGACTCAGCCTGTGCCTGTCCAGGTGTCTCAAAAGCCATCTGGGGCTCTAAAACGCCCGTTACCGCAGATGGCAGATACAGACGCCGACACGGATACTGACTCCAGTGTCGACGATTAAGAGACGAATGTGACTTCCAGTAGGGCCACACGTTACATGATTGAGGCTATGGAAAATGTTTTTACACATTTCTGATAATACCACTACCACTAAAAAGGGTATTATGTTGGGTGAGAAAAAACTGCCTGTAGTTTTTCCTGCATCTGAGGAATTAAATGAAGTGTGTGATGATGCGTGGGTTTCCCCCGATAAAAACTGTTAATTCCTAAAAAGTTATTAGCATCATACCCCTTCCCGCCAGAGGATAGGGCACGTTGGGAAACACCCCTTAGGGTGAATAAAGCGCTCACACGCTTGTCTAAACAGGTGGCACTACCGTCCCCGGATACGGCCGCCCTTAAAGAACCTGCTGACAGAAAGCAGTAAAATATCCTAAAATGTATATACACTCACACGGGTGTGATACTGCGACCAGCAATCGCCTCAGCCTGAATGTGCAGTGCTGGGGTGGCTTGGTCGGATTCCCTGACTGACAATATTGATACCCTAGATAGGGACAGTATATTACTAACTATAGAGCATTTAAAAGATGCATTTCTATATATGCGTGATGCACAGAGGGATATTTGCCGACTGGCATCAAGAGTAAGTGCGCTGTCCATTTCTGCCAGAAGAGGGTTATGGACAAGACAGTGGTCAGGTGATGCTGATTCCATAAGGCATATGGAAGTATCGCCTTATAAAAGGGAGGAGTTATTTGGGGTAGGTCTAACAGACCTGGTGGCCACGGCAACGGCTGGAAAATCCACATTTTTACCCCAGGTAGCTTCTCAACCTAAGAAGACGAAGTCCTCAGCATGACGCTGGGGCTTTACAAACGGTCTCAGGCACGGTGGGGGCCCGTCTCAAGAAATTCGAGACGTCTCCCCCTCGCCGTTTCATAAAGTCTGCTTTACCGACGTCTCCCTCAGACAGGGAGACAGTATTGCAAGCCATTCACAGGCTGTATTCCCAGCAGGTGATAATCAAGGTACCCCTCCTGCAACAGGGAAAGGGGTACTATTCCACACTATTTGTGGTACCGAAGCCGGACGGCTCGGTGAGACCAATTTTACATCTAAAATCCTTGAACACTTACATACAAAGGTTCAAATTCAAGATTGAGTCACTCAGAGCAGTGATTGCAAACCTGGAAGAAGGGGACTATATGGTCTCTCTGGACATCAAAGATGCTTACCTACATGTCCCAATTTACCCTTCTCCAAGGGTACCTCAGGTTTGTGGTACAGAACTGTCACTATCAGTTTCAGACGCTGCCGTTTGGATTGTCCACGGCACCCCGGGTCTTTACCAAGGTAATGGCCGAAATGATGATACTCCTTCGAAAGAAGGGAGTTTTAGTTATCCCTTACTTGGACGATCTCCTGATAAGGGCAAGATCCAGGGAACAGTTGGAAGTCGGGGTAGCACTATCTCAGATAGTGCTGCGGCAGCACGGTTGGATTCTCAATATTCCAAAATCGCAGCTGATCCCGACGACACGCCTTCTATTCCTAGGGATGATCCTGGACACAGTCCAGAAAAAGGTGTTTTCTCCCGGAGGAGAAAGCCAGGGAGTTATCCGAACTAGTCAGAAACCTCCTAAATCCAGGCCACGTGTCAGTGCATCAGTGCACAAGGGTCCTGGGAAAAATGGTGGCTTCCTACGAAGCAATTCCATTCGGCAGATTCCACGCAAGAGTCCGGATCGCATCTTCAGATGCATCAGCGGATAACCCTGTCACCAAAGACAAGGATGTCTCTCCTGTGGTGGTTGCAGAGTGCTCATCTTCTAGAGGGCCGCAGATTCGGCATTCAGGACTGGGTCCTGGTGACCACGGATGCCAGCCTGCGAGGCTGGGGAGCAGTCACACAGGGAAGAAATTTCCAGGGCTTGTGGTCTAGCCTGGAGACATCACTTCACATAAATATTTTGGAGCTAAGGGCCATTTACAATGCCCTAAGCCAAGCAAGACCTCTGCTTCAAGGTCAGCCGGTGCTGATCCGGTCGGACAACATCACGGCAGTCGCCCACGTAAACAGACAGGGCGGCACAAGAAGCAGGAGGGCAATGGCAGAAGCTGCAAGGATTTTTCGCTGGGCGGAAAATCATGTGATAGCACTGTCAGCAGTGTTCATTCCGGGAGTGGACAACTGGGAAGCAGACTTCCTCAGCAGGCACGACCTCCAACCGGGAAAGTGGGGACTTCACCCAGAAGTCTTCCACATGATTGTAAACCATTGGGAAAAACCAAAGGTGGACATGATGGCATCCCGCCTAAACAAAAAATTGGACAGATATTGCGCCAGGTCAAGGGACCCTCAGGCAATAGCTGTGGACGCTCTGGTAACACCGTGGGTGTACCAGTCAGTGTATGTGTTCCCTCCTCTTCCTCTCATACCAAAAGTATGAGAATTATAAGAAGGAGGGGAGTAAGAACTATACTCGTGGCTCCGGATTGGCCAAGAAGGACTTGGTACCCGGAACTTCAAGAGATGCCCACGGAGGACCCGTGGCCTCTACCTCTAAGAAGGGACCTGCTCCAGCAAGGACCCTGTCTATTCCAAGAATTACCGCGGCTGCGTTTGACGGCAGGGCGGTTGAACGCCGGATCCTGAAGGAAAAAGGCATTCCGGATGAAGTCATCCCTACCCTGGTCAAGCCAGGAAGGATGTAACCGCAAAACATTATCACCGCATTTGGCGAAAATATGTTGCGTGGTGCGAGGCCAGTAAGGCCCCGATGGAGGAATTTCAACTAGGTCGATTCCTGCATTTCCTGTAAACAGGAATGTCTATGGGCCTAAAATTGGGGTCCATTAAGGTTCAAATTTCGGCCCTGTCAATTTTCTTCCAGAAAGAACTAGCTTCACTACCTGAAGTTCAGACGTCTGTAAAAAGGGGTACTGCATGTACAGCCTCCTTTTGTGCCTCCAGTGGCACCTTGGGATCTCAATGTAGTTTTGGGGTTCCTAAAGTCACATTGGTTTGAACCACTTGAATTTGTGGAGTTAAAATATCTCACATGGAAAGTGGTCATGTTGTTGGCCCTGGCCTCGGCCAGGCACGTGTCAGAATTGGCGGGCTTTATCCTGTAAAAGCCCTTATCTGATCTTCCATTCAGACAGGGCGGAATTGAGGACTCGTCCTCATTTTCTCCCTAAGGTGGTTTCAGTGTTTCATCTGAACCAATCTATTGTGGTACCTGCGGCTACTAGTGACTTGGAGGACTCCAAGTTGTTGGACGTAGTCAGGGCCTTGAAAATATATGTTTCCAGGACGGCTGGAGTCAGGAAATCTGGCTCGCTGTTTATCCTGTATGCACCCAACAAGCTGGGTGCTCCTGCTTCTAAGCAGACTATTGCTCGTTGGATTTGTAGTACAATTCAGCTTGCACATTCTGTGGCAGGCCTGCCACAGCCAAAATCTGTAAAAGCCCATTCCACAAGGAAGGTGGGCTCATCTTGGGCGGCTGCCCGAGGGGTCTCGGCGTTACAACTTTGCCGAGCAGCTACTTGGTCAGGGGCAAACACGTTTGCTAAATTCTACAAATTTGATACCCTGGCTGAGGAGGACCTGGAGTTCTCTCATTCGGTGCTGCAGAGTCATCCGCACTCTCCCGCCCGTTTGGGAGCTTTGGTATAATCCCCATGGTCCTTACGAAGTTCCCAGCATCCACTAGGACGTCAGAGAAAATAAGAATTTACTTACCGATAATTCTATTTCTCGTAGTCCGTAGTGGATGCTGGGCGCCCATCCCAAGTGCGGATTGTCTGCAATACTTGTACATAGTTATTGTTAACTAATTCGGGTTATTATTGTTGTGAGCCATCTTTTCAGAGGCTCCTCTGTTATCATGCTGTTAACTGGGTTCAGATCACAGGTTGTACGGTGTGATTGGTGTGGCTGGTATGAGTCTTACACGGGATTCAAAATCCTTCCTTATTGTGTACGCTCGTCCGGGCACAGTATCCTAACTGAGGCTTGGAGGAGGGTCATAGGGGGAGGAGCCAGTGCACACCAGGTAGTCCTAAAGCTTTACTTTTGTGCCCAGTCTCCTGCAGAGCCGCTATTCCCCATGGTCCTTACGGAGTTCCCAGCATCCACTACGGACTACGAGAAATAGAATTATCGGTAAGTAAATTCTTATTTTAAACACAGAATATGCTTACACTGTAAACCTTAATACCGTGGTACTATAATGATGTAACACTGAACCTTTGTGAGTATGCAAGCTGTTTGAGCAATTGAGATGCTCTGAAACCCTTAGCACTTATATGGTGAATCACACAAACACTTGTTAAGGTTCCAACACCTTACCAGATGATTTTTAGTAAGTAAAAGGGAAAAGAATACAGATTACAGCTTATACACTACAAACCTAACATTAATAACTAAACAGACTAACTAAATAGAAATATACACAATAGCGAACGATTGCAAATACAAATAAACAGAAAGGGAATAAATGGCAAACACTTATAGGTTAGCTAAAGGAGAACAATTGCATACATACAGAGTAACGAAATGGCCACAGAGAAAACTTACACACTTGTCAATGAATCGCATGCGCTATCTGGAAACCAGCTCTCAGTCATCATGGGGAAAACCTTGTGGAGAGAAGTGAGAGCTGGTCTGGCTATGGGGGTCTTTATATACACAGCATACTGTACACTACAAAGGTCCTATAATCTCATTGGTCATTGGACACAGGAATTTGTCTCTGCATTATAACAAAAGGTCATAGGTGGGTTCGTACGGGGGGATGTGTCTCTATCCAACTGCTCAGGTGGGAGGCATCCTCAGGACTCCCACCTCATGTGTAATAAAACAGCAAATACATTTCTCTATCGTCCTAAGTGGATGCTGGGGTTCCTGAAAGGACCATGGGGAATAGCGGCTCCGCAGGAGACAGGGCACAAAAAAGTAAAGCTTTACTAGGTCAGGTGGTGTGCACTGGCTCCTCCCCCTATGACCCTCCTCCAGACTCCAGTTAGATTTTGTGCCCGAACGAGAAGGGTGCAATCTAGGTGGCTCTCCTAAAGAGCTGCTTAGAGAAAGTTTAGTTTAGGTTTTTTTCTTTACAGTGAGTCCTGCTGGCAACAGGATCACTGCAACGTGGGACTTAGGGGGAAAGTAGTAAACTCACCTGCATGCAGAGTGGATTTGCTGCTTGGCTACTGGACACCATTAGCTCCAGAGGGATCGAACACAGGCCCAGCCGTGGAGTCCGGTCCCGGAGCCGCGCCGCCGACCCCCTTGCAGATGCTGAAGCGTGAAGAGGTCCGGAAACCGGCGGCTGAAGACTCCTCAGTCTTCATAAGGTAGCGCACAGCACTGCAGCTGTGCGCCATTTTCCTCTCAGCACACTTCACTGGGCAGTCACTGAGGGTGCAGAGCGCTGGGGGGGGGCGCTCTGAGAGGCAAATATAAACCTTATACAAGGCTAAAAATACCTCACATATAGCCCATAGGGGCTATATGGAGATATTTAACCCCTGCCTGACTGGAAAAATAGCGGGAGAAGAACCCGCCGAAAAAGGGGCGGGGCCTATCTCCTCAGCACACGGCGCCATTTTCTGTCACAGCTCCGCTGGTCAGAACGGCTCCCAGGTCTCTCCCCTGCACTGCACTACAGAAACAGGGTAAAACAGAGAGGGGGGGCACATTAATGGCTATATATATATATATATTAAAGCAGCTATAAGGGAGCACTTAATATAAGGATATCCCTTGTATATATAGCGCTTTGTGGTGTGTGCTGGCAGACTCTCCCTCTGTCTCCCCAAAAGGGCTAGTGGGTCCTGTCTTCATTAGAGCATTCCCTGTGAGTTTGCGGTGTGTGTCGGTACGTGGTGTCGACATGTATGAGGACGATATTGGTGTGGAGGCGGAGCAATTGCCAAATATGCAGATGTCACCCCCCAGGGGGTCGACACCAGAATGGATGCCTTTATTTGTGGAATTACGTGATGGTTTATCTTCCCTTAAACAGTCAGTTGAGGACATGAGGCGGCCGGACAATCAATTAATGCCTGTCCAGGCGCCTCAAACACCGTCAGGGGCTGTAAAACGCCCTTTGCCTCAGTCGGTCGACACAGACCCAGACACGGGCACTGATTCCAGTGACGACGGTAGAAATTCAAACGTATTTTCCAGTAGGGCCACACGTTATATGATTTTGGCAATGAAGGAGACGTTACATTTAGCTGATACTACAGATACCGTAAAACAGGGTATTATGTATGGTGTGAAAAAACTACAAACAGTTTTTCCTGAATCAGAAGAATTAAATGACGTGTGTGATGAAGCGTGGGTTGCTCCTGATAAAAAGTTGATAATTTCAAAAAAGTTATTGGCATTATACCCTTTCCCGCCAGAGGTTAGGGCGCCCTGGGAAACACCCCCTAAGGTGGACAAGGCGCTCACACGCTTATCCAAACAAGTGGCGTTACCCTCTCCTGAGACGGCCGCACTTAAGGATCCATCAGATAGAAAGATGGAAGTTATTCAAAAGAATATATACACACATGCAGGTGTTATACTACGACCAGCTATAGCAACTGCCTGGATGTGCAGTGCTGGAGTAGTTTGGTCAGAATCCCTGATTGAAAATATTGATACCCTAGATAGGGACAATGTTTTACTGTCGTTAGAACAAATAAAGGATGCATTTATCTATATGCGTGATGCACAGAGGGATATTTGCACACTGGCATCTCGGATGAGTGCTATGTCCATTTCAGCCAGAAGAGCCTTATGGACACGACAGTGGACAGGCGATGCGGATTCAAAACGTCACATGGAGGTTTTGCCGTATAAAGGGGAGGAGTTATTTGGAGTTGGTCTATCAGACTTGGTGGCCACGGCTACTGCCGGGAAATCCACTTTTTTACCTCAAGTCACTCCCCAACAGAGAAAGGCACCGACCTTTCAACCGCAGCCTTTTCGCTCCTACAAAAATAAGAGAGCAAAGGGCTTGTCGTACCTGCCACGAGGCAGAGGAAGAGGGAAGAGACACCAACAGGCAGCTCCTTCCCAGGAACAGAAGCCCTCCCCGGCTCCTGCAAAAACCTCAGCATGACGCTGGGGCCTCTCAAGCGGACTCGGGGACAGTGGGGGGCCGTCTCAAAAATTACAGCGCGCAGTGGGCTCACTCGCAGGTAGACCCCTGGATCCTGCAGATAATATCTCAGGGGTACAGGTTGGAATTAGAGACGGATCCTCCTCATCGTTTCCTGAAGTCTGCCTTACCAACCGTCTCTTCCGAAAGGGAGAGGGTGTTGGAAGCCATTCACAAGCTGTACGCTCAGCAGGTGATAGTCAAAGTACCCCTATTACAACAAGGAAAGGGGTATTATTCCACTCTATTTGTGGTACCGAAGCCGGATGGCTCGGTAAGGCCTATTCTAAATCTGAAGTCCTTGAACCTCTACATAAAAAAGTTCAAGTTCAAGATGGAGTCACTCAGAGCAGTGATAGCGAACCTGGAAGAAGGGGACTTTATGGTATCCTTGGACATCAAGGATGCGTATCTACACGTTCCGATTTACCCCGCACACCAGGGGTACCTCAGGTTCATTGTTCAAAACTGTCACTATCAGTTTCAGACGCTGCCGTTCGGATTGTCCACGGCGCCTCGGGTCTTTACCAAGGTAATGGCCGAGATGATGATTCTTCTTCGAAGAAAAGGCGTATTAGTTATCCCATACTTGGACGATCTCCTAATAAGGGCAAGGTCCAGAGAACAGCTGGAGACAGCTTTAGCACTATCTCAAGAGGTGCTAAGACAACACGGGTGGATTCTGAATATTCCAAAATCCCATTTAATCCCGACAACTCGTCTGCTGTTCCTAGGAATGATTCTGGACACGGTTCAGAAAAAGGTTTTCCTTCCAGAGGAAAAAGCCAAGGAGTTATCCGATCTGGTCAGGAACCTCCTAAAACCAGGAAAAGTGTCAGTACATCAATGCACAAGAGTCCTGGGAAAAATGGTGGCTTCTTACGAAGCAATTCCATTCGGCAGATTCCATGCAAGAATATTCCAAAGGGATCTGTTGGACAAATGGTCAGGGTCGCATCTGCAGATGCACCTGCGAATAACCCTGTCACCAAAGACAAGGGTGTCACTTCTGTGGTGGTTGCAGAAGGCTCACCTATTAGAAGGCCGCAGATTCGGCATTCAGGATTGGATCCTGGTGACCACGGACGCCAGCCTGAGAGGCTGGGGAGCAGTCACACAAGGAAGAAACTTCCAGGGAGTATGGACGAGTCTGGAAAAGTCTCTTCACATAAACATTCTGGAACTAAGAGCAATCTACAATGCTCTAAGCCAGGCGGAACTTCTCCTGCAAGGAAAGCCGGTGTTGATTCAGTCGGACAACATCACGGCGGTCGCCCATGTAAACAGGCAGGGCGGCACAAGAAGCAGGAGTGCAATGGCAGAAGCTGCCAAGATTCTTCGCTGGGCGGAGAATCACGTGATAGCACTGTCAGCAGTGTTCATCCCGGGCGTGGACAACTGGGAAGCAGACTTCCTCAGCAGACACGATCTTCATCCGGGAGAGTGGGGTCTACATCCAGAAGTCTTCAACATGTTAATAGACCGTTGGGAAAGACCAATTGTAGACATGATGGCGTCTCGCCTCAACAAGAAACTGGACAAATATTGCGCCAGGTCAAGAGATCCACAGGCAATAGCTGTGGACGCACTGGTAACTCCTTGGGTGTACCAGTCAGTGTATGTGTTTCCTCCTCTGCCGCTCATACCAAAGGTATTGAAGATCATACGGCAAAGAAGAGTAAGAACAATACTAGTGGTTCCGGATTGGCCGAGAAGGACTTGGTATCCGGAACTTCAAGAGATGCTCACGGACGAACCGTGGCCTCTACCTCTGAGAAGGGACCTGCTACAGCAGGGTCCCTGTCTTTTTCAAGACTTACCGCGGCTGCGTTTGACGGCATGGCGGTTGAACGCCAGATCCTAAAAGGGAAAGGCATTCCAGAAGAAGTCATTCCTACCTTGATTAAGGCACGGAAGGAAGTCACCGTGAAACATTATCACCGCATTTGGCGAAAATATGTAGCGTGGTGCGAGGATCGGAGGGTTCCGACGGAGGAATTCCAACTGGGTCGTTTCCTACATTTCCTGCAATCAGGATTATCTATGGGTCTCAAATTGGGATCCATTAAGGTTCAAATTTCGGCCCTGTCAATATTCTTCCAAAAAGAATTGGCCTCTGTCCCTGAGGTCCAGACTTTTGTCAAGGGAGTACTGCATATACAGCCTCCTGTGGTGCCTCCGGTGGCACCGTGGGATCTAAATGTAGTTTTAGATTTCCTCAAATCCCATTGGTTTGAACCATTGAAAAAGGTGGATTTGAAATATCTCACATTGAAAGTGACTATGTTACTAGCCCTGGCCTCTGCCAGGAGAGTATCTGAATTGGCGGCTTTATCTTATAAAAGTCCTTATCTAATCTTCCATTCGGATAGGGCAGAACTGCGGACTCGTCCGCATTTTCTCCCTAAAGTGGTATCAGCATTTCATCTGAACCAACCTATTGTGGTGCCTGCGGCCACTAGCGACTTGGAGGACTCCAAGTTGTTGGACGTTGTCAGAGCCTTAAAAATATACATTGCAAGGACGGCTGGAGTCAGAAAATCTGACTCGCTGTTTATATTGTATGCACCCAACAAGTTGGGCGCACCTGCTTCTAAGCAGTCGATTGCTCGTTGGATTTGTAACACAATTCAACTTGCACATTCTGTGGCAGGCCTGCCACAGCCTAAAACTGTAAAAGCCCACTCCACAAGGAAGGTGGGCTCATCTTGGGCGGCTGCCCGAGGGGTCTCGGCATTACAACTCTGCCGAGCAGCTACGTGGTCGGGGGAGAACACGTTTGTAAAATTTTACAAATTTGATACCCTGGCAAAGGAGGACCTGGAGTTCTCTCATTCGGTGCTGCAGAGTCATCCGCACTCTCCCGCCCGTTTGGGAGCTTTGGTATAATCCCCATGGTCCTTTCAGGAACCCCAGCATCCACTTAGGACGATAGAGAAAATAAGAATTTACTTACCGATAATTCTATTTCTCGGAGTCCGTAGTGGATGCTGGGCGCCCATCCCAAGTGCGGATTATCTGCAATACTTGTACATAGTTATTGTTAACTAATTCGGGTTATTGTTAAGGAGCCATCTTTAAGAGGCCCTTTCTGTTGTCATACTGTTAACTGGGTTTAGATCACAAGTTGTACGGTGTGATTGGTGTGGCTGGTATGAGTCTTACCCGGGATTCAAAATGCCTCCCTTATTGTGTATGCTCGTCCGGGCACAGTACCTAACTGGAGTCTGGAGGAGGGTCATAGGGGGAGGAGCCAGTGCACACCACCTGACCTAGTAAAGCTTTACTTTTTTGTGCCCTGTCTCCTGCGGAGCCGCTATTCCCCATGGTCCTTTCAGGAACCCCAGCATCCACTACGGACTCCGAGAAATAGAATTATCGGTAAGTAAATTCTTATTTTAAAGTCCATAAACTACTTTTACATATAACTATACGCTGGAGCGACCGATCTCTTCCTAACCAACACCGGAATGTTTCTAATAAAATACTCTTTAGTTAGACACTAGACACCACCATTCAACCTTTGTCTGACCCTTCATATCATGCAAAGAGGAATCCCCATGTCCACAAACCATTTACACTAAACATACTTGCAGACATTATTAAGGGGATTAATATCTACAAAACACACTATAAAGGTTAACTATGCTATAAACAAGTCGCCCGCTACAAGCTCATAAACTCTACCGTAAATACGCATATACCGCGCGTAATCGCCGGAGCGAGCGTACGCAATTTGCGGACATGTGCACGTACAGCAGACTAAATGCACGAGCAGCGGGCATGTGCATGGGGTTAGTATATGGCAATGTGAAGCACGATATTTTTCGACTTTGACAGAAGTATGCAGGAAAATAGCACTTTCAATTGCACAAAATTTGCACAGATATTTGTGTAAAAGTAGCGCAATATTAGCAAAAAAAAAACCTTATTAACATAAAAGCAGCTTAATATTAGGATAAAAGTAGCAAAGAGTGAATTAATCATCACTGGTGCCTATACAGAAGACTGACAGCGTGCCTACTGTACATTGTTGTTTGTCGTGTATGTCATAGATCACTGTATGATATATGTATGACATGATTTTTCCAAGTTTAGACAGATTCAGTCTTCTGTATAGACAGCAATGTTGATTAGTCTTTACCCTGTGCTACTTTTCACCTATTATTATGCTACTCGCATGCTATTTATTATGCTAATGTTACGAAAATTATATGTGCAATTGAAAGTACTGTTAGGTATAGTACAGAAGTGATGGCAGTGCAGACAAGTGAGAGATCTGGTGCCATGCTTGTGAATATGGGTCACACTGAGAGCAAAGCGGAGTACGGGCACATCTGTACTCTTGTACTCAGTATGAACAAGTGATCAGGAAATGAGTCCTTACCCATAAAGTTGTAGTAAGTGATCTTTGGAAAGATGCACCAGTCACTTGGATTAAATAGAGCCTTTTAACCCAATAATTTGCAAATTTAGATCCCCCTTCTGCTGTTTACCTTCTGACCTTTATTTTTTATTAAAATAAGTAACTCGTATATGTTCAATTTCACGGAAAGTGTTTCTTTACACATTGTGAATCTCTGAGGGTCTGAACTTAATAAAACAGTAACAAATGTTGCTAAATGCTCTTTCCCAGTAAAAATGGAACATACACTGTCATTACCTAGTACAAATCTTCTTCTATGTTCTAGGTCTTTAGTTATAGCACAACTTCTAAGTGAGCACTATGGACATTCTCTGTAAAGTGCTTATGAATATGTGTGCGTTGTATCAATAACTGGTAATCTATAAATAAGAGTTGTTTTGTCTTTAATCCGTTTTTGAAGTTGTAAAGTCCCTGCTTTACTGAAAGAGTATCTCACATAGGCTCAAAATTCTCACTCTACGGTCACCATCTATTGCTGTCCTTCCTTCTCTCTGCACACAGGGGTGACGTTGATAAAGGACGGAACAACCATGTTCCATCCTTCTTTAATATAACACAGGACGCTAGCGACGGATGCTTGGTTTGATGTGCAGCACATCAAACCAAGTGTCTGACGCATGTGACCGCAGGAGCACGCAGTCCTGGGTACCCACTGAGCGATGTAAGCAATATGTTGCTCCAAAACAGCATTTTGGAGCGACATTGCTTCAGTGTGAACCCAGCTTTAGAACTGGGTTTAAGAGAAAGGAAGGGACCGGTAAACTTGTAGCAGTAAGATGATGTGCATTATGATTGTGTCGGTAAGGGTATGCTATGCACAAAGCTAACACAGTGCTCCTTTTTATTGAGGTAGCAGTACAGTGGCATTTGAGGCTAGGTAGGGTTTTTAAGTTTGGATGTTTGGGTGACCTCAGTATATGTTAATAAGGTAATAATAATCCATGCAGTTAATGCAACTTTACTAGAGTGTAATAAAACAGAATTATCTTCCAACAATTCGTTAGATTATGGATGCATACTGTAAATTCAGAGGGCTTGGCAAGGAATTAAAAATATGCAATACCACCATAAAATAAAACTTCCCACTTTAGCATGTATAAGTCTGTTTCTCCTGAAAGCAATTTGCGCAACCATATTAATACTATATGATGACAGGAATTATTCTGGCTGCTGTGCTTCATGCTCCATACTGACAGGAGTCTGAAAGCCAAAGCGATGACAGACCACATATAGTTCTTATGCACAGAGAGGCTCTAAACCCTTGGTAAAACAGGACAGTACAGTGTGTTATGTCTATAACACACACTAATGGTGGGTACACACGGCATGGGGGACACACTTGCTGATGCCGGCATCAACGAACGATGGTGCAAAGGTGAGGTGGGGGCCATACTTCATTCGGCAGCATGGCATCGCTAACGACAGCCTCAGATCTTCTTGCATGTACAAAAGATCTGAGGCTCTCACGACCCGCGTGTGCTTGCATCGCCATCATTATCGTTCACGCACAATGAACAATGTAAGCGATGTATTGTTCACATCGATCGGGAGCGCCCACATTGTGGGTATAACCGTGTGTATGCACCTTAAGGCTTACTTCAAACAGTCACCTCTGTCTTTGATCTAGTAATTAAATATGCAAGGGGGCCTCATCCTCTGAGGTTGGTGTCTGCTTATAGTGTGTGTGTGCCCAATCAGAAGCATAAGAGAAGTTGTATAGAGCAGCCAGGTTCTTGTATTTTCCTGAAGAGAGAACACAGCACATAGTAGTATTTAAGGAACATGAAAGGGGTTTAAGTTACATTGGAACAAGAGGGAAAGAAGATTAGCTGTATAGATATAATCCAGGAGCCAAACATTAATACAGGCATTCTCCTTGTTGTAGAATGGAAAGGAGTGCAGCGTCAAGGGATATATATATATAGCCTGATCTTCTTGTCATGCATGTAGTATGGTGTTATCTCCATGAATGAGACAAACCAGGAAGTTTGAGCACAAATGTGTGGAGAGTCACAAAGCTTCCAGGATTTGGCAGCTACCAGATAATGGAAGGACAGTTGGTACAGTGCGTCTCTGCTTCTTGTAGCGGATAGTAGAGTATGAAGGCTCAGGGTTGTTGTTTTTTTACCAACAGAGCATAGTAGGTGCGAGAGAACTGACCATATTTAAATTGATATTTTATGGCAGGTCAGCCAGATGTAGAAGAACTTACCAGGCCAGTCTGGCCACATTCCGTGCAATAGTTTAGGGTGGTAGGCAAAACATAAGGATGAGTTTATCAGAATATACTTCCTGCATGGTAAAACTTTGTAAACATTATCTGAAATCAGCACTGATATTGAGCTATCCACTATAGTTTCTCTAACGTCCTAGTGGATGCTGGGGACTCCGTAAGGACCATGGGGAATAGACGGGCTCCGCAGGAGACATGGGCACTTTAAGAAAGAATTTAGATTCTGGTGTGCTCTGGCTCCTCCCTCTATGTCCCTCCTCCAGACCTCAGTTTGAATCTGTGCCCGGACGAGCTGGGTGCTGTTTAGTGAGCTCTCCTGAGCTTGCTATAAGAAAGTATTTTGTTAGGTTTTTCTATTTTCAGGGAGCTCTGCTGGCAACAGACTCCCTGCATCGTGGGACTGAGGGGAGAGAAGCAGCCCTACTCTCTGCAGATAGGTCCTGCTTCTTAGGCTACTGGACACCATTAGCTCCAGAGGGATCGTACACAGGATCTCACCCTCGTCGTCCGATCCCGGAGCCGCGCCGCCGTCCCCCTCGCCGAGCCGGAAGACAGAAGCCGGGTGAAAGAAGCAAGAAGACTTCGAAATCGGCGGCAGAAGACTCCATTCTTCACTGAGGT
Organism: Pseudophryne corroboree; assembly: GCF_028390025.1. Lineage (NCBI taxonomy): Eukaryota > Metazoa > Chordata > Amphibia > Anura > Myobatrachidae > Pseudophryne > Pseudophryne corroboree. The sequence continues at coordinate 392,975,429 of NC_086445.1, forward strand.
AGCGCACAGCACTGCAGCTGTGCGCCATTGCTCCCACACTACACCCATATACTCCGGTCACTGTAAGGGTGCAGGGCGCAGGGGGGGGCGCCCTGGGCAGCAATTAGAGACCTCTTTGGCAAAAGTTTGCATATATACAGTTGGGCACTGTATATATGTATGAGCCCCCGCCAAAAATTGTACATGAAAGCGGGACAGAAGCCCGCCGTCGAGGGGGCGGGGCTTCTTCCTCAGCACTCACCAGCGCCATGTTTTTTCTCCACAGCACCATTGAGAGGAAGCTCCCCAGCCTCTCCCCTGCAGTTACACGGTAGAAGAGGGTAAAAAGAGAGGGGGGGCACATAATTAGGAGCAAAAATCAATATAAACAGCAGCTACTGGGTTAACATTAAGTTACTGTGTTATTCCTGGGTTAATAGCGCTGGGGTGTGCTGGCATACTCTCTCTCTGTCTCTCCAAAGGGCCTTGTGGGGGAATTGTCTTCAGATGAGCATTCCCGGAGTGTGTGGTGTGTCGGTACGTGTGTGTCGACATGTCTGAGGTAAAAGGCTCCCCTAAGGAGGAGATGGAGCAAATATGTGTGTAAGAGGGTGTCTCCGTCGACAACGCCGACACCTGTTTGGATATGTGTAATTAAGTGCTAAGGTGAATGTATTGCACAAAAGATTAGAGAACAGACAGGGAATCTACCCATGTCTGTCCCTATGTCGCAGAGACCTTCAGAGTCTCCCAATGATCACTATCCAAAATAATACACTGATATCGACACGGAGTCTGACTCCAGTGTCGACTACAATAATGCAAAGTTACAGCCAAAATGGCAGAAAAGTATTCAATATATGATTATTGTAATAAAAGATGATTTGCATATCACTGATGACTCATCTGCCCCTGACACAAGGGTACACATGTTTAAGGGGAAGAAAGCCGAGGTAAATTTCCCTCCTCTCATGATGAAAAAGAGCGGGAATCTCCAGACAAGAGACTGCAGTTTCCCACAAAGAATTCTCAGGGAGTATCCTTTCCCTACTAGGGCCAGGATACAATGGGAATCTTCCCCTAGGGTGTCACGTTTGCCCAAAAGGTAGCCCTGACGTAACAGCTATCCTCAGGGATCCTGCAGATAGCGTGCACATTCTGGTACACTACTCAGACCGGCGATTGTGTCGGCATGGGTTTATAGCGCTGTGGCAGCGTGGACAGGTACCTTATCAGCAGAGATTGAGACCCTAGTATGTATGTATATGTGTGTGTATATATATATATATATATATATATATATATATGTATATATAGAGATATATAGAGATATATATATTAAAGATGTTGTCTTAAGAGATATATATATATATATATATAAAACATGCCCAAAGAGACATGAGTCTACTGGGTCCTAGAGTCAAAGCTATGTCTATTTCTGCTTGACGTGTCCTGTAGAATATGCAATGGACAGATGATGCCGATTTAAGAGGCATATGGAAGGCTGAGGATTGTGTGGAGAAGGGTTCTCGGACCTGGTCTCCAGAGCTATAGCTGGTAATTCTGATATTTTGCCTTATATTCCTGCACAGCCTAGGAAAGCACGACATTATCAAATGCAGCCTTTCGAACAAAGAAACAAGAAAGTCTGAGGTGCGTCCTTTCTTGCCAGAGGCAGGGGCAGAGGAAAGAAGCTGCACAACACAGCTAGTTCCCAGGAACAGAAGTCCTCCCCGGCCTCTACAAAATCCACTGCATGTCGCTGGGGCTCCACAGGCGGAGCTAGGCCCGGTGGGGGCACGCCTTCGTAAGTTCAGCCACAAGTGGGTTCACTCCCTGTTAGATCCCTGGGCAATAGATAGTGTCTCAGGGATACAAGCTGGACTTTGAGGAAATGCCCCCTCACCGACGACCCTGCCGGCTTCCCCCCACGAGAGGGAAACAGTGTTAACTGCAATTCACAAATTGTATCTTCAACAGGTGGTGGTCAAGGTTCCCCTCCTTCAACAAGGAGGGGGTTATTATTCGACCATGTTGTAGTCCCGAAACCGGACGGTTCGGTCAGACCCATATTGAATTTAAAATCCCTGAACATATACCTGAAAAGGTTCAAGTTCAAGATTGAATCGCTAAGAGCGGTCATTGCAACCCTGAAAGGGGAAGATTTTATGGTGACTCTGGACATAAAGGATGCATACCTTCATGTCCCCATTTATCCACCTCATCAGGCGTACCTCAGAATTGCGGTACGGGATTGTCATTACCAATTTCAGACGTTGCTGTTTGGTCCCTCCACGGCCCCGAGAATATTCACCAAGGTAATGGCGGAAATGATGGTGCTCCTGCGGAAGCAAGGTGTCACTATTATCCCGTACTTGGACGATCTCCTCATAAAAGCGAGATCAAGAGAGCAGTTGCTGAACAGCGTATCACTTTCTCTGGAAGTGTAACGGCAACACGGCTGGATTCTATATATTCCAAAGTCGCAGTTGGTTCCTACAGCTCATCTGCCTCTCCTAGGCATGATCCTAGACACAGACCAGAAAAGGGTTTATCTCCCGATAGAGAGAGCTCAGGAGCTCATGACACTGGTCAGGAATCTATTAAAACCAAAACAGATGTCAGTGCATCACTGCACTCGAGTCCTGGGAAGGATGGTGGCATCATACGAGGCCATTCCCTTCGGCAGGTTCCATGTGAGGACTTTCCAATGGGACTTACTGGACAAGTAGTCCGGATCACATCTTCAGATGCATCGGTTAATCACCCTATCCCCCAGGGCCAGGGTGTCTCTCCTGTGGTGGCTGCAGAGTGCTCACCTTCTCGAAGGTCGCAGATTCGGCATTCAGGACTGGGTCCTGGTGACCACGGATGCAAGCCTTTGAGGGTGGGGGCAGTCACACAGGGAAGAAATTTCTAAGGGCTGTGGTCAAGTCAGGAGACTTGCCTTCACATCAACATCCTGGAACTAAGGGCCATATACAACGCCCTATGTCAAGCGGAGTCCCTGCTTCGCGACCAACCGGTTCTGATTCAGTCGGACAACATCACCGCAGTGGCTCATGTAAACCGCCAAGGCGGCACAGGGAGCAGGGTGGCGATGGTAGAAGCCACCAGAATTCTTCGCTGGCCGGAGAATCACGTAAGCGCACTGTCAGCAGTGTTCATTCCGGGAGTGGACAACTGGGAAGCAGACTTCCTCAGCAGGCACGACCTCCACCCGGGAGAGTGGGGACTTCATCAAGAAGTCTTCACGCAGATTGCACAGGTGGACATGATGGCATCCCGCCTCAACAAAAAGCTGCAGAGATATTGCGCCAGGTCAAGAGACTGGTGACACCGTGGGTGTTCCCGTCGGTCTATGTATTTCCTCCTCTTCCTCTCATACCCAAGGTGCTGAGAATCAAAAGGAAAAGAGGAGTGAGAACAATACTCATTGTTCCGGATTGGCCAAGAAGGACTTGGTATCCAGATCTGCAAGAAATGCTCACAGAGGACCCGTGGCCTCTGCCTGTAAGACAGGACTTGTTGCAACAGGGGCCCTGTCTGTTCCAAGACTTACCGCGGCTGCATTTGACGGCATGGCGGTTGAACGCCGGATCCTAGCAGAAAAAGGCATTCCGGATGAGGTCATTCCTACGTTGATAAAGGCTAGGAAGGACGTGATGGCTCAACATTATCACCGTATATGGCGAAAATATGTTGCTTGGTGTGAGGCCAGGAATGCCCCTACGGAGGAATTCCAGCTGGGCCGTTTCCTTCACTTCCTACAGTCGGGAGTGACTTTGGGTCTAAAATTGGGTTCCATTAAGGTCCAGATTTCGGCCCTATCCATTTTCTTTCGAAAAGAACTGGCTTCTCTGCCTGAAGTTCAGACGTTGTAAAGGGAGTGCTGCATATTCAGCCCCCTTTTGTGCCTCCAGTGGCACCTTGGGATCTTCACGTGGTGTTGAGTTTCCTGAAATCACACTGGTGTGAACCACTCAAAACGGTGGAATTAAAATATCTCACGTGGAAGGTGGTCATGCTACTAGCCTTGGCGGGTGTCAGAATTGGCGGTTTTGTCACATAAAAGCCCCTATCTGGTTTTCCATGCGGATAGAGCAGAATTGCGGACCCGCCCACAATTTCTGCCGAAAGTGGTTTCATCCTTTCATATAAACCAACCTATTGTGGTGCCGGTGGCTACTACTGACTTGGAGGATTCCGAGTTACTTGATGTGGTCAGGGCTTTGAAGGTTTATGTAGCCAGAACGGCTAGGGTCAGGAAAACAGAGTCTTTGTTTATCCTGTATGCTTCCAACAAGCTTGGTGCTCCTGCTTCAAAGCAGACTATTGCTCGCTGGATCTGTAATACGATTCAGCAGGCTCATTCTGCGGCTGGATTGCCGCTGCCAAAATCAGTTAAGGCCCATTCCACTAGGAAGGTGGGCTCTTCTTGGGCGGCTGCCCGAGGGGTCTCTGCATTATAGCTTTGCCGAGCGGCTACTTGGTCAGGTTCAAACACTTTTGCAAAGTTCTACAAGTTTGATACCCTGGCTGAGGAGGACCTTGTGTTTGCTCATTCGGTGCTGCAGAGTCGTCCGCACTCTCTCGCCCGTTTGGGAGCTTTGGTATAATCCCCATGGTCCTTACGGAGTCCCCAGCATCCACTAGGACGTTAGAGAAAATAAGATTTTACTTACCGGTAAATCTATTTCTCGTAGTCCGTAGTGGATGCTGGGCGCCCGTCCCAAGTGCGGACTTCTTCTGCAATGCTTGTATATAGTTATTGCTTAAATAAGGGTTATGTTATAGTTGCATCAGAGTTTATCTGATGCTCTGTGATTGTTCATACTGTTAACTGGGTAAAGTTATCACAAGTTATACGGAGTGATTGGTGTGGCTGGTATGAGTCTTACCCTGGATTCCCAAAATCCTTTCCTTGTACTGTCAGCTCTTCCGGGCACAGTTTCTCTAACTGAGGTCTGGAGGAGGGACATAGAGGGAGGAGCCAGAGCACACCAGAATCTAAATTCTTTCTTAAAGTGCCCATGTCTCCTGCGGAGCCCGTCTATTCCCCATGGTCCTTACGGAGTCCCCAGCATCCACTACGGACTACGAGAAATAGATTTACCGGTAAGTAAAATCTTATTTTTACATATTGCTCCCAAGTAGTCCTTATAAGGAGAGGGTTCAAGGTCTCTTTCCCACTCATGTCCACATTGATGGCCCAGGATTTTGTCCAACATTATTCCATAAAGTGAAAGGATCATTCTTTTCAGGTGGTAGAAGAAATAACGCCTTTTTCCAGACATCTGGAAATCTTAGTCCTTGAAGGGAACCCAAGAAATGCCTCTGTTGCTAAATAATGTTGAATTTGCCTGATAGTTCAGGGTATTTTGCTATATCAGCCAGTAATCTCTGCTGGAGAGCACATAAGGGAATCTAATGCCCACCCCTTAATCCAGTGTTGGGAACAGCATTATTGGGAAGACCTGGGGAGGTTAAGGATATACTACAGTGCCAATATGGGCAGGTGAGTCAACTGTATGTACTTACACAAATCTCAAATCATAACCAAAACTGTAGGGTGGGAAGGGATGTACTGTAGTTAAGTTACTGGCGGTCAGGAGACCGCCTTTCACAATACCGACCACTACATCCTGCCCAATCAAAATCCTGCTGGTCGGTATGCCGTCCAACAGGGACTATTCCATGACCACCATACATGACCACGACAGTCCATGACACCCATAGAGTGGGAATATAATTGAGCCTGCAGGGAATCTGTAATATACGGTAAGCTCACATTAGTAATAGAGCTAAGACCAAGGTGTTTGGCCTCCTATATCTGTATTGATCTTTTTTAAAAAGGGATCTTTGAGTCTAAAAAAAAGTAAAGAAATTTAAAGAGTATATTCACTTTAATTGCAGCTCAGCTACAAAATTGAGAAAGACTCCTATGACCGGTTAATATAGACTTTTCAGGTATTTCAATTTTGTATGACACTGAAATGAGGCACTGGCGCTTGCAGGAGAGGACCTCCACAACATTGGTGGTCATTCCGAGTTGTTCGCTCGCTAGCAGTTTTTAGCAGCTGTGCAAATCTATGCCGCTTCCCACTGGGAGTGTATTTTAGCTTAGCAGAAGTGCGAACGAAAGGATCGCAGAGCGGCGGCAACATTTTTTTGTGCAGTTTTAGAGTAGCTCAATACCTACTCAGCGCTTGCGATCACTTCAGACTGTTCAGTTCCTGTTTTGACATCACGAACACGCCCTGCGTTCGCCCAGCCACGTCTGCATTTTTCCGAACACTCCCTGAAAATGGTCAGTTGACACCCAGAAACGCCCTCTTCCTGTCAATCACTCTGCGGCCAGCAGTGCGACTGAAAAGCTTTGCTAGACCTTGTGGGAAACTACATCGTTCGTTGCAATAGTGCGACGCGCGTGCTCATTGCACCGCATGCGCAGAAGTGCCGTTTTTATGCCTCATCGCTGCAGAGCGAACGAAAACAGCTAGCAATCAACTCGGAATGACCCCCATTGTCTCTAACTTTGAGTAATTGTATAATCCTTGGAAAATATAGGGTGGGATATGTAAGCTTGTTCAGGGTTAAACAGGTCATCATCTGTAAGGGAGATTTTTCTTTACAAATTCCCCGCCTAGTTAATTACGGGTTAATGGATAGCCCTGCTTAGCACCATTTTTCTCTTACGTCCTAGAGGATACTGGGTTCCACATAAGTACCATGGGTTATAGACTGGTCCACTAGGAGCTATGGACACTTTAAGAATTTGATAGTGTGGGCTGGCTCCTCCCTCTATGCCCTTCCTACCAGACTCAGTTTAGAAAAAGTGCCCGGAGGAGCCAGTCACGCTTGGGAAGCTCCTGAAGAGTTTTATGCATTTATTTTCTTTTTAGTGTTTTCAGGCAGGTCTGGCTGGCACCAGACTGCCTGCTTTGTGGGACTTAAGGGGGGGGGGGGGGGGGGGGAAACAGCCCAACCTCCTATAGGGTTAATGGTCCCGTTCCCCACTGACAGGACACTGAGTTCCTGAGTGTCCTATTCGCAAGCCCTGCCACGGCGAGCGTACAGACCCGCAGCACACCGCCACCCCTAACAGAGCCAGAAGACTGAAGAGTGGTGAGTAGGTAGCTGGCGTCCCATTTAGCGGGTCGCCGGCGGTAATGGCAGCACAAGGGCAGCGCTGCGCTCCAGGCTTCAGACACACTGACACCGCTGTGAGGGGCGAGCTGAAGTCACTTCTATACCCACACTGGCACTATATACTGCAGGGTTTTTAACCACTGTAGACTCCATTATTCACCTCAACCAGTATAAAAAAACGGGAATACCGCGTGCAATTAAGGGGGCCGGGGCCTTCATTATGAGCGGATCCAGCAGCTCACCAGCGCCATTTTCTCTTACGTCCTAGAGGATGCTGGTGTCCACATTAGTACCATGGGGTATAGACTAGTCCACCAGGAGCCATTGGCACTTTAAGAGTTTGTGTGTGGGCTGGCTCCTCCCTCTATGCTCCTCCTATCAGACTCGGTTTAGAAAATGTGCCCCGGAGGAGCCGGTCACAGCTAGGGGAGCTCTCCAGAGTTTCCCTAGAAAAGTTTTTTTTTTAAGAGTTTATTATTTTGTTTCTTGGGACTAAGGGGAGGGGGGGGGGGGGGGGGGTCTGAGCCACTTACTCTGCTGACAGGACACTTAGCTCCTGAGGGGTCAGATCACTCCCCGCCGCAGGGGATCGCTCGCCCCAACAGCATGCCGCCACCCCCTTACAGAGCTGAAAAATCGGTGGCGAGTGAGACACCGACATCCCTAGCAAGCAGGGGGTTGGTGTGAAGATAGCGGCAGCAGGGTAGGAGCGCAGTATTAACTGCGCTCTGGGAGGCTCAGCGGTACATGGAGCGGCGCTGTGAGGGGCGCCCTGAGCCGGTGCTACACCCTACACTGGTCCCAAAGCCTGTCTGGGTACTCTGATCTCAGCCAGCACTCAACCCTCAGGCCAGTATAATCAGTGGAAGAGCGGGAAGACAGCGCCATTTGGGGAACGAAACTTCTCCTCAGAGCGGACCCAGCAGCGTTCAGCGCCATTTTCCTGACTGCACAGCGCTGATCAGGAGAAACAGGTCCCTCCACAGCAACTCCAGCTATCTGTACACGGTACCAGGGGGTTGTAGAAGGGGGGGGGAGGCTGCAGTACGACTGTGTATCCTATTAAGGTGCACAGTCAGCGCTGACAAGGGGTCTCCCTTTGGTTAGAAGCGCTGTGTGTGGGTTGGCTCCAATCTCTGTGTCTCTCTTGCCATTCTTGGGGGGAAAACGCTGTCTGCCCTCCCCTGTGTGTGTGTGTGTGTGTGTGTGTGTGTGTGTGTGTGTGTGTGTGTGTGTGTGTGTGTGTGTGTGTGTGTGTGTGTGGAGTGTTTGGTGGTCTCCTTTAGCTATGTCCAGGGACACTGTGTCATAGACTGCGGAGGATATGTCCTCCCAGGATGATCCCATTCCATGTAATCAGGATAGCACTGGTTTAGCACATATACCAACAAGGGAACCTGAGTGGTTTTCCTCTATCAAATCTTGGATTTCTCAGATTTCTGACAGGGTTGCAAGTAATGAATCTACAACCCAGGTATTACATAACTCTTTGGCAGTATGGCCCGATTCTGGTACCTCAGGACACTCCACTATATGCCCCCACAAACGTGCGCTTGTTCATGTCATGCAAGATGACACGGATACCGATTCTGACACCACAGACGGTAATGGGGATGTGTTGCGGGGGTCTGCCTCTCTTGCAAAGGGGGTGCAATTGATGATAGAGGCTATTAGGGATTTGTTGAATATTAATGATACCACACCTGAGCAGGTTGAGGAGGCTTTTTCACTGAAAATAAGAGAGCCTCACAAATTCCATTTAATTCCTTCCCTGTGTCAAAGGAATTAAACGCTATATTTGAGAAAGCATGGGAAAACCCTGAGAAAAAATTCCAGATCCCTAAAAGGGTCCATGTGGTGTTCCCTTTCCCTGAGGAGGATAGAAAAAATGGGAAAACCCGCCCATTGTTGACGCATTTGTGTCCAGACTATCAAGTAACGTGATTTTACCTGTTCCGGGATCTACCGCCCTAAAGGAGCCGGCTGATCGTAAAATTGATAATACACTTAAATCAATGTACACCGCTTAAGGGGCCATATTACGTCCCACTATTGTTAGTGCATGGATTGCAAAAGCTATAGTAACGTGGTCAGGCACCTTACTTGAGGATTTGGATACGATGGATAAGGGTGATGTTGAATTGTTTTTGCGTAACATTCACGATTCAGCAGGTTTTATGGTAGAATCCATGAAAGACCTGGGTTCCATGGCTGCGGGAATCTCTTCCATGTCTGTTTCAGCTCGTTGGGGACTGTGGCTGCACCAGTGGTCGGCCGACGCCGAATCCAGGAAAAGTGTGGCGTCCCTACCCTACACAGGTCAGACTCTCTTTGGGGAAGCTTTGGATGCGTGGATATCCACGGCTACAGTGGGTAAGTCTCCGCTTCTTCCCTCAGCTGCACCTGCTCCGAAGAAATCCTTCTCTTCATCAGTATCACAGTCCTTTCGGCCTAACAAGCCTGGAAAGGCCAAACCGTCCAATACCTTCTTTAGGGGAGGTCGAGTTAAATCCAGTAAACCTGCTGCTGCAGGTTCCCAGGAACAAAAGCCTGTTTCAGGTACGCCAAAGTCCTCCGCATGACGGACTGCGCGGCCTGGAGGTAGGGCCAGTAGGAGTGAGACTCGCACAGTTCAGTCACGTCTGGGTATCGTCCGGCCTGGATCCCTGGGTGATTGATATTGTGTCCCAGGGATACAGGCTGGAATTTCAGAATCTCCCTCCTCACTGATTTTTCAAATCAGGCTTGCCAGTTCTTCTGGCAGACAGAACTGTCCTACAAGAGGCTGTCCAGAAGTTGGTGGAGGCACAGGTCATTGTGCCAGTTCCTCCTCATTTGCAAACCGCAGGTTACTATTCGAACCTTTTCATGGTACCGAACCCGGATGGTTCGGTCAGGCCCATGCTGAACCTAAAATCACTGATCCCCTTTCTAAAGGAGTTCAAGTTCAAAATAGAGTCTCTCCGGGCGGTGATATCAGGTTTGGAAGAGGGGGAATTCCTGGATATCAAGGATGCATACCTCCACATTTCGATTTGGCTGCCGCATCAGGCCCATCTCCGTTTCGCATTACTGACTGTCATTTCCAGTTCCAGGCCCTGCCATTCGGCCTCTCAACAGCACCGAGGGTGTTCACCAGGTTAAGGCAGAGATGATTCTCCTCCGAAAACATGGCGTGAACATCATTCTATATCTGGACGTTCTGCTGATAAAGGCATCGTCCAAGGAGAAGCTGTTGCAGTCCAATGTTCTCACAACCCACCTACTCAGACTCCACGGTTGGATTCTGAACCTTCCAAAATCACATTTGGAACCAACTCGGAGGTTGTCTTTTCTGGGGATGATCCTCGACACAGAAGTGCAGAGGGTGTTTCTTCCGCAGGAAAAGGCGTTGGTGATACAAACAATGGTCCGGGATGTCCTGATGCCAGCCGGTTCATCAATGCATTCGCCTTTTGGGAAAGATGGTGTCCTCTTACGAGGCTCTCCAGTACGGGAGGTTCCATGCCTCGCGCCTTCCAACTGGATCTCCTGGACAAGTGGTCAGGATCTCGTCTCCACATGCAGCAGGGAATTCATCTGTCGCCGAAGGCCAGGATTTCACTCCTCTGGTGGCTCCAATTGCCTCAACTTCTGGAGGGCCACAGGTTCGGGATTCAGGACTGGGTCCTTCTAACCACGGATGCGAGCCTTCGGGGCTGGGGCGCAGTCACTCAAGGGTAAACCTTCCAAAGAAGGTGGTCAAGTCTGGAAGCCGGCCTGCCGATAAACCACCTGGAACTAAGAGCCGTCTACAACGTCTTCTTCAGGCAGCCCATCTTCTAAGAGATCGGGCCATTCAAGTACAGTCGGACAATGTAACGACGGTGGCTTACATAAACCGGCAGGGTGGAACGAAGAGCAGAGCGGCAATGTCAGAGGTGACAAGAATCATCCTCTGGTCAGAAAGACACGCATTGGCGCTCTCAGCAATCTTCATTCCGGGAGTGGACATCTGGGAAGCAGACTTCCTCAGCAGACACGATCTCCATCCAGGGGAGTGGGGTCTCCATCCCGAGGTGTTCAAGGAAATAACAGACCTTTGGGGGTTACCCCAAATAGATATGATGGCCTCTCAACAGGAAGCTTTGACGCTATTGTTCCAGGTCGAGGGACCCACAAGCAGTGGCAGTGGACGCCCTTGTGTCTCCGTGAGTGTTCCAGTCGGTGTACGTGTTTCCACTGCTCCCACTCATTCCAAGAGTTCTAAAGCTCGTAAGGAGAACAAGAGTTCAAGCGATCCTCATTGCTCCAGACTGGCCAAGGCAGGCTTGGTACACGGACCTTCTGAATCTCTTGCAGGAAGATCCGATGCCGCTTCCTCTTCGGGAGGACCTGCTGCTGCAGGGGCAGTTCGCCTATCAAGACTTACCGTGGCTACGTTTGACTGCATGGAAGTTGAGCGCCTGATACTTGCTCGGAAGGGCATTCCGAAGAAGGTCATTCCTACCCTGATACAGGCTAGGAAAGGGGTAACGTCTAAGCATTACCATCGTATTTGGAAGAAATATGTCTCTTGGTGTGAGTCCAAGAAGTTTCCTACGGTGGAGTTTCAACTGGGACGTTTCCTCCTCTTCCTGCAAGCAGGTGTGGATATGAGCCTAAGGTTGAGATCTGTGAAGGTCCAGATTTCGGCCCTGTCCATTTTCTTCTAGAAACAATTGGCTGCCCTCCCTGAGGTTCAGACCTTTTTGAAGGGAGTTCTGCACATTCAACCTCCTTTTGTACCACCTACGGCACCTTGGGACCTTAACGTGGTGTTGCAGTTCCCCCAGTCAGACTGGTTTGAGCCTCTACAGGAGGTTGAGGTAAAATTTCTTACATGGAAGGCTGTCACGTTGTTGGCCTTAGCTTCTGCTAGACGTGTGTCAGAATTGGGGGCTTTGTCTTGTAAAAGCCATTACTTGATCTTCCACGAAGATAGAGCTGAACTCTGGACACGTCAGCAGTTTCTTCCAAAGGTTGTGTTGGCATTTCATATCAACCAACCTATTGTGGTGCCAGTGGCTACTGACTCCTCAATTTCATCAACGTCCTTGGATGTTGTAAGGGTTTTGAGACTCTATGTGAAGAGGCAGACTGGCAGGGAAGCGCAGCTCCTCCACAAGGACCCCAGAGCACCTCGGCGGTACCAGGGGGTCATAGAAGAGGGGCAAACAATATATTGGTGTACTAAACCCTACTAAGGGTACTTAGTTTGTGACCCAGCTAAACTTGCACTTTAGCTATAGGGGCGCTGTGTGGCTGGATCCATTATACTCTGTTTCTCCCTAGAAGGGCTCTGTGTGGGTTAACTGTGATTTTAACCTATTTCGTGTTTTTGTGTATGTTCTTTCACATTTACTATGTCAAAGGAATGTATATCTTGCACAGCAGAGTGTTTTTCTCAATCTGGAGGGTCACTGCCATGTACTCAGGATAGTACACATTCTCAGGCTAGTTTTTCTGAACCAGTATGGTTAGATTCATTAAAAGGGATGATTTCAAATATTTTGAATAAATTATCCCAAAATGAGAAGGAGACACAATACTTGAGACAATCTGTTGATGACCTGATGAATAGAGATTCAGTGGTCATTCCAGCGTCTCAGACCACTGCCAATTGTCCACAGAAGCGTACTCTGGCCAAATCATGCAGGCTGATACCGATGATGATGATGCATCAGACCCAGAGGAGGGTGAGGTGGACTCGGAAGGGGGGGATGCAGCTTTGTCACAGAGAATACAGGCCCTGGTGGAAGCAATTAGAGACGTCCTGCACATTCCTGATAAGGTATCGTGTCGGAGGACGAGGAGGAATCTTATTTTAATGTGAAAAAGAAGTCCTCATCTACTTTCCCTGCATCTAATGAATTAAATTCCCTATTTGAAGCAACTTTGGTAAATCCTGACAAGAAGTTTTAGGTCCCAAAACGGTTACTCACATCCTTCCTGTTCCCTCAGGATGATGAGAAAAAATGGGAAAACCCACCGATAGTTGACGCATCGGTTTCTGGGCTCTCTTGTAAGATAGTTTTACCTGTTCCTGGGGCAGCTTCTTTGAAGGATGCTGCAGACCGCAAGATTGAGACCACTCTCAAATCTCTGTACACTGCTGCGGGTGTGGCCCAGAGACCCACTGTAGCTTGTGCATGGATCTCTAGGGCCATTGCAAAATGGTCATGTAATCTACAGTAATTAATGGGTTAGATTCCTTATCCAGGGGGGAGAGAGTTTTTCTCCTACAACACATACAGGATTCTGCTAACTTTATGGTGGAGGCCATAAAGGAAATTGGTTTACACAATGCACGGACCACTGCCATGGCGGTGTCAGCATGCAGGGGCTTGTGGCTACCTCAGTGGACTGCGGACGTGGATTCCAGGATTGGCGTGGAAAGCCTAACTTTCACAGGTGAAGCCCTTTTTTGGAGATGAACTGGATACGTGGATATCCAAGGCTACGGCGGGTAAGTCTACATACATACCTTCCTTCCGCAGCTCCCCCGAAAATCCTACACTGCTCCAACTCTGCAGTCCTTTTGGACAGCGAAGTTTAAAAACAAGTCCAAAGGTTCTTCTACTGCCTTCAAAGGCAATAGAAGTAAAACTAGAAAACCAGCAACTGCAGGTTCACAGGAACAGAACCCCGGTTCTGCTTCCTCTAAGCCTTCAGCATGACGGTGGACCACACTGCCTGGAGGACGGGCAGGTGGGAGCCCATTTGAGATTCTTCAGTCACATATGGGCAACGTCAATGCCAGGATCCCTAGATCAAAGATCTTATAACCCAGGGGTACAGACTGGAGTTTCAGGAACTCCCACCTCACAGATTCTTCAAATCAGGCTTACAAGCTTCTCAAGAAGCAAGTGTGACTTTACAGGAAGAAATTCAAAAACTGGTACAAACTCAGGTCATTGTTCCAGTTCCGCTTCAGCTGCAAAACCAGGGTTATTATTACAACCTGTTTGTAGTTCTGAAACCGGATAGTTCGCTAAGACCCATTTTAGATCTCAAGTTGTTGAACCCATACATAAGAATGTTCAAGTTCAAGATGGAGTCTCTGAGAGCGGTGATCTCAGGTCTGGAGGAGGGGGAATTCTTGGTGTCTCTGGATATCAAGGATGCATACCTTCATATTACGATTTGGCTGCTTCATCAGGCTTATCTAAGGTTTGTCCTACAGGACTGTCACTACCAGTTCCAGGCCCTGCCATTTGGCCTCTCTACGGCACCGAGAGTGTTCACCAAGGTAATGGCAGATGTTTCTCCTCCGCAGACATGGAGTAAACATAATACTGTACCTGGACGATCTGCTGATAAAAGCACCATCCAGGGAGAGGTTGCTAGTCAACATTGCCCTCTAAACCCACCTACTCCGGGATCACAGATGGATTCTGAACGTACCAAAATCTCATCTGGAGCCAATGCGGAGGCTTCCGTTCCTGGGGATGATACTGGATACGGAGGCACAGAAGGTGTTCCTTCCGTTGGAAAAGGCATTGGTGATCCAGTCGATGGTGCGGGAAGTTCTCAGACAAACCCGGATATCGGTGCATCTATGGATTTGCCTTCTGGGAAAGATGGTTGCCGCTTACAAGGCGCTGCAGTACGGACAGTTTCACGCAAGGCCCTTCCAGCTGGATCTGTTGGACAAAGGGTCTGGATCGCATCTTCACATGCACCAGAGGATACATCTGTCGCCAAAAGCCAGGATTTCTCTTCTGTGGTGGCTTCAGACTTCTCACCTGACCGAGGGCCGAAGGTTCGGGATTCAAAACTGGATTCTGCTAACCACAGACGCAAGCCTCAGAGGTTGGGGAGTGGTCACCCAGGGGGAACAGTTCCAAGGAAAATGGTCAAGTCAGGAAACCATCCTTCCGATCAACATTCTAGAACTAAGGGCCACATACAATGCCCTTCTACAGGCATCGCATCTTCTTCAAAATCGAGCCATTCAGGTTCAGTCGGACAATGTGACGGCAGTAACGTACATAAACCGACAATGAGGAACGAAGAGCAGAGCAGCAATGTCAGTAGTAACAAGGATTCTCCTCTGGGCAGAAATGCACGCTGTGGCGTTGTCCGCGATCTTCATTCTGGGAGTAGACAACTGGGAAGCAGACTTCCTCAGCAGACACGACGTACACCCAGGAGAGTGGGACCTTCACCCAAAGGTGTTCGGGTGCTTGACACGTCAGTGGGGAATTCCGCAAATCGACATGATGGCCTCTCTCCTCAACAAAAAGCTCAAGCGGTATTGTTCCAGGTTGAGAGACCCACAAGCAGTGGCGTTGGACGCTCTGGTGACTCCATGAGTCTACCAGATGGTGTACGTGTTTCCACCACTCTCTTTGAGCCCAAAGATTCTAAAAAGAATAAAAAGGGAAAAGGTTCAAGCAATTCTCATTGCTCCAGACTCGCCAAGAAGGGCCTGATATGCGGATCTACTGGTGATGCTCCTAGAGAACCCATGGCCTCTACCTCTTCGCGAGGACCTTCTCCAACAGGAGCCGTTCATCTATCAAGACTTACCACGGCTATGCTTGGCGGCATGGAGGTTGAGCATCAAATTCTGGCCCGGAAGGGGATCCCGGATAAGGTTATTCCAACCCTGATCCAAGCCAGAAAGGTGGTAACATCTAAACATTACCACCGTATTTGGAAAAAAAAAGTTTCTTGGTGTGAGAACAGGAAATTTCCTGCGGTGGAATTTCAGCTGGGGCGTTTTCTCCTTTTTCTGTAGTCAGGTGTGGATGTGGGCCTATGTTTGGGCTCCATAAAAGTCCAGATTTCGGCTTTATTCATTTTTTCTCTTCCAGAAAAAAATGGCTTCTTTCCCTGAGATTCAGACATGTTTGAAGGTGGTTCTGCACATCCAACCGCCCTTTGTGTCTGCTACGGCACCTTGGAATCTCAACGTGGTGTTGCAGTTCCTGCAATCGGACTGGTTTGAGCCTTTATAGGACTTTGACGTCAAGTTTCTTACGTGGAAGGCCATCACACTATTGGCCTTGGCTTCTGCGAGGCATGTGTCTGAGCTGGGGGCGTTGTCTCACAAAAGCCCCTATTTGATTTTGCATGAAGATAGGACTGAGCTCCGAACTCGTCAGCAATTTCTTCCAAAGGTGGTGTCTGCGTTTCATATCAACCAACCTATTGTGGTACTGGTGGTTACAGACACCTCTATTACTTCAAAGTCTTTGGATGTTGTGAGGGCTTTGAAGATCTTTGTGCATCGAACAGCTCGTCACAGAAAGTCTGACTCACTGTTTGTTTTCTATGAGCCCAATAAAATTGGGTGTCCTGCTTCAAAGCAGACAATTGCACGATGGATCAGGCTTACTATCCAGCATGCTTATTCCACGGCAGGTTTTCCGTGTCCAAGATCTATACAGGCCGGGGTGTCTCGGCTTTGCAGCTCTGCCGAGCAGCTACTTGGTCAGGTTCGAACACGTTTGCTAAGTTCTACAAGTTCGATACTTTGGCCTCTGAGAAGCTTCAGTATGGTAAATCAGTTCTGCAGGAACCTCAGCACTCCCCCACCAGGTTTGGGAGCTTTGGTACATCCCCATGGTACTAATGTGGGCCCCAGTATCCTCTAGGACGTAAGAGAAAATAGGATTTTAATTACCTACCGGTAAATCCTTTTCTCGTAGTCCATAGAGGATACTGGGCACCCGCCCAGTGCTTCATTTCTTCCTGCACTATTACTTGGTTAAGTATTGGTGGTTCAGCTGTTGCTGTTCCTGGTTTAATGTTTGGTTAGCTTGGCTTTCCTCTAGTTGTGTGTGCTGGTTCGGAATATCACCACTATTCTTATATACGCTTCTCACAAAGTATGTCCGTCTCTTCATGCACAGTTTCCTAGACTGAGTCTGGTAGGATGGGCATAGAGGGAGGAGCCAGCCCACACTATCAATTGCTTAAAGTGCCCATGGCTCCTAGTGGACCTGTCTGTACCCCATGGTACTAATGTGGACCCCTACGGCCTACGAGAAAAGGATTTACCGGTAGGTAATTAAAATCCTATTATTTAATAGTAGCAGGGTGTGAGGTGACACCATTGATTTTAACTGTTGTAGAGGGCCTTAATACATATGTGAGAGCTTTCATATAGGCAAAAGTATTGCAAGGTTTGAGGCATTAAGTGTTATAGCCTGTCAAAAGCCTTCTCAGCATCCAATTGCTGTAGTCTTATACCTGGTCTGCTGGACAAAATGAAGCCCAATTGGCCAAAATTATTCAAAGTATATAAAACGGAGATCAGTCTATTTTCCAGGGGTGTAGTATGTTATGCCGCGGGTCGTGATCCCGGCGCCCAGCATACAGGTGCTAGGATCCCGACCGCCGGCAGCTGGGCCAGTGCAAATGAGCCCCTTGCGGGCTCGATGCGGTCACGCTATTTATTCTCCCTCCAGTGGGGTCGTGGACCCCCAAGAGGGAGAATAGTTGTCGGTATGCCGGGTGTCTGGATTCCTGCCCCGGTATACTGATCGCTGGGATCCCAACAGCCGGCATACTGAATACCACCCATTTTCCAGATCTAGGCTTAGAATTGTTCTTTGTTTTACAAGGATATAGGGTGGTAACTGGCACAGATATATGCATCCTTGCCCTCTTTGTAAATTCTTGAATTCCTGTCCTTTAAAGCTTCATCAGATGATGAAGTTTTTTGTGAGATCAAGTTAAAGAGGGTGTGCAGATTGAGGACAAGAACGTGTGCAAATTGCTTGGAGTAGAAGGCCAAGAATCCATCGGTGCCTGACCCTTGCTAAACTTTTACGCTTGGATGACCTGAAAGATTTAATGAGTAATGTCAGCATTGAGATTAGTGGTCGCCTAAGGTGTTGGCTTGGGGTGGTGTGACTCCTTCAGACGCACGCCAAGACTAGTCAATACAGCTAAATGTCCAACAGGGACAGCTGATTATTTCTAACTAGTAGGTAAAAACATTGTTCCCTTCGAGCAGAGTGGCTGGCCTCTTAAATGAACGGTATCCATTGCATAATTCCTACAATTTACAATAGGGACTTGTGCACTTTCATGTGCAATTGTATTAAGTTATTTATGTACATATTAACAACAATTCAGCAAAGCTTTTACAGGGAATATTTAGTCATTCAATTCAGTCCCTGCCCTAGTAGGGCTTACAATCTATATTCCCTAGTACATCTATACACATACTAGGGATATATTTTCTCTATCGTCCTAGTGGATGCTGGGGTTCCTGAAAGGACCATGGGGAATAGCGGCTCCGCAGGAGACAGGGCACAAAAAGTAAAGCTTTAGGATCAGGTGGTGTGCACTGGCTCCTCCCCCTATGACCCTCCTCCAAGCCTCAGTTAGATTTTTGTGCCCGGCCGAGAAGGGTGCAATCTAGGTGGCTCTCCTAAAGAGCTGCTTAGAAAAGTTTAGCTTAGGTTTTTTATTTTACAGTGAGTCCTGCTGGCAACAGGATCACTGCAACGAGGGACTTAGGGGAGAAGAAGTGAACTCACCTGCGTGCAGGATGGATTGGCTTCTTTGGCTACTGGACATTAGCTCCAGAGGGACGATCACAGGTACAGCCTGGATGGTCACCGGAGCCTCGCCGCCGGCCCCCTTGCAGATGCTGAAACGAGAAGAGGTCCAGAATCGGCGGCAGAAGACTCCTCGGTCTTCTTAAGGTAGCGCACAGCACTGCAGCTGTGCGCCAATTCCTCTCAGCACACTTCACACGGCAGTCACTGAGGGTGCAGGGCGCTGGGAGGGGGGCGCCCTGGGAGGCAAATGAAAACCTTTTTTGGCTAAAAATACCTCACATATAGCCTCCGGGGGCTATATGGAGATATTTAACCCCTGCCAGAATCCATTAAAGAGCGGGAGACGAGCCCGCCGAAAAAGGGGCGGGGCCTATCTCCTCAGCACACAGCGCCATTTTCCCTCACAGAAAGGCTGGAGGAAAGGCTCCCAGGCTCTCCCCTGCACTGCACTACAGAAACAGGGTTAAAACAGAGAGGGGGGGCACTAATTTGGCGTTAGAAATATATAAAAGATGCTATAAGGGAAAACACTTATATAAGGTTGTCCCTATATAATTATAGCGTTTTTGGTGTGTGCTGGCAAACTCTCCCTCTGTCTCTCCAAAGGGCTAGTGGGTCCTGTCCTCTATCAGAGCATTCCCTGTGTGTGTGCTGTGTGTCGGTACGTGTGTGTCGACATGTATGAGGACGATGTTGGTGAGGAGGCGGAGCAATTGCCTGTAATGGTGATGTCACTCTCTAGGGAGTCGACACCGGAATGGATGGCTTATTTAGGGAATTACGTGATAATGTCAACACGCTGCAAGGTCGGTTGACGACATGAGACGGCCGACAAACAATTAGTACCGGTCCAGACGTCTCAGAAACACCGTCAGGGGTTTTTAAAACGCCCTTTTACTTTAGTCGGTCGACACAGACACAGACACGGACACTGAATCCAGTGTCGACGGTGAATAAACAAACGTATTCCTTATTAGGGCCACACGTTAAGGGCAATGAAGGAGGTGTTACATATTTCTGATACTACAAGTACCACAAAAGAGGGTATTATGTGGGATGTGAAAAAACTACCGTAGTTTTTCCTGAATCAGATAAATTAAATGAAGTGTGTGATGATGCGTGGGTTCCCCCCGATAGAAAATTATGGGCGGTATACCCTTTCCCGCCAGAAGTTAGGGTGCGTTGGGAAACACCCCTTAGGGTGGATAAGGCGCTCACACGCTTATCAAAACAAGTGGCGGTACCGTCTATAGATAGGGCCGTCCTCAAGGAGCCAGCTGACAGGAGGCTGGAAAATATCATAAAAAGTATATACACACATACTGGTGTTATACTGCGACCAGCGATCGCCTCAGCCTGGATGTGCAGAGCTGGGGTGGCTTGGTCGGATTCCCTGACTAAAAATATTGATACCCTTGACAGGGACAGTATTTTATTGACTATAGAGCATTTAAAGGATGCATTTTCTATATATGCGAGATGCACAGAGGGATATTTGCACTCTGGCATCAAGAGTAAGTGCGATGTCCATATCTGCCAGAAGATGTTTATGGACACGACAGTGGTCAGGTGATGCAGATTCCAAACGGCACAAAGGTGTATTGCCGTATAAAGGAAGAGGAGTTATTTGGGGTCGGTCCATCGGACCTGGTGGCCACGGCAACTGCTGGAAAATCCACCGTTTTTACCCTAAGTCACATCTCTGCAGAAAAAGACACCGTCTTTTCAGCCTCAGTCCTTTCGTCCCTATAAGAGTCATATCTGCCCAGGGATAGAGGAAAGGGAAGAAGACTGCAGCAGGCAGCCCATTCCCAGGAACAGAAGCGTTCCACCGCTTCTGCCAAGCTCTCAGCATGACGCTGGGACCGTACAGGACCCCTGGATCCTACATGTAGTATCCCAGGGGTACAGATTGGAATGTCGAGACGTTTCCCCTTCGCAGGCTCCTGAAGTCTGGTTTACCAAGGTCTCCCTCCGACAAGGAGGCAGTATTGGTAACAATTCACAAGCTGTATTCCCAGCAGGTGATAATCAAATTACCCCTCCTACAACAAGAAAAGGGGTATTATTCCACATTATATTGTGGTACTGAAGCCAGAAGGCTAGGTGAGACCTATTCTAAATCTAAAAAAATTTTGAACACTTACAAAGGTTCAAATCAAGATGGAGTCACTCAGAGCAGTGATAACGAACCAGGAAGAAGGGGACTATATAGTGTCCCGAGACATCAGGGATGCTTACCTCCATGTCCAAAATTTGCCCTTCTCACTAAGGGTACCTCAGGTTCGTGGTACAGAACTGTCACTATCAGTTTCAGACGCTGCCGTTTGGATTGTCCACGGCACCCCGGGTCTTTACCAAGGTAATGGCCGAAATGATGATTCTTCTTCGAAGAAAAGGCGTCTTAATTATCCCTTACTTGGACGATCTCCTGATAAGGGCAAAGTCCAGGGAACAGTTGGAGGTCGGAGTAGCACTATCTCGGATACTGCTACAACAGCACGGGTGGATTCTAAATATTCCAAAATCGCAGCTGATCCCGACGACAAGTCTGCTGTGCCTAGGGATGATTCTGGACACAGTCCAGAAAAAAGGTGTTTCTCCCGGAAGAGAAAGCCAGGGAGTTATCCGAGCTAGTCAGGAACCTCCTAAAATCAGTGCATCATTGCACAAGGGTCCTGGTAAAGATGGTGACTTCCTACGAAGCAATTCCATTCGGCAGATTTCACGCAAGAATTTTTCAGTGGGATCTGCTGGACAAATGGTCCGGATCGCATCTTCAGATGCATCAGCGGATAACCCTATATCCAAGGACAAGGGTGTCTCTCCTGTGGTGGTTACAGAGTGCTCATCTTCTAGAGGGCCGCAGATTCGGCATTCAGGATTGGATGCTGGTGACCACGGAGGCCAGCCCGAGAGGCTGGGGAGCAGTCACACAAGGAAAAAATTTCCAGGGAGTGTGATCAAGTCTGGAGACTTTTCTCCACATAAATATACTGGAGCTAAGGGTAAATTTATAATACTCTAAGCTTAGCAAGACCTCTGCTTCAAGGTCAGCCGGTATTGATCCAGGGGGAAAAACATCACGGCAGTCGCCCACGTAAATAGACAGGGCGGCACAAGAAGCAGGAGGGCAATGGCAAAAACTGCAAGGACTTTTCGCTGGGCGGAAAATCATGTGATAGCACTGTCAGCAGTGTTTCATTCCGGGAATGGAAACTGGGAAGCAGACTTCCTCAGCAGGCACGACCTCCACCCGGCAGAATGGAAACTTCATCGGGAAGTTTTCCACATGATTGTAAACCGTTGGGAAATACCAAAGGTGGACATGATGGCGTCCCGTCTGAACAAAAAACGGGACAGGTATTGCGCCAGGTTAAGAGACCCTCAGGCAATAGCTGTGGACGTTCTGGTAACACCATGGATGTACCAGTCGGTGTATGTGTTCCATCCTCTGCTTCTCATACCTAAGGTACTGAGACTTATAAGACGTAGAGGAGTAAGAACTATACTCATGGCTCCGGATTGGCCAAGAAGGACTTGGTACCCGGAACTTCAAGAGATGCTCACAGAGGACTTATGGCCTCTGCCGCTAAGAAGGGACTTGTTTCAGCAAGTACCATGTCTGTTCCAAGACTTACCGCAGCTGCGTTTGACGGCATGGCGGTGGAACGCCGGATCCTAAGGGAAAAAGGCATTCCGGAAGAGGTCATTCCTACCCTGGTCAAAGCCAGAAAGGAGGTGACCGCACAACATTATCACCACATGTGGCAAAAATATGTTGCGTGGTGTGAGGCCAGAAAGGCCCCACGAAGAAATTTCAACTCGGTCGATTCCTGCATTTCCTGCAAACAGGAGTGTCTATGGGCCTCAAATTGGGGTCCATTAAGGTTCAAATTTCGGCCCTGTCGATTTTCTTCCAGAAAGAAGTGGCTTCAGTTCCTGAAGTCCAGAAGTTTGTCAAGGGAGTATTGCATATACAACCCCCTTTTGTGCCTCCAGTGGCACTGTGGGATCTCAACGTAGTTCTGGGATTCCTCAAATCACATTGGTTTAAAACCAGTCAAATCTGTGGATTTGAAGCATCTCACATGAAAAGTGACCATGCTCTTGGCCCTGGCCTGGACCAGGCGAGTGTCAAATTGGTGGTTTTTTTCTCAAAAAAGCCCATATCTGGTTGTCCATTTGGACAGGGCAGAGCTGCGGACTCGTCCCCAGTTCTCTCCCTAAGGTGGTGTCAGTGTTTCACCTGAACCAGCTTATTTTGGTGCCTTGCGCCTACTAGGGACTTGGAGGACTCCAGGTTGCTAGATGTTGTCAGGGCCCTGTAAATATAGGTTCCAGGACGGCTGGAGTCAGGAAAACTGACTTGCTGTTATCCTGTATGCACCCAACAAACTGGGTGCTCTTGCTTCTAAGCAGACTATTGCTAGTTGGATGTGTAATACAATTCAGCTTGCACATTCTGTGGCAGGCCTGCCACAGCCAAAATATGTAAATGCCCATTCCACAAGGAAGGTGGGCTTATCTTGGGCGGCTGCCCGAGGGGCCTCGGCTTTACAACTTTGCCGAGCGGCTATTTAGTCAGGGGCAAACACGTTGGTAAAATCCTACAAATTTGATACCCTGGCTAAGGAGGACCTGGAGTTCTCTCATTCGGTGCTGCAGAGTCATCCGCACTCTCCCGCCCGTTTGGGAGCTTTGGTATTATCCCCATGGTCCTTTCAGGAACCCCAGCATCCACTAGGACGATAGAGAAAATAAGAATTTACTTACCGATAATTCTATTTCTCGGAGTCCGTAGTGGATGCTGGGCGCCCATCCCAAGTGCGGATTATCTGCAATACTTGTACATAGTTACAAAAATCGGGTTATTATTGTTGTGAGCCATCTTTTCAGAGGCTCCGCTGTTATCATACTGTTAACTGGGTTCAGATCACAGGTTGTACAGTGTGATTGGTGTGGCTGGTATGAGTCTTACCCGGGATTCAAAATCCTTCCTTATTGTGTACGCTCGTCCGGGCACAGTATCCTAACTGAGGCTTGGAGGAGGGTCATAGGGGGAGGAGCCAGTGCACACCACCTGATCCTAAAGCTTTACTTTTTGTGCCCTGTCTCCTGCGGAGCCGCTATTCCCCATGGTCCTTTCAGGAACCCCAGCATCCACTACGGACTCCGAGAAATAGAATTATCGGTAAGTAAATTCTTATTTTTTTAGTTCGAAGCCAAATACACCTCCAGGATGTTTTTGGGTTGTGGAATAAACCCAAAACTCATGCGAAAAATGTGGAGAACATACAAACTGTACATAGATATGGCCTTGGTGGGAATAAAACCCAGGATGTCCGTTCTGTGAGGCAGCTAGCTTAACTATTGCACTTCCATGTTGATACCTTGCTGCTTAAAATTGGGAAGACGTTTTTTAAATGAACATACCTCCCTCATTAACCTAATTTGCTGTGAAAGTCACTTTCATGTCTCCAATATAATGCCAGTCTATCTAGATTTATTTATGTAGATATATCTAGCAGTCTAGAAATTGTGATTACTTACCTGTGGCCTATTTAAAATAGATATCCAGACCATAGGTCGACAATGAAAAGGTCAACCACAAATGGTCAACATGTAGTAGGTCAACATGGTCAATAGCTCAACATGTAAAAGGTTGACTGTGCTTTTGGTCGACAGGTTCAAATGGTCGACACAGTTTTTTTTGGGGGGGTTTAGCATTTTATTCATCTTTTTATTACTTTACCACCTGTGTGGACTATGATTTGGAATAGTAATCTTGCACAAAGCATGGCGAGCAAAGCAGTACACTAATTGGGGTTCCATGTGCTGTGATGGCGAAAACGACACACACACAAAAAAATAACTTAAAAATTATTGTATCGACCTTTTGACCCTGTCAAACTTTTCATGTGTTGATCTTTTAACCCTGTTGACCTTTTCTACTGTCTACCTGTTTCATGTCGACCTTGTGGGATTGACCTAATGGTTATAGACCTTTTGCTTGTAGATGTAATGATCCACACCAGTTAAAATCATCCCTTCATCAGAAAAATTGATTCATCTTGCGGTTAGCATAAAAAAAATATTTTTGCAGACAACAAACATACTGTTAATCCATCTTCATGCAATGCTTATTTGTAGTGTCTAAACAGAGACCATATATTATGCAAGTAGAGTTTACTTTGGAGATTATACCCCATAAATAATACACATTTTAAATTACTTTTTCTTCTAGGTTCTCAGTAAGGAGGAGTATGCTTGTTGGTTGAAATTTCATTTACAAGCAGAATCCTCATTAGAAAACCGGGAAGAGCTACTGTTCCAATCTGCAGTTCGTCTGGAGACCAATCTTCATTTGCTGGGTGAGTTTATTAATCCTCCTTTCACAGAAGAATAGGTGAAAGCTGTTCCGTTGATTGTGTAAGATGCACATTTATAGTGTTAACTGATAATATTTAAGAGACCTTTGAAACGAGATATATTTAAATTAGTACACTCTCCAGCTATTTTTGTTAATTACTTCCATTTAAGAGTTGGCATTCTTGGAATCATTTGCTATGAGCTACAGTATGTGACTATTAACTGTCAGACATAATTATTTTGTGATTGCCACAGTGTATCCAGTGTAAGGGAATGTAGGGAATTTGTAGTATTCTCCCTTCATTTGAGTGGAAGAGATTTTAATAACAATAACTGGTGGGTTTTTCTGATTCAAACGATGAATAAACAAGTCTGTTTGGCCTAAAGCAGCGCCATTTCAACTCTTTGTGATCAGACATAATTAAAAATATGAGAAATATGTAATGTGAGCAGACACTACTTGAGATTTATATATTACTAAGTGACCAGGAGTTGCCTTGTGCAACTTGTACGCCTCTGTGTCTGTTAAGTTCGGCGTGAGAGACCCGATTGTACGTCACTCCATAAGATTACAAAACTGAATTTCGCCACTAGTGCTGAAACAGTGGCCACTTCAGGGAATAAGGAATCTAACCTACATGTTTAGTAGGTTAGATTTAAGGATGTTTGAAGTCTTTGTATAAAACAATGGATCACACTGCCTAGGTCTGTATGCATTGTGTATTCCACACTGATACAAAAAAAACAATATGATAAAGCTAGAAAATAGCACAAACAACAACTTGTGAAGCAGGTGAAAAAATACCACCACCTAAACATGGATTAATAACTACAATGGTTGTGCAACGGCATCATCCGTACAGGGACAGGCTATAATCTGCAAAGATAAAATATTCTAGTTCGTGAAGACAGCTTGTAACCTCTTCATTACCACTTGTCTAGATCATGACAATTGGTGTTAGTTGCCAATTTTAAAATTAATGTCATCTGGAAAGTCAGAAATGTCTTAATAATTTTTGTATTAAATATATTTAATATCTGCTGAGTTAGTAGCATATTTGAATTTGCAGACATGGCAAGTTTCTCATATGCATATAAAAATACTTATACGTTTTGTTAAATCTATGGCTTTCTCATTTTGGGAATATAGAGCTAAAAATACAGCATAAAGAACCCATGATTTGTAGTTTTATTTGTTGATTTCTTAGGGATTTTAGAAATAAATATAGCATATTTTTTATCTAAAAATATATACTGTGATCATAGTTGCGGAACTGCAGTTTTATTCTTAGTTAATGAATTGCTGAAGCCCTAACCCAGGATATTATAATCTTTATAAGAAGCACATTAGTGTTGCTGCCACACAGCGCCTGGTTGTATTCTGACCAGGCACAATATGTGTGTGTAGTTTTTATGTTCTCTCAGGGTTTCTTTTATGTGCTTTCTCTGAGTGGTCTGGTTTCCACCCACATTCCAAAAACATAGGGGTATATGCAATTGCGGGCGAATTGCGGCAATTTTTCGCCCATTTTTTAATTCGACACAATTCGACCGTCGAATTCCGGCAGGTGGGTGCCGGAATTCGACATATTCAATAAAAAACGGATTAGACAGTCCCGCTGTCGAAAAACGGCCGATTTGACGGATTTTGATCCGATTTTTAAAAATGGTCAAAAAACAGTAAAAAACCCGAAAAAAATTGCGTGGGGTCCCCCCTCCTAAGCATAACCAGCCTCGGGCTCTTTAAGTCGGTCCTGGTTGCCAAAATACGGGGGAAAAAATGACAGGGAATCCCCCGTATTTTAACAACCAGCACATAAATAATACTTGTGCCTCCTAAATAGACAAACCAAGTACCTAATCCCTTCTAATATAAATAGATATGCTATTACCAATAAAAAAAACACAAAAAAAACATGTTTTTAAAAAATTTTATTAGATTCCGCCAGCAAAGTGTGGCAGATTGAAAATGACGAATTTACTGTCTAAAAGCACTGTTGTCGAATTTACAATCTTCAATTGAATATACTTTTGTCGAATTGCCACATTTGTACCATTGCAGAAATGTCGAATTTGACAAATGTCGAATTTCAAAAAGTCGAATTTGGAATCGCCGTTTTTTTTGCAAAAAGTACTGTATTGCATTGTCGAATTTTTTTTTTTGGCGAAAATGTCCCGTTTTTCAACATTTTCGTGAATTCGACCGCAATTGCATATACCCCATAATGGTAAGTTACGGTCTTCTTACTAAAATGAGCCTGTGTGTGTTGTGGTAAACTTCACTAGGACAAGGAGTGATGTGATAGATTATACATTCTCGGTAAAGCACCGACTTGGCCAGGTTTGTTAGATTTCAGAAGGTAGTGGGTGGTTAAATTGTTAATAGAAAATACTTCTAAAAATGTTTGAAGGAACGAGTTGAATCACTGACATAACATTCATCTCATTCGGGTGTAGTATGGTATGCCGGCGGCCGGGGTCCCGACGACCAGCAAACTGAAGCCCGACCGCCGGCATACCGACAGCGTGGTGAGCGCAAATGAGCCCCTTGCGCCACGCTTTTTTATTCTCCCTCCAGGGGGGTCATGGACCCCCACGAGGGAGAAAGTGTCGGTATGCCGACTGTCGGGATTCCGGCGCCAATATACTGTGCGCCGGGATCCCGACAGTCGGCATACTGAAGACAACCCATCTCATTCATATAGAAACATTGCTGCTCTCCATACAATATTGTACATTTGGAATGGATCGTATCTATTTAACTTTACCATAAAATGGTAAAAGTGCGTTTTATAAAGACTTAAAATTACAGTAGTGTTTTTTTTTTTTTTTTTTTTGGGGGGGGGGGGGGGGGGGTTTAAGATGCAATTCAGGTTATGCCTATACAGTTTAAAATGCTGCTTCTTCCCCTGAGAACCCTAGGAATTGTATGATGAAATAGATTTTACAGCTGGTCCTCCGTTTTTTTATTCTGCAGCTTTCTACTGGTCCTCTCGCTAACATTTTTAGCGGCCATATTAGAATGGTTGACAAACAGATTTGATGGTGCTTTACTACCTAAACAGAAATCCTTGCAGAAACAATTTCTGCATGCAGTTTTTGGGGGGTGGGGAGCTTCATTAATTGGAAGCATCAGCTCGGTGATAAGTCAGCATTTAAGAAATACAGCTTTAAATAGAAAACATTGTTTTACATCCATGTATTTTGTAATTTGAAAAATGTTTAATACAAATTTGTAAATATTGTTCTTTCGAGTTTTAAGCTTCCATTATTATACGAGGGATCAGGAAAGCAGATCACAGTAAATTATTATTTTCTGGGGTCTAATTTCATATAATCCATGATACCTTTATACAGCTTGTAGAAATCACTGTTATTTAAAAATGGCATTGTGCGCCACTAATGCCTCTGGAGGAAGTAATACTTCCACGCAAATTTCTTTCACTTCAGCTTTGTTCTCTCCTGTTACGGTGCTGCTCTGTCACTGGTGGGGAGATGCGCCAAGACGGAGGTGCAGGGCGCCGCAGAGAAGGGATGTCGCTTTCACGACTTTGCCACTCTCTTCACCACCAAAATTCAGTCCATAAGTTGTAACATGTAGTATCAGTAGCATCTCGCCCAACTCCCTCCTTTCTGTCTTCTCACCCTTTCCAACCTACTTCACCGGACTTTCTCTATCGTCCTAAGTGGATGCTGGGGTTCCTGAAAGGACCATGGGGAATAGCGGCTCCGCAGGAGACAGGGCACAAAAAAGTAAAGCTTTTACCAGATCAGGTGGTGTGCACTGGCTCCTCCCCCTATGACCCTCCTCCAGACTCCAGTTAGATTTTGTGCCCGAACGAGAAGGGTGCAATCTAGGTGGCTCTCCTAAAGAGCTGCTTAGAGAAAGTTTAGCTTA
Source organism: Pseudophryne corroboree (assembly GCF_028390025.1). Classification (NCBI taxonomy): domain Eukaryota; kingdom Metazoa; phylum Chordata; class Amphibia; order Anura; family Myobatrachidae; genus Pseudophryne; species Pseudophryne corroboree. The sequence continues at coordinate 393,004,373 of NC_086445.1, forward strand.
GGTTTTTTACTTTACAGTGAGTCCTGCTGGCAACAGGATCACTGCAACGAGGGACTTAGGGGAGAAGTAGTGAACTCACCTGCGTGCAGAGTGGATTTGCTGCTTGGCTACTGGACACTAGCTCCAGAGGGACGATCACAGGTACAGCCTGGATGGTCACCGGAGCCGCGCCGCCGGCCCCCTTGCAGACGCTGAAGAGAGAAGAGGTCCAAAATCGGCGGCTGAAGACTCCTGAGTCTTCATAAAGGTAGCGCACAGCACTGCAGCTGTGCGCCATTTTCCTCTCAGCACACTTCACACAACAGTCACTGAGGGTGCAGAGCGCTGGGGGGGGCGCTCTGAGAGGCAAATAAAAACCTTATTAGAGGCAAAAAATACCTCACATATAGCCCACAGAGGCTATATGGAGATATTTAACCCCTGCCTAACTTCAAAAATAGCGGGAGACGAGCCCGCCGAAAAAGGGGCGGGGCCTATCTCCTCAGCACACAGCGCCATTTTCTCTCACAGAAAAGCTGGAGAGAAGGCTCCCAGGCTCTCCCCTGCACTGCACTACAGAAACAGGGTTAAAACAGAGAGGGGGGGCACTGATTTTGGCGATATTGTATATATATAAAAGATGCTATAAGGGAGAAACACTTATATAAGGTTGTCCCTATATAATTATAGCGTTTTTGGTGTGTGCTGGCAGACTCTCCCTCTGTCTCCCCAAAGGGCTAGTGGGTCCTGTCCTCTGTCAGAGCATTCCCGGTGTGTGTGCTATGTGTCGGTACGTGTGTGTCGACATGTATGAGGACGATGTTGGTGAGGAGGCGGAGAAATTGCCTGTAATGGTGATGTCACTCTCTAGGGAGTCGACACCGGAATGGATGGCTTATTTAGAGAATTACGTGAGAATGTCAACACGCTGCAAGGTCGGTTGACGACATGAGACGGCCGACAATCTATTAGGACCGGTCCAGGCGTCTCAGAAACACCGTCAGGGGTTTTAAAAACGCCCATTTACCTCAGTCGGTCGACACAGACACGGACACTGAATACAGTGTCGACGGTGAATAAACAAACGTATTTCTCATTAGGGCCACACGTTAAGGGCAATGAAGGAGGTGTTACGTGTTTCTGATACTACAAGTACCACAAGAAAGGGTATTATGTGGGAGTGAAAAAACTACCTGTAGTTTTTCCTGAATCAGATAAAATAAAATGAAGTGTGTGAGGATGCGTAGGGTTACCCCGATAGCAAATATTGGCGTTATACCCTTTCCCGCCAGAAATTAGGGTACGTTGGGAAACACCCCTTAGGGTGATAAGGCGCTCACACGCTTATCAAGTGGCGTTACCGTCTCCAGATACGGCCGCCCTCAAGGAGCCAGCTGATAGGAAGCTGGAAAAATATCCTAAAAAGTATATACACACATACGGTGGTTATACTGCGACCAGCGATCGCCATCAGCCTGGAGATGCAGTGCTGGGTTGGCTTGGTCGGATTCCCTGACTGAAAATATTTTATTCATGTAGAGCATTTAATAGGATGCATTCTATATATATGTATGTGAGATGCACAGAGGGATATTTGCTCTCTGGCATCAAGATAAGTGCGTTGTCCATATCTCCCAGAAGATGTCAGGGACACGACAGTGGTCAGGTGATACAGATCCCATACGGCAGATGGAAGTATTGCTGTATAAAGGGAAGGAGTTATTTGGGGGTCGGTCCATCGGACCTGGGGACCACAGCAACAGCTGGGAAATCCAACCTTTTTTACCCCAAGTTACATCTCAGCTAAAAAAGACACCGTCTTTTCAGCCTCAATCTTTCCTTTCCCATGAGGGTATGCAGGCAAAAGGCCAGTCATATCTGCCCAGAGCAGCAGGCAGCCCTTTCCCAGGAAAAGAAGCCCTCCACCGCGTCTGCCAAGTCCTCAGCATGACGCTGGGGCCGTGCAAGCGGACTCAAGGTGGGGGGGTAGTCTCAAGAGTCTCAGGGCGCAGTGGGATCACTCGCAAGTTGACCCCTAGATCGTACGAGTATTATCCCAGGGGTAAAGATTGGAGAGTCGAGACATCTTCTCCTCGCAGGTTCCTGAAGTCTGCTTTACCAACGGCTCCCTCCGACAGGGAGGCAGCATTGGAAACAATTCACAAGCTGTATATCCAGCAGGTGATAATCAAAGTACCCCTCCTACGACAAGGAAAAGGGTATTATTTTTCCACACTATATGGTGGGACTGAAGCCAGACGGCTTGGTGACACATAGTCTAAATCTAAAATGTTTTGAACACTTACATAAAAGGTTCAAATCGAGATAAAGTCACTCAGAGCAGTGATAGCGAACCGGAAAAAAGGGGACTATATGGTGTCCCTGGACATCAAGGATTACCTCCATGTCCAAATTTTGTCCTTCTCATCAAGGGTACCTCTGGTTCGTGGTACAGAACTGTCAATATCAGTTTCAGACGATGCCGTTTGAATTATCCACGGCACCCCGGGCCTTTTTACCAAGGTAATGGCCGAAAAGATGTTTCTTCAAAGAAAAAAGGCATCTAAATTATCCCTTACTTGCACGACCTAAAAAGGGCAAGTTCCAGAGAACAGTTGGAGGTCGGAAGAGCACTATCTAAAGTAGTTCTTCGACGGCACGACTGGATTCTAAATATTCCAAGAATCGCAGCTGTTTTCCGACGATACGTCTGCTGTTCCTAGGGATGATTCTGGACACGGTTCAGAAAAAGGTTTTTCTTCCCGAGGAAAAAGCCAAGGAGTTATCCGACCTGTCAGGAACCTCCTAAAACCAGGAAAGGTGTCTGTACATCAATGCACAAGAGTCCTGGGAAAAATGGTGGCTTTTTACGAAGCAATTCCATTCGGCAGATTCCATGCAAGAATTTTCCAAAGGGATCTGTTGGACAAATGGTCAGGGTCGCATCCTCAGATGCACCTGCGAATAACCCTGTCGCCAAGGACAAGGGTATATCTTCTGTGGTGGTTGCAAAAGGCTCATCTATTGGAGGGCCGCAGATTCGGCATACAGGATTTGATCCTGGTGACCACGGACGCCAGCCTGAGAGGCTGGGGAGCAGTCACACAAGGAAGAAACTTCCAGGGGGTATGGACGAACCTGGAAAAGTCTCTTCACATAAACATTCTGGTACTAAGAGCAATCTAAAATGCTCTAAGCCAGGCGGAACCACTCCTGCAAGGAAAACCGGTGTTGATTCAGTCGGACAACATCACGGCGGTCGCCCATGTAAACAGACAGGGCGGCACAAGAAGCAGGAGTGCAATGGCAGAAGCTGCCAAGATTCTTCGCTGGGCGGAAAATCACGTAATAGCACTGTCAGCAGTGTTCTTCCCGGGCGTGGACAACTGGGAAGCAGACTTCCTCAGCAGACACGATATTCACCCGGGAGAGTGGGGTCTTCATCCAGAAGTCTTCCACATGCTAATAAACTGTTGGGAAAGACCAATGGTAGACATGATGGCGTCTCGCCTCAACAAGAAACTGGACAAGTATTGCGCCAGGTCAAGAGATCCACAGGCAATAGCTGTGGACGCACTGGTAACACCTTGGGTGTACAAATCAGTATATGTGTTTCCTCCTCTGCCTCTCATACCAAAGGTATTGAAGATTATACGGTGAAGAGGAGTAAGAACAATACTAGTGGCTCCGGATTGGCCAAGAAGGACTTGGTACCCGGAACTTCAAGAGTTGGTCACGGACGACCCGTGCCCTCTACTTCTGAGAAGGGACCTGCTACAACAGGGTCCCTGTCTCTTTCAAGACTTACCGCGGCTGCGTTTGACGGCATGGCGGTTGAACGCCAGATCCTAAAAGGGAAAGGCATTCCAGAAGAAGTCATTCCTACCTTGATTAAGGCAAGGAAGGAAGTCACCGCGAAACATTATCACCGCATTTGGCGAAAATATGTCGCGTGGTGCGAGGATCGGAGTGTTCCGACGGAGGAATTTCAACTGGGTCGTTTCCTACATTTCCTACAATCAGGATTGTCTATGGGTCTCAAATTGAGATCTATTAAGGTTCAAATTTCGGCCCTGTCAATATTCTTCCAAAAAGAATTGGCCTCAGTTCCTGAGGTACAGACTTTTGTTAAAGGAGTACTGCATATACAGCCTCCTGTGTTGCCTCCGGTGGCACCGTGGGATCTAAATGTAGTTTTAGATTTCCTCAAATCCCATTGGTTTGAACCATTGAAAAAGGTGGATTTTAAATATCTCACATGGAAAGTGACTATGTTACTGGCCCTGGCTTCCGCCAGGAGAGTATCTGAATTGGCGGCTTTATCTTATAAAAGCCCTTATCTAATCTTCCATTCGGATAGGGCAGAACTGAGGACTCGTCCGCATTTTCTCCCTAAGGTGGTATCAGCGTTTCACCTGAACCAACCTATTGTGGTGCCTGCGGCCACTGGCGACTTGGAGGACTCCAAGTTGTTGGACGTTGTCAGAGCCTTAAAAATATACATTTCAAGGACGGCTGAAGTCAGAAAATCTGACTCGCTGTTGATACTATATGCACCCAACAAGTTGGGTGCCCCTGCTTCTAAGCAGACGATTGCTCGTTGGATTTGTAACACAATTCAACTTGCTCATTCTGTGGCAGGCCTGCCACAGCCTAAATCTGTTAAGGCCCATTCCACAAGGAAGGTGGGCTCATCTTGGGCGGCTGCCCGAGGGGTCTCGGCATTACAATTCTGCCGAGCAGCTACGTGGTCGGGGGAAAACACGTTTGTAAAATTCTACAAATTTGATACCCTGGCAAAAGAGGACTTGGAATTCTCTCATTCGGTGCTGCAGAGTCATCCGCACTCTCCCGCCCGTTTGGGAGCTTTGGTATAATCCCCATGGTCCTTTCAGGAACCCCAGCATCCACTTAGGACGATAGAGAAAATAAGAATTTACTTACCGATAATTCTATTTCTCGGAGTCCGTAGTGGATGCTGGGCGCCCATCCCAAGTGCGGATTATCTGCAATACTGTACATAGTTATTGTTAACAAATTCGGGTTATATTGTTAAGGAGCCATCTTTAAGAGGCTCTTTCTGTTATCATACTGTTAACTGGGTTTAGATCACAAGTTGTACGGTGTGATTGGTGTGGCTGGTATGAGTCTTACCCGGGATTCAAATTGCCTCCCTTATTGTGTACGCTCGTCCGGGCACAGTACCTAACTGGAGTCTGGAGGAGGGTCATAGGGGGAGGAGCCAGTGCACACCACCTGATCTGGTAAAAGCTTTACTTTTTTGTGCCCTGTCTCCTGCGGAGCCGCTATTCCCCATGGTCCTTTCAGGAACCCCAGCATCCACTACGGACTCCGAGAAATAGAATTATCGGTAAGTAAATTCTTATTTTTTCTCAGCCCTTATGTCCTCACTGCTGCCCTGTTCCTCTATTCCACCTGTTTTTTGTAGATAGTCTGCATCATTTTCTCCTCTTCCCTTTCACATGCCACCCTTAACATAATACCTGCCCATGTTCTTCGCTGCCTCTTTCCACATGCCTGCTTTTGCCTTACTTTATCCTTCACCTACCCATTTGATATCTTCCCCTCCTTTTTCAGACATGCCCTTGTGACACCCATGCTAAAAAAACAACCTTTCTGCTGCGGGGTACACTGGGCTCCACAAGTCTGGACAATGGGGTGTAGAGTAGAATCTTGATCCGAGGCACCAACAGGCTCAAAGCTTTGACTGTTCCCAGAATGCACAGCGCCGCCTCCTACATCACCCCGCCTCCCAGCACAGGAGCTCAGTTTGTCAGTTGGTGCTGCAGTAAGCAGGCACTTAACAGAGGGGCTGCTCCAAGCAGCCCTGAGAGAAGCTTTTTATGATGTAAAAAGTGAAGACTTCAAGGGCAGCAGCGGTGGTAAATATCTTGTGACATTTACTGCTGCAGCTCCAGCTCTCCCCAGCGTCGCTGTACACTCCCAAGCCCTGGTTGCCGGGTACCTACAGGGGAGGCTCCGGTTTTCTTCATGTTAGACACACTGCTGGGGCTCTCCAGGATCGCGGTTGGCCGCGCTTCGGGAGGTGGTAAGTTGGTCCCGCTCACGGACCCTGTCTTTATCGCGATCCGGCGCGGTCAGTGGGAGGCGGGACGCGCGCGCTGGCGGTGGACACTGTGGATACAGGCGATCCCACTAGATCACCAGGGCATGGGCGCAGGTCAGGTTTTCTCTTAAAACCTATTTTAATATCGCCCACAGTACCCGGTGGTTTTACCCTGATGCCCCTCCCCCAGCCCCAGGGCGCCATTTCCAGCAAGTGTTCCTGCCCTGGAGCTGCATCTCTGTCTTCCCTCACTCCCTGTCAGTGTCTGCGGCTCCATTACTCCTCAGCTCACTGTTCCTGGGACTGCTTGGGCAAATCCTCCTATGTAAAGCCGCCTGGTTGTCAGCGCTGTGCCTTTATATGACACTTAAGTATTCTACCTGCCTTTTTAGTCAGTGTTAGTAAGAAAGAGTGCATTTAGTCAGGGGTTTATAGTACAATTACCCTGTGATATACATCCAGTCTCTTACTGTGTAGTGTTATATCTATTGACTATATAGCTGTGTAAGCTAGTCCAGTGCAGTATTATTGTCTGTAATAACCTCTGCATTGTACAAACTGTGACTATTTGTGTGTGCATTGATAGCTGACTGGTGTCCATCTCGTGTCTTTCGCTCAACTTGCTATCCCTATATTCTATAACCTGAGGGGGCTTGGTGCGTCAGGTGTTATCTAATATAGGATTTTCACAAAGATATAGTGTATTACGTATTTTTCTCTGTGATTTAGTCACCATATCTCTCCTTTATCTCTGCTGGTGCTGACTACACTGCGCAGGGGTTTGGGTTTAGGGATATAGTGCTGCTAATAATTGTACTGTGTTACCTCATACTGCAAGTTATATCATGTCTGCTTCTGAGGGTAACGGTTCTGGGGCGGAACACACTGCTGGTGTTGCTGAAGCCACAGGCATATATGGGGAGAATATAGCAGCTGTGGGCTCTGGTTCTGGGGGCTCCTTGTCCCCCAGTGGGACTGTGGCAACGGAGGCACATGCTGACCCTCCGTGGGCCGCTTTTTCCACGCTTCTGCATACGCTAGTTCATAAACTAACACCCCCTATGGGACCCCCAATGCCGGTACAACCGTATGCGGTCCCTGCAGCTAAACCGCAGTGGGCGGACGATTTATCTGCTCAATTAAAGAAGTTGAACCAGTCCCTGACTACTAAAAAGTCTGACCATCGCTCGCCTAAGTCCAAGAGGTCCTGTATGCGAGCGCTCGTCTCCTCACAATCCACTGCTGTCACTGACACCTCGTCTGATGAAGACAGCACATACACTGACCCCACAGGTTCTGACTCAGATACGGCTGATGGGGAGGGTAGTTCACATGTGGATGTTCCTGATCTTTTGGAGGCTATTAAGTTAATTCTGCAGATTACGGATGATTACCAGATAGGTTCATGCTTCAGAAGGTGATTAAACAAGTTTTACCTCACTCTGACCACCTAGTGGATATACGTCAGGAACCCTGGCAAAGCCCGGGTACGAAGTTTGTGCTTCAAAAGAAGATGCTGGCTCGCTATCCCCTCGCGCCAGAGCTGTCTAAGAATTGGGAAACTCCTCCTCCAGTAGACTCACATGTGGCTAGGATGGTGGTTTCCTCAGCTCTACCTGTCACTACCGTCACCTCTCTAAAAGAGCCTACGGATAAACGTGTCGAGGGTTGTCTAAAAGCGATTTACACCCTACATGGGTGGCAGAGGCTATTGAAGCATGGGCCTTGGAGTTAGAAGCTGAAATCTCCTCTGACCATGCTAGACCATGCTTGTCCTATATTGTCACAGCTTCTCACTATATTAAAGAGGCGGCTTCTGATGCCGGTATCCTAGCAGCCAAGGCCTCTACTACGTCAGTCCTGGCTCGCAGGATATTGTGGCTGAGATCCTGGTCTGTGCATCTGGGCTCTAGAAAAACCCTGGAGGTACTCCCTTTCAAGGGAGATATTCTGTTTGGGGAGGACTTAAATAAGATAATGGCTGACTTGGCTACTGCCTGTCTGCCTAATACAGCTCCTTCTGTGTCGAAGGCCAAAGGCACGTCCTTTCGCCCCTTTCGTCCTTCAGGTAAAGCAAAAGGTCAGGCGTACCATAAGCAGGCCCGCACTTCCAAACCTGGTAAGCCGAAGCCCAAAAGAGCCTGGGCTGCCCGTCAGCCAGCAGCCAAGACCGATAAGCCTGCCGCATGACGGGGCGGGCCTCCCCCTGGGGGATCCCAGGGTAGGGGGCCGGCTTCTAGGGTATACCCAGGAATGGTTGAAGACCACTTCAGATGCCTGGGTACGGGAAGTCGTCACTCGAGGTTACGCCATAGCCTTCAAAAACCGACCCCTTCATCGATTTTGCCAGACAGACGTCCCGTCGGACCAGACAAAGGCAAACACTCTGCATTCGGTGGTACAGACCCTCCTGGATACAGGAGTCGTAGTACAGGTGCCTCTTGCTCAGAAAGGCCGGGGGTACTATTCTCCGCTGTTTCTAGTCCCGAAACCGAATGGGTCCTCCCGGCCCATTCTCAACCTCAAGGCACTGAACAAGTTTGTGAAGGTTTCCAAGTTCCGTATGGAAACCCTTCGCTCTACAGTTCTGGCCTTGGAACCTGGGGACTACATGGTCTCCCTGGACATACAGGATGCTTACCTGCATATTCCTATAGCAGTGTCACATCAACAATACCTGAGGTTTGCTATTGGCAGCGTCCATTACCAGTTTCGGGCGTTACCTTTTTGTTTAACAACGGCTCCGCGAGTCTTCACCAAAGTTATGGCGGTGTGGACGGTGGTACTCCGCCGTCAAGGGGTCAGGATACTGCCATATCTGGACGACTTGTTAATCCTGGCAAATTCCCCAGATCTTCTCCTGCGTCATCTGGATATGACGGTCCGGGTTCTACAAGCCCACGGGTGGCTCATCAACTGGAAGAAATCCTCCCTGGTCCCTCCTCAGAGCATGGTGCATCAGGGAGCGCTGTTGGACACTCACAACCAGAGGTTGTTCTTGTCTCAGGAGAAAGTCCTGAAACTTCAGGACAGGATTCGTTGCTTCCTTTCTCGTCCGCAAATGTCGATACATTCGGCAATGCAGGTGCTGGGCCTCATGGTATCAGCATTCGACATGGTGGAGTATGCTCAATTCCATTCTCGCCCCCTCCAGAAGCTGATTCTAGCCAAGTGGGACGGCCTGCCTCACCGGATCAGGTCTCAAATGATCTCTTTGACTCCGGAGGTCCATCTGTCGCTGCTCTGGTGGCTCCAGGACCGACAATTGTGCAGAGGCCGTCCCTTCTGGATATCCAACTGGGTCCTGTTGACGACAGATGCCAGTCTAAGAGGTTGGGGCGCGGTGCTGCTTGCAGGGTCGGTGGACCAAGGAGGAATCTCTCCTCTCAATCAACATTCTGGAATTGCGGGCGGTCTAAAATGCGTTGAACCTAGCCCAGCATTTGATTCAGGACCGTCCTGTTCAAGTACAGTCGGACAACGCCACCACAGTGGCTTACATAAATCATCAAGGCGGCACTCGAAGCCATTTGGCAATGAAGGTTGCCTCAAGGATTCTACGTTGGGCAGAACGCCATCTACCGGCAATATTCATTCCGGGAGTCCTGAATTGGGAAGTGGACTTTCTCAGTCAGGACGTGCATGCCGGCGAGTGGGGCCTCCATCCAGAAGTGTTTCAACTCCTCGTGGAAAGGTGGGGTCTTCCAGATGTGGATATGATGGCGTCTTGACACAATCACAAGGTTCCGGTCTTCGGAGCAAGGACAAGGGATCCTTAAGCAGCATTCGTGGATGCGCTGGCGGTGCCGTGGAGGTTTCGGCTGCCGTACGTGTTCCCTCCGGTGTCACTCCTGCCCAGGGTAATTCGGAAGTTCAAGCAAGAAAAAGGAAATCTGCTTCTCATAGCTCCGGCGTGGCCCAGACGGCACTGGTTCTCAGACCTGCAAGGCCTATCGTCCGAGCGTCCACTTCTACTTCCACAACGCCCAGACCTCCTTGTTCAGGGCCCCTGTGTCTATGTCTTTGACGGCGTGGCTCTTGAAGCTTCCGTCTTAAGAGCTTAAGGGTTTTTCTGAAGAGGTCATTAAAACTATGTTACGGGCCTGGAAACCGGCCTCTGCTCGGATTTACCATCGGGTCTGGCATTTCTACTTTGTTTGGTGCGCATCTAACCATTATGACGCTTCCAAGTTTAGTACAGCCAAACTTTTGGCTTTTCTACAGCAGGGCCTAGATTTAGGCCTGCGTCTGGCCTCCCTCAAGGTTCATATTTCTGCCGTGTCGGTGTGGTTTCAGAGAAAAATTACGACTTTACCTGATGTTCATACTTTCACTCAGGGTTGCGTATCCAACCTCCCTATGTCTCGCCTGTGGCTCCTTGGGACTTGTCGGTGGTTTTGGAGGCGTTGCAGGAGCCTCCATTTGAACCTCTTTGTTCAGCTGACTTTAAGTGGCTTTCCCTTAAGGTGGTGTTCTTGCTGGCTATTGCCTCTGCTAGAAGAGTGTCGGATTTGGGTGCCTTGTCTTGTAGTTCCCCATATCTGATTTTTCACCGTGACCGGGCGGTTCTTAGGACTCGTCCCGGATATTTACCTAAGGTGGTTTCTTCGTTCCACCTTAATCAGGAGATTGTGGTTCCAGCTTTTGTCTCTTCTGATTTGTCTCCCAAAGAGCGGTCTTTGGATGTGGTACGGGCTCTCCGTATCTATGTGAAGAGAACTGCTTCTATTCGAAAGTCTGATTCTCTTTGTTTTGTTTGGCTTTCACAAAAGGTGGATTAGAATGGTGATTGCGCATGCTTATGTGAAGGCTGGTCTGTCAGCTCCTGTTCATATTACGGCCCATTCTACTCGGTCTGTTGGACCTTCTTGGGCGGCCCAACGTGGTGCGACCCTTGATCAATTGTGCAAGGCGGCTACGTGGTCCACCGGGAACACGTTCATAAGGTTCTATGCCTTCGCTACTGCCGCTTCCCAGGATGCTTCATTTGGATGCAGGGTTCTTGTGCCCGCTACAGTGCGTCCCCTCCCATAAGGAACTGCTTTAGGACATCCCCATTGTCCAGACTTGTGGAGCCCAGTGTACCCCGCAGCAGAAAACGAGTTTTATGGTAAGAACTTACCCTTGTTAAAACTCTTTCTGCGAGGTACACAATCCTCATAATATTTATTAGTTTTATTAGCTTTCCATTCACTCCCAAACCTCACCTCATACATATGGTCTTACAATTTTCTTTCACTATATCACACATCCACACCATATAAAATTTATACACCAGAGGATTAACATTCACTTTATCTGGTAGGCTCTCACACTAGCGTCCACCCCCCTTATGTAATATCATCACTAGATGTACTCAATATGTGCATACATTTCTAGCTAGAACACATAATGGTTCTTTTTCCTTCACTTTTATTCACCTCAATACAGCTTTGGTATGTGTTATCACCAACATGTTTTTCACTTATACATTCTCCACATCTTGGATAGCTAACATTTAGATTCTACTATCTGTACACCATAATTACTCAGCACAACCACGTCTCACAATCACCTTAATGTCCCCTCCTCTCTCACTTTTCTCCCACAATGGATGATCATCATAGAAGATCCTACACTCATTCCACCCATATCCCTTAAGCAATTACCTTACCTGACAGCGTTCAGAAACGCCTTAATCAAAAAATTAAAAAATATCATATTGTAGCTGAGGCTATGAAAGAAACCTCTCTCTAATTCTATCTCCTAATGCCTCCTACAATCAATGACATTCAATCATTACTTGTACATCCCCTACTTTTTTCCAAACTATATCACCTAATTACCAATGGCATATAATTTTCCCTACCCATTCTTCTTTGTCTCCAATTAAGACCTTTTCAAATTTTACCTGTATATACTTATCCTCACAATTTTCCACATACTGGAATATATTACTACTTTATATATGTCAATCTATGTTTATCAGTATTTTGATACCAATTCCTATTAATAAAAAGGAGCGCTGACCACACCAATTAAAGGAGACAATTAAAAATGTTCACAGTAAAAAATATATTCATTTATTAACATACAATGCTGCAGCATAAATAGCACTTAATCAATCCATGATATATATATATTTATAAACCAAAATGCAAAAAATCCATATAGGACTAATAAAATTATCTGGAATTCACTATAGTTCAGAGGCGTGGACCTTGATATTACTATGTCTAGCAATGTCCACTGATTTAATTATGAACTGGCTAGGAATAGCTTTTCAAACACTTAATGTGTTCATGTGTCCTTAATTCGTCAGTGTTCCAAATGAACATGTGTGCACACATTTGTTGAATTAAAATAGGTAATTACCATACGTTGTTAGCCTTTGTGTCACCTCCAAAATTAAATTTGTTGAAACAATCCCAATTTTTGACTACCTCTGCTGGTGCTTATCTGTTTACTGCAGAATATCTGGAGTAGGTATCAACGGGGACTGTCCACAGTGCTCAGGCTCCCTCTGCTGGTAGCTAGCCGTAATTGCAGGTACACTGATTATTACTCTCACCACATTAAGTGTTTGAAAAGCTATTCCTAGCCAGTTCATAATTAAATCAGTGGACATTGCTAGATATAGTAATATCAAGGTCCAAGCCTCTGAACTTTAGTGAATTCCAGATAATTTTATTAGTCCTATATGGATTATTTGCATTTTGGTTTATAAATATATTTCTCTGACGTCCTAGTGGATGCTGGGTACTCCGTAAGGACCATGGGGTATAGACGGGCTCCGCAGAAGACTGGGCACTCTTAAAAGAAAGATTAGGTACTATATCTGGTGTGCACTGGCTCCTCCCTCTATGCCCCTCCTCCAGACCTCAGTTTGTATCTGTGCCCGGCCAGAGCTGGATGCACCCTAGGGGCTCTCCTGAGCTTCCTAGAAAAGAAAGTATTTGTTAGGTTTTTTATTTTCAGTGAGATCTGCTGGCAACAGACTCACTGCTACGTGGGACTGAGGGGAGAGAAGCGAACCTACCTGCTTGCAGCTAGCTTGGGCTTCTAAGGCTACTGGACACCATTAGCTCCAGAGGGATCGAACACAGGCCCAGTCCTCGGTCGTCCGGTCCCGGAGCCGCGCCGCCGTCCCCCTTGCAGAGCCAGAAGAACGAAGAGAAGTTGAAAATCGGCGGCTGAAGACTCCGGTCTTCATTAAGGTAGCGCACAGCACTGCAGCTGTGCGCCATTGCTCCCTTAGCACACCACACACTCCGGTCACTGATGGGTACAGGGCGCTGGGGGGGGCGCCCTGGGCAGCAATTAGATTACCTTACTTGGAGAAAAGCACATAATACAGTCTGATAAACTGTATATGTGCATTAAACCCGCCATTAAAGTACATAAAAGGACAGAAGCCCGCCGCTGAGGGGGCCGGGCCTTCTTCCTCAGCACACCGGCGCCATTTTCTCTTCACAGCTCAGCTGGAAGGAAACTCCCCAGGCTCTCCCCTGCAGTATCCTGGTACACAACGGGTAAAAAAGAGAGGGGGGGCACATAAATTTAGGCGCAAAACTGTGTATATAAGCTGCTATAGGGGAAAAAATCACTCAGTATAGTGTACATCCCTGTATTATATAGCGCTGTGGTGTGTGCTGGCATACTCTCTCTCTGTCTCTCCAAAGGGCCTGGTGGGGGAACGGTCTTCAAATAGAGCATCCCCTGTGTGTGTGGTGTGTCGGTACGCTTGTGTCGACATGTCTGAGGTAAAAGGCTCCTCTAAGGAGGTGATAGAGCGGATAAGTGTGTGAGAGGGGGTCTCCGTCAACAACGCCGACACCTGTTTGGATATGTGTAAGTGCTGAGGTAAAATTATTGCTCAAAAGGTTAGGGAACAGAAAGGAAATCTACCCTGGTCTGTCCCTATGTCACAGAGTCCTTCAGAGTCTCTCTATGCTCACTATCCAAAATAACAAAGTATCGACACGGAGTTTAACTCCACTGTCGACTACGATAATGCAAAGTTACAGCCAAGAGGGCTAAAAGATATTCAATTTATGATTATTGGAATAAAAGATGATTTGCATATCACTGATGACTCATCTGTCCCTGACACGAGAGTACACATGTTAAGGGGAAGAATGCTGAGGTAAATTTCCCTCCTCTCATGAGGAAAAAGAGCGGGAATCTCCAGACAAGAGACGGCAGCTTCCCACAAGAGAATTCTCAGGCTGTATCCTTTCCCCACTAGGGCCAGGATGTGTTGAGAATCTTCCCCTTGGGTGTCCTGTTTGCACTAGCTATTCTCAGGGATCCTGCAGATAGTGTGCACATTCTAGTATACTACCCAGACCGGCGATTGTGTCGGCATGGGTTTATAGCGCTGTGGCAGCGTGGACAGGTACCTTATCAGCAGAGATTGAGACCCTAGTATGCATATAAATATGATAGATATACAGGTTGAGTATCCCTTATCCAAAATGCTTGGGACCAGAGGTATTTTGGATATGGGATTTTTCCGTATTTTGGAATAATTGAATACCATAATGAGATTTCATGGTGATGGGACCTAAATCTAAGCACAGAATGCATGTATGTTTCATATACACCTTATACACCCAGCCTGAAGGTAATTTTAGCCAATATTTTTTATAACTTTGTGTATTAAACAAAGTGTGTCTACATTCACACAATTCATTTATGTTTCATATACACCTTATACACACAGCCTGAAGGTCATTTAATACAATATTTTTAATAACTTTGTGTATTAAACAAAGTTTGTGTACATTGAGCCATAAAAAAACAAAGATTTCACTATCTCACTCTCACTCAAAAAAGTCCGTATTTCGGAATATTCCGTATTTCGGAATATTTGGATATGGGATACTCAACCTGTATAATTATAAAGCATGCCCAAAGGGACATGAGTATACTGGGTCCTAGAGACAAAAGCTATGTCGATTTCTGCTTGACGTGTCCTGTAGAATATACATTGGACAGATGATGCCGACTTAAGAGGCATATGGAAGGCTGAGGATTGTGTGGAGAAAGGTTCTCGGGCCTGGTCTCCACAGCTATAGCTGGTAATTCTGATATTTTGCCTTATATTCCTGCACAGCCTAGGAAAGCACGACATTATTAAATGCAGCTTTTCGAATAAAGAAACAAGAAAGTCTGAGGTGCGTCCTTTCTTGTCAGAGCCGGGGGCAGAGGAAAGAAGCTGTACAACACAGCTAGTCCCCAGGAACAGAAGTCCTCCCTGGCCTCTACAAAAATCCACCGCATGTCGCTGGGGCTCCACAGGCGGAGCTAGGCCCAGTGGGGACACGCCTTCGTAAGTTCAGCCACAAGTGGGTTCACTCCCTGTTAGATCCCTGGGCAATAGAAATTGTATCGCAGGGATACAGGCTGGACTGTGAGAAGATGCCCCCTCACTGAGGACCCGGCGGGCTTCCCCCCAAGAGAGGGAGCCAGTGTTAACTGCAATTCGTAAATTGTATCTTCAACAGGTGGTGGTCAAGGGTCCCCTCCTTCAACAAGAGGGTGTTATTATTCGACCATGTTATAATCCCTAAACCAGACTGTTCGGTTAGACCCATATTGAATTAAAATCCCTGAACATATACCTGAAAAGGTTCAGGTTCAAGATGGAATCGCTAAGAGCGGTCATTGCAAGCCTGAAATGAATCGGGACATAAGGGATGCATACCTTCGTGTCCCCATTTAGCCACCTCATCAGGCGTACCTCAGAATTGCGGTACGGGATTGTCATTACCAATTTCACCAAGGTAATGGCGGATATGATGGTGCTCCTGCGGAAGCAAGGTGTCACTATTATCACATACTTGGATGATCTCCTCATAAAAGCGAGATCAAGAGAGCAGTTGCTGGACAGCGTATCACCTTCTCTGGAAGTGAAACGGCAACACGACTGGATTCTATATATTCCGAAGTCGCAGTTGGTTCCTACAGCTCATCTGCCTCGCCTAGGCATGATCCTAGACACAGACCAGAAGAGGGTTTATCTCCCGATAGAGAGAGCTCAGGAGCTCATGACACTGGTCAGGAATCTATTGAAACCAAAACAGGTGTCAGTGCATCACTGCACTCGAGTCCTGGGAAGGATGATGGCATCATACGAGGCCATCCCCTTCGGCTGGTTCCATGCAAGGACAATGGAACTTACTGGACAAGTGGTCCGGATCACATCTTCAGATGCATCGGTTAATCACCCTATCCCCCAGGACCAGGGTGTCTCTCCTGTGGTGGCTGCGGAGTGCTCACCTTCTCGAGGGACGCAGATCCGGATTCAGAACTGGGTCCTGGTGACCACGGATGCAAGCCTCCGAGGGTGGGGGGCAGTTACACAGGGAAGAAAATTCCAAGGTTGTGGTCAAGCCAACAGACTTGCCTTCACATCAATATCCTGGAACTAAGGGCCATATACAACGCCCTAAGTCAAGCGGAGTTCCTGCTTCGCGACCAACCGGTTCTGATCCAGTCAGACCGCAGGGGCTCATGTAAACCGCCGGGCGGCACAAGGAGCAGGGTGGCAAGGGTAGAAGCCACCAGAATTCTTCGCTGGGCGGAGAATCAAGTAAGCGCACTGTCAGCAGTGTTCATTCTGGGAGTGGACACGACCTCCACCCGAGAAAGTGGTGACTTCATCAGGAAGTCTTCACGCAGTTTTGCAAATTGATGGAAACTGCCTCAGGTGGACTACATGGCGTCCCACCTCAATAAAAAGATAAAAAAGGTTTTACGCTGGGTCAAGGGACTCTCAGGCGATAGCTGTGGTCGCACTAGTAACACCGTGGGTGTTCCAGTCGCTCTATATATTCCCTCCTCTTCCTCTCAGACCCAAGGGCTGAGAATTGTAATAAACGGAGGAGTGTGAACAATATTCTTTGCTCCGGATTGGCCAAGAAGGACTCGGTACCCGGAACTGCAAGAAATGCTCTCAGAGGACCCATGGCCTCTGCCTCTCAGTCAGGACATGTTGCAACAGGGACCCTGTCTGATCCAAGACTTACCGCGGCTGCGTTGGACGGCATGTCGGTTGAACGCCGGATCCTAGCGGAAAAGGGCATTCCGGATGCAGTTATTCCTACGCTGATAAAGGCTAGGAAAGACGTGACAGCAAGACTTTTTCACTGTATATGGCGAAAATAGGTTGCTTGGTGTGTGGCCGGGAAGGCCCTACAGAGGAATTCCAGGGGAGTCGATTCCTGCACTTCCTACAGTCAGGAGTGACTATGGGCCTAAAATTAGGATCCATAAAGGCCAAGATTTCGGCCCTATCCCTTTTTCTCTCAAAAAGAACTGGCTTCACTGCCTGAAGTTCGGACGTTGTTACAGGGGTGCTGCATATTCAGCCCCTTTTGTGCCTCCAGTGGCACCTTGGGATCTTAACGTGTGTTGGATTCCTAAAATCCCACTGGTTTGAGCCACTTAAGACCGTGGAGCTAAAATATCTCACGTGGAAAGTGGTCATGCTTTTGGCCTTAGCTTGGACTAGGCGTGTGTCAGAATTGGCGGCTTTGTCATGTAAAAGCCCATATCTGATCTTCCATATGGAAAGGGCAGAATGGAGGACTCGTCCCCAATTTCTCCCTAAGGTGGTATCATCGTTTCATTTGAACCAACCTATTGTGGTGCCTGCGGCTACTAGGGACTTGGAGGACTCCAAGTTACTGGACGTAGTCAGGGCCCTGAAAATATATGTTTCCAGGACGGCTGGAGTCCGAAAATCTGACTCGCTGTTTATTCTGTATGCACCCAACAAGCTGGGTGCTCCTGCTTCTAAGCAGACTATTGCTCGTTGGATTTGTAGTACAATTCAGCTTGCACATTCTGTGGCAGGCCTGCCACAGCCAAAATCTGTAAAAGCCCATTCCATACGGAAGGTGGGCTCTTCTTGGGCGGCTGCCCCAGGGGTCTCGGCTCTACAACTTTGCCGAGCAGCTACTTGGTCAGGGGCAAATACGTTTGCTAAATTCTACAAATTTGATACCCTGGCTGAGGAGGACCTGGAGTTCTCTCATTCGGTGCTGCAGAGTCATCCGCACTCTCCCGCCCGTTTGGGAGCTTTGGTATAATCCCCATGGTCCTTACGGAGTTCCCAGCATCCACTAGGACGTCAGAGAAAATAAGAATTTACTTACCGATAATTCTATTTCTCGTAGTCCGTAGTGGATGCTGGGCGCCCATCCCAAGTGCGGATTGTCTGCAATACTTGTACATAGTTATTGTTAACTAATTCGGGTTATTGTTATTGTGAGCCATCTTTCCAGAGGCTCCTCTGTTATCATGCTGTTAACTGGGTTCATATCACAAGTTGTACGGTGTGATTGGTGTGGCTGGTATGAGTCTTACCCAGGATTCATGAATCCTTCCTTATTGTGTACGCTCGTCCGGGCACAGTATCCTAACTGAGGCTTGGAGGAGGGTCATAGGGGGAGGGGCCAGTGCACACCAGGTAGTCCTAAAGCTTTACTTTTGTGCCCAGTCTCCTGCGGAGCCGCTATTCCCCATGGTCCTTACGGAGTTCCCAGCATCCACTACGGACTACGAGAAATAGAATTATCGGTAAGTAAATTCTTGTTTTCTCGTAGTCCGTAGTGGATGCTGGGAGCCCGTCCCAAGTGCGGACTCTCTGCAATACATGTATATAGTTATTGCTTAACTAAAGGGTTATTGTATGAGCCATCTGTTGATAGAGGCTCAGTTATTGTTCATACTGTTAACTGGGTATAGTTATCACGAGTTGTACGGTGTGATTGGTGTGGCTGGTATGAGTCTTACCCTGGATTCCAAATCCTTTCCTAGTAATGTCAGCTCTTCCGGGCACAGTTTCCCTAACTGAGGTCTGGAGGAGGGGCATAGAGGGAGGAGTCAGTGCACACCAGATATAGTACCTAATCTTTCTTTTAAGAGTCCCAGTCTCCTGCGGAGCCCGTCTATACCCCATGGTCCTTACGGAGTACCCAGCATCCACTACGGACTACGAGTAATAGAATTACCGGTGAGTAAATTCTTATTATATCATGGATTGATTAAGTGCTATTTATGCTGCAGCAGTGTATGTTAATAAATGAATATATTTTTTACTGTGAACATTTTTAATTGTCTCCTTTAATTGGTGTGGTCAGCGCTCCTCTTTATCTACAGGGGGTTATATCCCTGCAGTTAGTGTTGTTTTTGTCTTATATAAGGAATGCAATTATCCTTATAATTAGGAGCAGCAGATCACACCATTATTCAATCACCATCTTTCTGGTAGGTACTGGCGCCGGAGGGTATATACACTTGTCCATACACCCACGAGTGTGTGGGCGGCTGTATATACGCACAGTGTGGTATTTTGGTGAATTGCTTTAGATAATTTCATCTCGGGCAGCAGGTAACATAGGGAACTGTAGATTATGGCAGCTCTTAAGTGCATAGCTGAACGATTGGAAAGACGTAGTGTGTATTTAAAAGGGTCGGATGAAATGCAACCCATGGAGAGGGATGAAAATTTGGAGGATATGCATGGTTTATTTAATAAACTAGAAAATTTATGTGTAGAGGAAACAAGGCACTGGTGGGATCAGGTATCATTACAGAAATATCTGTACCAAGGTTTGATTCCCAGAGGACTGAGTATTCTTAAAACCTCCACCTTTAAAGAGGACAAGCAGTTCTCAGAGGAATGGAACATGATATTGGATAATTGCTCCATAAACCTCATGAAGCTGCTTGTCAGATTTAGGGAGGATAAAGTGAATGTGATACAAAAAGAAATTGACAAAACCCAAGATTTATTGAAATCATTTTCTGGGGATAAGGGATTCAGTGAGAGAGATCTTAAAGTCATTCGCAAGGTGGAGGATTTTGAAAAATCCTTAGTCTTCAGGAAAAATAATAAATTAAATCGGGACAAGTTGGATTATCAAAAAGGAGAGGTACATACATATAATAGAAGGAGGGAAAATATATATAATTATAAATCCTCTCAGAAAGAGTTGGGAACTATGAGAAGGGATACACAAAACTCTCAGTATAGGTCATGTTATTTTAAGGGACCAAGAACCCCGGTAGAATATAGAGAATCGAGGAGGTATAGGAATCAGGACGAGGAGAATGGTGAACCGATTACCATTAGGAATAGGTATGAGATCCTATCACAACAAAACAGTATGAGGTCCCCAGCCTCATATCCCCCAAATGGAGTAGAAGAGATATAGGGAGAGATGAGTGGGTAGATGTGGGAGTAAGGAGTAGACCATCGCCCAACATCCATGGTGGTATGAATAATTTTTTGGAGGACAGCCACAGATTTCAAAATCGTCCCCACAGAAAACACGAAGGAATAGGGTGGTCGGGAAAAAGACAAAGAGAACAAGAGCCAGAGGAAAGAGAGGGAGAAAGATTAGGCCAAGTAAAAAGTATGAAACTAAAGTGAAAGGAAAAGGGGTATTTAATCTGTCCTCGAAAGAGCTGAATACTGACCAATTGAGATTGCTTGAGAAAGGTTTAAATTTTGCCCCCGCCCAAAAACCCAACCTATTCGAATTGTTCGTTGACCTTAATAGATATGCTAGGACCCTGAGTAGGAAGCGATATTTCGCGATAAAAAAACATGAAAAAGAAAGGTAATGAAGGTATTCCCATTATATTGGATCAAGATGATCAAGTAATGCTAGATATATTGGAATCTTTGGCAGGTGAATCAACGAACAATTCGAATGAGGATGACTGTGTCAGATTGTGTTTGGTCTGTGTCCCCGGAGGGGGCGCTAGTGGGTCAGTGGAGGTAGGAGGAAAGAGACGAGGAGGTTGTAACACGTTCTTGCGCATGAGCGCAATGGTATTTATTCAGCAGAAAGTATAACAGAAATGCAGCAGAAATAATAACAGATGAAAAGTCAATACTTGAAATGATAACAAAAGTCTATGGCAATGGGTGATGGATGAATTGAGAAATCATATCCAGAATATAAACAACGGAATGAAAGTCAATGGAATGATTCCGGTGTGGGAACCAGAGCAGGGTTTAAAACAGAGAACTAAGGCAGATGAAGTATTGCAAACCTGAGCATTAGCAGGAGACCAACTCACAGTGCAGGTGATCAGGCACTGGCAGCAGCAAGCTGTGTCACAGGTGGAGGAATGGACACACCTGGAGTTTAGTCTTCAACCGCAGGCTGAAGCACACAAGGTGGTGATTAGTGTGAAGCCCAATGCAGGTTGCTGGTATTGCTGAGCCTTGAAGTTCCACGGGAGTAAGCAGAATCACCAGGAGTATAAGTTCTAGCAGGAACTCAGGAGAGACAGGAGCTGATCCTTTCATGCAGGTTGTCAGAATGACACAAAGTCCAGGATGCCTGTGAGGTGAAACTGTAGCCTCCTATATACCCCATGGTGTGCAGGGATTGGATGGAAGAAGGAAAAGTGGGTGCGGCCACGCACCGGATTGGCCGCAGCATACTAGCTTGTTTGGAGACTGTCATGGCGGCGCCCACGCCGCGGCCTAGCGAGGACGCGGCGCGCACACGCCTGCTGGTTCAGGAGTACCCCCAGGATCCAGATGATGTCCCATGGCAGGGGCATAGGTGACAGGTGACCGCAGGGAGCCAGGACGGAGTCCGCAGCGGCGGACGGATGCCAGTCTGGTGAGACGATTCCTGACAGTACCCCCTCCTTTAGGGGTGGACACCGAACACCCACGTGGTTTGGAGGGATGAGTGCTGTGGAAAACACGGACCAACCTAGGAGCATGGACATCAGATGAATTCACCCAGCTTCTCTCCTCTGGGCCATAACCGAACCAATCGACCAGGTACTGAAGACGTCCATACCGGCAACGAGAGTCCAGAATCTTGCTGATCTCAAATTCCACGCCCCGCTGAGTTCGAACCTTGGGACCTGCTGGAAGAGTATTCTGGAAGCGGTTTAGGACTAGAGGTCTGAGGAGAGAGATGTGAAAGGCATTAGGAATACGAAGTGTAGGTGGTAACTTTAACTTGTAAGCCACTGGGTTGATGACACTCTCAATAGGGTAAGGACCAATGAAGCGTGGTGCGAACTTCATGGATGGAACCCTGAGACGAAGGTTGCGGGTTGATAACCAAACCCTGTCCCCCGGTTTCAAATGGGGAACCGCACGTCTCTTACGGTCGGCATAGACCTTGTAACGACTGGAGGCTTTCTTGAGAGAAATGTGGATTCTTTTCCAAATGGAGGAAAACTGGGTCAGAGCGGTAGTGGCAGCAGGAACATCTATGTGAGGAAGTTCTTGAAACTCAGGTACTCGGGGATGTTGCCCATAGACTGCAAAGAAGGGTGTCGTGTCTGTAGCAGTGTGGTAACGAAAGTTATGGGCAAACTCGGCCCATGGGAGCAGATTAAACCAATCATCCTGGGAGGATGTCACATATAGCCGTAGGAAAGTCTCTAGTTCCTGATTGACTCTCTCTGTCTGCCCATTCGTCTGAGGGTGGTATGAAGACGAGAATTTCAATTTTATCTGCATGGCAGAACAGAGGGCCCTCCAAAACCTAGCAACAAACTGTACCCCCCGATCAGATATTATTTCGGAGGGTAACCCGTGTAAACGGAAGATCTCCTGTAGGAAGATCTGGGCTAGTTTCGGGGCAGAAGGGAGACCTTGGAGAGGAACGAAATGAGCCATCTTGGAAAATCTATCCACTACAACCCAAATAGTGTTATGTCCCTGAGAAGGTGGAAGATCAGTAATAAAGTCCATTGATAGATGAGACCAAGGACGAGTAGGGACTGATAAGGGTTGCAACTGACCTGCTGGAGACTGACGAGGAGTCTTGTGCTGCACACATTTTGGACAGGATGCCACGAAATCCTGGATGTCCACTTTCATCTTTGGCCACCAATATGAGGCAGAAAGGAACTTGAATGTCTTCAGGACACCAGGATGACCAGTAAACTTGGATTGGTGGGCCCAAGCTAGCAACTTGGGACGGAGTTCTGGGGAAACAAAAGTCTTACCCGGAGGTGGAGCTGGAGAGACTTGAGAGGTAGCGAAAACCACGGGACTCAGGATGGAATGTGGCACAGAGTCAGATGTTCCCTCTTCTGATTCCATGGACTGGGATAATGCGTCGGCTTTCACATTCTGTGAACCTGGGCGGAAATGAAGCCTGAAATTAAAACGTGAGAAAAACATAGCCCACCTAGACTGGCGGGGGTTAAGGCACTGAGCTGCTTTTAGGTATAGCAGGTTCTTATGATCCGTGAAGATGTTAAACGGATGTTTGGCCCCTTCTAGGAGATATCTCCATTCCTCGAGAGCCAATTTGATTGCCAATAACTCTTGATCTCCCACGGAGTAGTTAGCTTCTGCAGGTAGAAACTTGCGAGAGTAGAATCCACAAGGGTGGACTTTCCCATCAGATCCCTTCTGGGAGAGAACAGCTCCAACCCCAACATTAGAGGCATCTACCTCCAACTCGAACGGCCTGTTGACATCTGGCTGTGACAGCACTGGAGCAGACATAAAGGCTAGCTTGATCTTCCGGAAGGCTGCCAAGGCTTCTTCTGACCAGTTGGAATGATCTGCCCCTTTCCGAGTCAGGTTGGTAATAGGAGCGATGAGAGTGGAGAATCCTCGAATAAATTTTCTATAATAGTTGGCAAAACCCAGGAATCGCTGGATAGACTTGAGGGAGTTTGGAATGGACCAATTGGCAATGGCTTCCAATT
This sequence comes from Pseudophryne corroboree, assembly GCF_028390025.1. Lineage (NCBI taxonomy): Eukaryota > Metazoa > Chordata > Amphibia > Anura > Myobatrachidae > Pseudophryne > Pseudophryne corroboree. The sequence goes on from NC_086445.1 coordinate 393,028,140, forward strand.
TTGCCGGGTCCATCTGAAGATCCGATCCGGAAATTATATACCCCAGGAAGGGTATAGAGGGAACTTCGAAGGTGCATTTGGATAACTTCCCGTAGAGACGGTTCTCACGAAGACGTCGGAGAACTTCACAGACTTGTAGGCGATGAGATGGAAGGTCTTGAGAAAAGATAAGAATATCATCTAAGTAAACAACAAGGTACTTATACAGGACATCACGAAAAATCTCGTTCACGAAGTGTTGGAATACCGCTGGAGCATTACTCAACCCAAATGGCATTACCAGGTATTCATAATGGCCATCTCGAGTGTTGAAGGCTGTCTTCCACTCGTCACCACTCCGGATTCTGATGAGGTTATAGGCACCGCGGAGATCTAATTTGGTGAAGATGCGAGCCCCCTTAACTCTATCAAACAGTTCGGTAATGAGTGGTAAAGGATAACTATTCTTGACAGTAATGTCGTTGAGACCCCGATAGTCAATGCATGGACGCAGTCCTCCATCCTTCTTTTTGACAAAGAAGAAACCTGCGCCAGCGGGTGACGATGACGGACGGATGAATCCTTTCTGAAGATTCTCTTTAATGTAGTTGCTCATCGCCTCTGTTTCAGGAACAGACAAAGGATAGGTGCGCCCCCTGGGTGGCTTCTTGCCAGGAAGGAGATCAATGGGACAATCCCATTCCCTATGGGGCGGCAGGATATCAGCAGCCTTTTCGCAGAAGACGTCTGCGAAGTCTTGATAGACTGCTGGGAGACTTGGCTGTGACTTCACTTCGGTGGACTTAAGAGGACACACTTGGGCTAAGCAGGAATGATGACAGTGTGAACCCCATGAGGTAAGCTGCAACGTTGTCCAGTCGAACTGTGGGTTATGTAGCTGGAGCCAAGGCATGCCCAAGACAATCTCCTGGGTGGCTTGAGGAATGACCAGGAACTTGATAATTTCTGAATGGAGAAATCCAACTCCCAGAACCACTGGGGTAGTTTGATGTGAAATGTTCCCTTTGGTGATTCTACTACCATCCACAGCAGTAATGTAAACAGGACAAGACAGTTCACAGGTAGACAGGCAGAATTTGTTTACCGCAGCTTGGGTGATAAAATTTCCTGCAGCACCGCAGTCCACTAATGCTGACGCAGACTGGAGCCCAGCAGAAGTTTCTAGCGTCACTGGAAGAATGAGATCCTGTTGAGAAGGAGCTTGACAGAATGATCCCAACTTGACTCCTTCCATACAAGTCAGGACCTGGCGTTTCCCGAACGCATTGTGCAGGAGTTAATTTGATGACCCGCAGCAGCACAGTATAGGCAGAGCCTCTCTCGTATTCTTCTTGCCCGTTCCTCAGGAGTTAGGCGGGACCTATTTACCTGCATAGGCTCGTCAGAAGAAGAAGAAGGCTGAAACTGTACAGGAGGTATGAACCTTACTCTGCGAGACTCACTCCGAGCGCGTTCATTATTGCGTTCGCGGATGCGAGAGTCCAGCTTTATACACAGGGAGATCAAGTCAGACAGTTGAGCAGGAATGTCACGGGTTGCCAGTTCATCCTTGATCCGATCCGAAAGTCCGTGCCAGAAGGTTGCTACCAGAGCTTGGTTGTTCCATTGGACCTCTGCAGCCAACGTCTGGAACTGGATGACATATTGTCCCATGCTTCGGTTACCTTGACGAATCTGGATCAGGTCTGCCGAAGCTGATGTTGCACGACCGGGCTCGTCAAAGATCCGTCTAAAGGTTGACACGAAGTCAGAGTAGTTACTGATCAGGGGATCAGCACGTTCCCACAGGGGGGACACCCAATTCAGAGCAGATCCAGAGAGTAAGGAAATGATGTAGGCAACCTTGGACCTTGGTGTAGGAAAGTTATGTGGCAATAACTCAAACTGTATTTCGCACTGGTTTAGGAACCCGCGACATGATTTAGGACTGCCATCATATTTGCTCGGCACGGGCAGGTGCAGACGTGACACTGGAGCTGATGCAGCCGACACAGAAGAACTTACAGCACTGGCAGGTGCTGGGGTAACAATAGGTGAGAGTACACTTGGCAGGGACTGCTGCAGTGTATCCAATCGGGAGGACATCCCTTGTAGAAAGTGAAACATCTGCTGCTGCGCAACCTCTTGACCATCCAGACGGGAGACCAGATTTTGCAAGGCCTCTGACCCCACACTCCGTCCACCATCCGAGTCCATAGATCCTGGACTTACTGTCAGATTGTGTTTGGTCTGTGTCCCCGGAGGGGGCGCTAGTGGGTCAGTGGAGGTAGGAGGAAAGAGACGAGGAGGTTGTAACACGTTCTTGCGCATGAGCGCAATGGTATTTATTCAGCAGAAAGTATAACAGAAATGCAGCAGAAATAATAACAGATGAAAAGTCAATACTTGAAATGATAACAAAAGTCTATGGCAATGGGTGATGGATGAATTGAGAAATCATATCCAGAATATAAACAACGGAATGAAAGTCAATGGAATGATTCCGGTGTGGGAACCAGAGCAGGGTTTAAAACAGAGAACTAAGGCAGATGAAGTATTGCAAACCTGAGCATTAGCAGGAGACCAACTCACAGTGCAGGTGATCAGGCACTGGCAGCAGCAAGCTGTGTCACAGGTGGAGGAATGGACACACCTGGAGTTTAGTCTTCAACCGCAGGCTGAAGCACACAAGGTGGTGATTAGTGTGAAGCCCAATGCAGGTTGCTGGTATTGCTGAGCCTTGAAGTTCCACGGGAGTAAGCAGAATCACCAGGAGTATAAGTTCTAGCAGGAACTCAGGAGAGACAGGAGCTGATCCTTTCATGCAGGTTGTCAGAATGACACAAAGTCCAGGATGCCTGTGAGGTGAAACTGTAGCCTCCTATATACCCCATGGTGTGCAGGGATTGGATGGAAGAAGGAAAAGTGGGTGCGGCCACGCACCGGATTGGCCGCAGCATACTAGCTTGTTTGGAGACTGTCATGGCGGCGCCCACGCCGCGGCCTAGCGAGGACGCGGCGCGCACACGCCTGCTGGTTCAGGAGTACCCCCAGGATCCAGATGATGTCCCATGGCAGGGGCATAGGTGACAGGTGACCGCAGGGAGCCAGGACGGAGTCCGCAGCGGCGGACGGATGCCAGTCTGGTGAGACGATTCCTGACAGACTGTATTAAAATATTTGATGTAACACGAGACGCAAATGAAACTACGAAGTTCAAGAACAAGTCTGAGTTCTACCCTTTGGCGTCTAGAGGCCCCTATATTGAGAGCTTTTATAAGTCAACATTAGAGCATTCTATGGTGATGTGTCATAAAACTGATAAACAATCATTAAAGGATAATTTAAGTACACAGGAACGAACAGCTCTTAAAACGTTAAAAGGGGATCCCTCCTTGACCATTAAACAGGCTGATAAGGGCGGTGGGATTGTGGTAATGGATACAGTGATGTATTTGGCAGAGGCAAATAGACAATTGGATGACGCTCTCCTGTATTCAAGAATGACCCACAATCCCACTGCCCAGTTTCAGAAAGAACTTAAAATTCTGTTAAATAAAGCATTGAGCTTGGGCGCTATATCCAGAGAAACACAATGTTTTTTGTTTTGTGATAATCCGGTGATCCCCACATATTACTGTTTACCTAAAGTGCACAAAACATTAATAAATCCACCGGGGAGACCCATTATTGCGGGGGTGGACTCACTGACTAGTAACTTGTCGTTCTTTATAGACAGCTTTTTACAGGGTTATGTTAAAGAATTAAAATCACATATTAAGGATACTACACATTTCTTAAATTTGATTAAAACTATTAAATGGCAGCCAAATTATTGTTTTATCACATGTGATGTAGAATCTCTTTATTCTAATATTGAACACCAATTGGGGATTGAAGCAGTGGAATTTTATTTGTTAAGAGATCACAATATAGGGGAGGAACTTAGATGGTTTATTTTGGAGGGTATTAGATTTATACTTCAACACAATTATTTTATTTTTGATAAACGGTATTATTTGCAGATTAGGGGGACGGCCATGGGGACCAGGTTCGCTCCGAGTTTCACCAACCTATTCATGGGGCGGTTCGAGGAACAGCATGTCTGGGGCGGCGATCTCGGGGCGAGCCTGGTCCTCTATGGCCGTTTCATCGATGATTTATTTTTTGTTTGGGAGGGGAGCACTGAATCAGCTGAGTTAATTATTGCTAGTTTGAATTGTAATCAATTTGGTTTAAAATTTACGGGGTACTGCCACCCCACACAGGTAACCTTTCTGGATATAGCGCTCAAGATAGGGAATGAGAGTATAGTAACTAGTACTTTTGTTAAGGAAGTGGATCAAAATCGATATTTACATTATAAGAGAAGCCATTTACAACGGTGGAAAGATAATATACCGAAGGGCCAGTTCCTTAGGATTAAAAGGAACTGTTCTACCAACAAAGGGGCGAGAGAACAGATGGAATCTTTATATGGGGCATTTATCACTCAGGGTTATCCGAAATCTGTATTGGACCAGGCCTTAAGAGAAGTGGACAGTTTGGAGAGGGACTTTTTATTAGATACCACTAGAACCAACTTTAGGAAGAAAAATGAAAAGATGGTGGATAGGACAACAATGTTTGTAACAAAGTATAATACCAGTGCATATGAGATCAAGAAGATTATTAAAAAGAATTCCTCGATCTTAAAGTTAGATGAAATGCTGAACTCCAATATAAAAGTTAGTGAACAAGTAATATTTCGAAAATCAGATAGTTTGAAATCTGTATTAGCACCTAGTTTCTTTAATAGATCATGTGATAAATCTATATCTCCCGAGGTTCAAGGGGGACAAATAAATACATGGTTACCCAAACCACCAATAGGGTTTCATAAATGTGGAAGAACTAACTGCGTAACATGTAAACATACAAAAAAGAAAGTGACACAATTCTCCTCATTTGTGTCAGGTGAAAAATTTTATATAAAACGTTTTTTAAACTGTAAATCCACATACGTTATCTATGTTTTGCAGTGTGGATGTGGAGCACAATACGTGGGGCGCACCACTCGGGCGCTCCACGTCAGGTTTATGGAACATAAGCGACAGATAGATAAGAGAGTAGGAAATAATCATCTATATCGTCATATTCTGGAATGTGGGGAGGGTAAAAGTGAAAACATAATGATTACAGCCATTGAACAGGTGGAGATAACCAATAAGGGGGGGGGGGGTAGGTTTAGAAGGCTATGTAAGAAAGAGGCCTTCTGGATATTTAATCTTAAAACTTTGATCCCTCAGGGACATAATGACTCAGTAGAGTTAAATAAAATTTAAAGGAAGGAAAAATTACCCTTGAAGTAAATATATATATATATATATATATATATATATAAATAAAAATTGGGGATAGTGTATAGTTCCTTATGATACCGAGAGATGGAGAGGGAGACTGTGTTTTTTTGTTTTTTGTTTTTGTTTTTTTGTGTATGGGGACATGACGGGATTGTAGTTATGGAGATATGGGATATTGTATCTATCCCTTTCCCTTTTATGTCCGGATGTATATGTGCATATATGGATAATTTTAAAATAACTGGTTTTGGTTTTATAAGGGTGGGAATATGCACATTATATGTATATATATATATATGTTGGTCTATGATTAGGTAATAGGATGTGTATATGAAAAGATATCTTCATAGATATGGGTTGGAAATATTAATTGGTCGTCTGTGTGGATGTGAATTATTTGCATACACACATAGGAGATAGGGTACTGATTTAACATAGTATTGGAATGTATGACCTTAATAGAATGGAATATAATAGATTTTTAAATGTGCGTTTAAATTAATAATGAGGTTTGGAATAACGATACAAGTAACCATGGAAACCATTGGGATTTGAAGTGAGGCTTGGATCTGTTACTATTAACACTTAATTAGGTATAAGAAAGAGAGGCTTGATATTGCTTCCGGGACTCAAAACGAGGCTTGGACTCCTTGATAGTAATAACCAGTCTTATATGAAAGTGAGGCTTGATATGATGTGACAAAATGGCCACCGGAGTCTATTTAAGGTGCATGGTAATAATTAGGCTTGGAACGCACGATTGAGTGCGCATGCGCGGATTGCCGCTGGAAATATAAATTGTGGTGGCTATATAAACTGAGCCCATTGAGTATAGTCATTCGAACTGAGGAAGCCACTGAGTGTGTTTGGAAGGCGGAGAAACGCGTTTTCGAAGTGACTACAATCAGGGATGATCATCTCCTGTTCATTGACGCGATTACCAGCCTGTGGTCAGAGTAATAATCAGTGTACCTGCAATTACGGCTAGCTACCAGCAGAGGGAGCCTGAGCACTGTGGACAGTCCCCGTTGATACCTACTCCAGATATTCTGCAGTAAACGGATGAGCACCAGCAGAGGGAGTCCAAGATTGGGATTGTTTCAACAAATTTAATTTTGGAGGTGACAAAAAGGCTAACAACGTATGGTAATTACCTATTTTAATTCAACAAATGTGTGCACACATGTTCATTTGGAACACTGACGAATTAAGGACACATGAATACATTAAGTGTTTGAAAAGCTATTCCTAGCCAGTTCATAATTAAATCAGTGGACATTGCTAGATATAGTAATATCAAGGTCTAAGCCTCTGAACTATAGTGAATTCCAGATAATTGTATTAGTCCTATATGGATTTTTTGCATTTTGGTTTATAAATATATATATCATGGATTGATTAAGTGCTATTTATGCTGCAGCATTGTATGTTAATAAATGAATATATTTTTTACTGTGAACATTTTTAATTGTCTCCTTTAATTGGTGTTGTCAGCGCTCCTTTTTATCTACAGGGGGTTATATCCCTGCAGTTAGTGTTGTTTTTGTCTAATATAAGGAATGCAATTATCCTTATAATTAGGAGCAGCAGATCACACCATTATTCAATCTCCATCTTTCTGGTAGATACTGGCGCCGGAGGGTATATACACTTGTCCATACACCCACGAGTGTGTGGGCGGCTGTATATACGCACAGTGTGGTATTTTGGTCAATTCCTATTAACCTTATTAATAATAGTGAAAGATTTCGGTACATGTACGATATCCACTATGCCAACCATATGACAATTAATATGGCAGCCGCTGCCAACCACGTAGGGGAGAGAGACTGCTCCCTTAGTGAGAGCCGCTTCCTGATGCGGTTGGCGGTCGCGTGTGGGTTCGGCAGCCATCTTGCCAACCAGGCCGAGCTCAGTACGAGCCGCTTCCGGATGCGGTTGGCGGGAAACGTGTGGGTCCGGTGGCCATCTTGCCAACCTGGGCCGAACTCCGTGGACGGCGCGTGGCGCTTTGGGAGTTCGTGCCCTGGTGTGCCTGGACTAACAGAGGCTCTATTGGTGTGCGTGGTGGGTTCGCCCTGTCACCTACGGCCCCAGCATACATGAGTGGGCCCGTGATTAAGCGCACAGTGAATAACACGACACCGGAAGTGACGTTAAACCGGAAGTGCGCGTCACTAAGGACGCGCACTCCAGGAGATTCAGACTCCGGTATCAGGTTAATTATTTCTCCTGAGTATAAATATACGTAACAGATGATATAGACTTCCACCAGTGAACAAGCCTTAGAGAAGGTGAAACAGTCCGTCTGGTCAGCGTGGGTAGAGAGCCTTATGCAGCCCAAACCCACAGGGGGAAGCCGGGTCCAGTAAGCGCCCATTTGGGCTTAATATTGCTATATACCATGGTAATTTCTTGTGCCATCATTACACATGCAGGCTGTCTCTCTCTTTTTTGATGCATGAGAAATTCCTGCCATTTATATCTTCATGCACTAAATATCATTTGTGTGTTTTTTCCTGCAACTGAATCCCCAAACAGGGATTATTCTTAGACAGACATTGATATATTATTGTCATTTTCTGTGTTGCTATCACACATGCAGGTTTCTCCTTTTCTTTTCCTTTCTTGATTTCAGAATAATTTTTGCTACTCATGGTTTATACTTTTTTACCATCTGTATGCTCTATCCCCAAACTGGGATTATTTACAAACTGAACAAATGCATGATTTTTTTTCTTCCTCTTTCTTCTCTTTCTTCCTATTGAAAAATGATTTCTGTAGTGTATACCTTTGCTCTAAATACCACCTGTGTTTCACAAACTTAATGACTTTTTGATTTGAGCAACAGTAGCCTTACAAAGTAGATTACGTAGCGGGGATCAAGGATCTCTCCAGCATCTACAATATACATATAATATCATACTTTGAACTGGCATCTAACTCAGAGGATAATTTTAGCCTTTGTGCAAATTATCATTTATTATCTCTGATTTATTATACACCTCTGCAGATCCTGCTGCATAACCATCTATCTGCATATTTTCTCCCTTCTTTCTGACTTTGTCCTAAACCTTTTTCTTTTCTATTAATGTGCTCTCTCATCCAGATCTAGTCCCTCGTGGCGTCAGAAGGATACAATTATCTCTTTTGGACAGCAGAAGCACGTTTCTTATTTCTAGATACCAGTACTCACTCATCAGCAGATTACTGCCATACTCCATAGGGTACGCCCAATCTCGTCCGATCTTGGAAACAATTCTATGGTAGGCCTGGTCAGTAACTGCTTGGGAGACCGCCAGTGAATACCAGGTGCAGTAAATACCTCGCTGAAAAGCAGAAGGAAGTTATCTCTTTAATCTTTACGCTTTTGTTTCTGATAACTGTGTAATATTCTTATCTTGTAGTTGGCCTACAATTGATTTAGCCAGCTAAAACAGACAATTTACCTTCTAAGCACAAATATCTGTTTTGACTCCAGAAAAATGTCTTCTGCTTCCAATAGCAGTCGTAATTAAATGCCTTATGGTTACCCCATTGCTTGACATTATTGCAGAGGGTGCTCTAACCAATATAGGCAACATTCCTTAAAACAAAAAATGACATGCAGCTCTAAGGACCAATAAGAACGGCACCTCCAGAAGGGATTACTAACCGGTCTAATAATTGTGTTAAGAAAGATTGGTCATTACCCAATATAATTGAGAATATATTTATAAATTAAACTGGTGCATAGGCGTAAACAACGAGATTGTTTATTTATTGTACTATTTTTAAACTGTCACATTTATTTTATGTAGTAATATAATATAAGTTAAGTTTTAACGTCGATCAATTTTCATATAAGAGTGCCCCAACACAGAGTCTTTCTTTTTTATTTTCATTTTCACATTGTAGGACTGCCAGTACAGGATGCAACACAGTACCCCCAATTCACATTGACAGTGTCCCCATTTCATATTATGCCACAGTATAGTTTCTCCAATTCATATTATGCCACAGTTTAATGTTATCACTTCATATTATGCCGCATTACAGTGCCCCAGTTAATGTTGTGCCACATTACAAGTGTTCCAGTTCATATTATGTAACATTGTAATGCCCTCCAGTTCATTTTCTACCACGTTACAATGAACAGGTCCAGGGACATAACTTGATAAATTGTAGGCCCCAAGGCAACAGATTGTAAGGGCCCCTATGTACTACCCAATGGTGAAAAATGTATAGAACACATGTAAATTTGCCAGCAAAGGTGGGTTCCTCTCAGCTCTGGGCCCCATAGCAGCTGCTCTCTCTGTACCTATGGAAGCTATGCCCTTGTATATAACACATGTAACTGTGGCAGGTAAAGTGGCCCCATAGCAGCTGCACTCCTGGGCCCCATAGCAGCTGCACTCCTGCACCTTTGGTAGCTACACCCTTGCTCATCTTCCCTTCCTTTCCTCTCACTGCCTCCTTGATCCACAATCTAGCTTTCACACTTTCCACTACATTGAATCCGCCATAGCCGAAGTCACCATCCGTATTCTCACTGCTAAGTCATAGGGTCACTTCCCTGTTCTTAAACTACTTAACCTCTGCTGGCTATGATGCCACCTACCACCTTTTTCGCTTTCAAACCTTTTCTGGTTGACCTCCTATCTCACCAACTTTATTTTTTTTGTTGTTTGTTTTTTTAAATATTGATATAACTGCTCTTTATGCTTCTAACTTTGGGTGTTAGTCAGACCAGAATGCTCCTCTGTGACTTTGCAGAGATCTGGGATCAGATAGCCGCTGCCCAGACAGAGTGAAAACCTGCCACGTGCAAGTCTGCGTACGCCTTGTGAAAATCTTGGCGATCGCCGGTTAGCTGCAAATCCGTTCGCAACTCACCATCTAATGATTTTTCCACTCTGTGTAGTCTGTGCTTAGCCCAGGACCTACTCCTAGAGTGCGATAGAATCAGGCTGATCGGGGCCAGAGCTGACGTTGCACACCCTCCCTGGCAACGCTTGGCCACGCCTGCTTTTTTCCTGACACTCCCAGAAAACGTCCAATTACCACCCCCAAACGCCGGCTTCCTATCAATCAACTTGTCATACGGCTAGTGATCAAAAAAGTTGCTGGATTTTTTTGCAGTCTGGTCTTGCACATGCGTACTACAATCCGTATGCATGCGCAGTTGATCGATAATCGGCTGCACAACAGCGATCAGGTCTGAATAACCCCCCTTGTACACCTTTTTCCTTGGTGATTTCTATTGCCCCTTTGGTCTCAGTATCAGCTATATGCTGATGATACACAAATTTATCTTTCGTCCTGTGACCTCTCCCCTCTGTCCTGTTTCGTGTCTCCAGTTGTCATTTGGACAGCTCATCAAGGATGTATCTGCACTTTCTGAAACGCAATGGGCTAAATGTAGCCTGCGAGCTGCTGGAGGTGCAGGATTTTGTGCGATTCTGAGTGAAATTTTAAATCTGCAATCATTTACACGGCATAACCAAGCTACAGGGATGCGAATTCATCATGGTTTGTCAATTAACCCTACCACCCCTTCAATTGCAACTTGTATGCATGGCAGTGGAATTGGCCCACATATTAATATGTACATGACAATTTGGTTATACGTGTAAATACTGTATTCTCGTACCTCAAAAACAAAGTTAGTGTTTTACAGTAATAATAACAGCTGTATGTATTATTATTTTTTCTGCAGCGGGGTACACTGTGTTCCTCAGGGAATACATCGGGGTGTAGAGATGGATCTTGATCCAGAGGTGCCAACAGGCTAAAGCTTTAGACTGTCCCAGAATGCATTGTGGGGCGTCCTCTATAACCCCGCCTCCAGGCACTGTGAGCTCAGTTTTATAGTTGGTGCCTGCATGAAGCAGGTCACTTAACAGGGAGGCTCCACTTGCAGGACTTACGTGTCAGGGTGACATTCTGTGCTGCGGCTCAGTCACCTCCCCAGCGGTGTTGCATCCTCCCGCTAGCTCTGTTCCCGGGTACTTGCGGCTCCGGCTCTAGGCACACGCTCGCAGACGCTCTCCTGGTACGCGTGGCTGCTACTGAAGGGAGGAAGTAAGAGGGTCCCCCAGGCGGGACCCGCCATTAAATCGCGTTCCGGTCGCAGTCTAAGGAGACGGACTGCGACGCTGGTGTTTACACTGTAACAGAGCAGGGACCCCATTATATCCACCAGGGCATAGGAGTACAGGTCGGATATATAAATATCCTTTTTATTAAGAGACTATAGAACCAGGTGGTAAGGACCAGCATAGGGGAGCAGGCATTTGACCTGTAGCCCCTCCCCCCGCTCTGGGCACCATCTACTACTGGTGTTCCCACCCTGGAGCTGCCTCACACTCTCCCTCACTCCCTTACTGAGACGCTGGGCGCCGTTTTCTAAAATAGATGCGACTGGTCTCCGGTACTGCAGGGCAAGGTCTCCTTTGTAAACCCACCTGTACATCAGCGCCTTGGTTTTACAAACACTTACGTATTCTACATGTCGATAATAAGACAGCGTTAGTTAAGAACAAGTGTACCTGTGCCATTATATATTGTACGAGTATTCTGATATATACATCCGGTCTCAGAACGCACATTGTTTTATATATATATATATATATATATATAATCCAGTGCAGTTTTATTGTCATGAAAATAATTATCTGCATTGCAAACGTTACTATGTGTGCCTGTATCTGCTATGTGATTTCACTGCGGTGTATTCCAGATATATCTATCACTGTATACTGTAACCTAGGGGATCAGGTACATCTGGGTCAATATATAGTGTGTCACAGTATTTACCTATTAAGTGTACTCTACTGTGTACTCAGTCACATAATACCGGATTTATTCGCAGGTGTTGTGTACTGGGTACTCGGTCACATGCTAACGGATTTATTCGCAGGTATTGTACTCTGTCTAGCTTCATCGTACTAAACCGCTCTCTGTTGCATTTGTGTACAATGTTTAACATGTAGGGCAGTAAATCTGGGGACACTCCTGCATCCTGCAGAGCATGTGCAACGTATTTACCTGAGGGGCAAGTTTTGTGTGATGGTCTCTGTGCTATGTCTCATACATCTCCCAGTCAGTCCGCATCTCCTGTAATCAATCATGAGCCCAACCTGGTCTGTTTTCTCAAGCCTACTGGGTTCTCTAGTTGAACACTTTATGCCTCCTATGGGACCACCTGTAACATTAGTCACTGATGTTCCCATGGTTACTCCGCTTTGGCAGGAAAATTTTCCTCATGGATTGTAGTGTATGACTCATTCCTTGGTCAGGCAAAACCCTATTCCAGGTCACTCTCGTATCTCTGGGTCATCTGAGCAGGCTGCTTCCTCCTCCCTATCCAGTAATCTCTCTGATATTTTATCTGAAGAGAGGGGTCATGCTGTTCTGTCAGTCCCTATATTAGGTGTTCCTGACAAGGATTTTCGATTGCTAAATGATACCACTGCCCTTGTAGTTACTGGGAAGCAAATCCTGCAAATCACTGATGTTAATAGGATTCCCCTACTGTGGTTAAGCAAACTGATATGTTCACATGTCAGAGGGTAATTAAAACTCTGTTACCACAATCTGACCCATTAAGTGTACATCAGACAATACCCCTGGTCTAATCCTGGGAAGACATTCCCCCTGTCTATAACGGGCATTAGCTCGATATCCTCCCCCTTCAGAGTTATATAACGAATAGGTAATTCACTGCTAGTTAACTCATGTGTCACCCATCGGGTGTCGTCCACTCTGCCTCTCACCACTGTGGAGGGATTCCTGAAGTCAATTACTCCCTTACGGGTGTTGTACATAGACCACGATTGCGTCCTCTTGGGGCGGCAAAATAGATTGATGACTGGATCAGGCATTAGAGAAAGAGCTGCCCGAGGATATATCTGACAATGCCAGACATTCCCTGTCTCACAATACCACCGCCACCTTTTTCTACACCAGGAGGCGTCCCCTGAGGCGGGTGTGTTGGCTGCCAAGGAGTCGAATACGTCTGTCATGGCTTGCCGTATTCTGTGGTTGAGGTCATGGATGGTGGACCTGGACTACAAAAGTCCTTGGAGCTATTTCACTTTTACTGGGGACATCTTATTTAGGGAAGTCCTAATTAAAAATTGGGTCTGAATCGGCGGTTACTATGACTGCCTTTCTCCCAAATGCTACTCCTTCTGCACAGAAGGCAAAAGGTACCACTTTTCTCTGCTTTCGACCTTAAGGGAAAGTGAAGGTCAGGCATACCTGAGATTGTCTCGTGCTCCCAACAACCACTAAGCCCAAGGCCTAACATTCCTGGCTGCTCGTCAGCCTGCTTCGCATGACAAGCCTGCTGCATGACGGGACAGGCCTCCCCCTGGGAAGTTGCCTGACTTCTATGATTCATCCAGGTCTAGTTAATGACCACTTCAGATGCATGGGTGGGAGAAGTCTCTCACGGGTACGCAGTCTCTTCCCAGACGCGTCCCCCTCGCCAGTTCTGCACATCGGTTATCCCTTCAGATCTGTTAAAGGCGCAAGCTCTACTGATGGTTGTGCGTTCCCACCTGGATACAGGAGTGGTAGTGCCAGTACCTCTGTCCCAGAGAGGCAGAGGATACTACTCGACCCCGTTTCTAGTCCCGAAACTTGATGGGTCTTTTCCGGCTTATTCTCAACCTCAAATCACTGAACAAGTTTGTGAGAGTAATGCAAAAGATTAAGTGATTTAAATGTCAGCGCTTAGTGTAAAACAGAGGTAGTTAAAATAGTAAACAATACGTCCCTTTAATGATTGTCCATATGATCTTGACACTCCTCAATTTTCCCAACCGCTTGCAGGATGGTACAAGGCAAGATCCTCCATGAATTCATATGCAAATGAGAAAGTGGAAAGATCGCATAGTGTAATACAATTTAATTCCACAAACACATTAAAATAACATAAAATTCATATATAAATAAAACACAATGTAGGCAGCACCACTTTATGGGGTTGTTTGGGAATCAATGAATGGCAGAAATGAATGAAATTACCAGAGGCTGCCAGAACTGGCAACGGTCCGTTCTTATAAAAGCGTGAGGGGTGATATTTCACCAGTATGCGATCCGGACAACGCCTCCTGGACCTCCGCTCTCCCCGGTAAAAGTGCTTCAAAACGCCAACACGGATTCCCCACCAACGCGTTTCCACCCCTTCTGGGTCTTTGTCAAGGTGATGAGTGCTGTGTCCCAGTTCCCCTAATGTTTTAAAACCAGCCCCGCCCAATCCCTATCGCTCTATGTAAGTGTTAACAGCTGTTCTGTGTTATTGGCCAATCATCATCCGTGTCCTCGGTCACATGTTCTGTGTATTACTCAGGTCACTATGGAGATTTCAATAGACGTTCGGCTCCACGCTCCCAATGCCGAATTTGGAGCAATAACCCATATGGAGCGAACCTGGTGTCCTGGACTCGCTACAATGACGATGTTCTTTCCCTTTGGAGGGGTGGATCGGAATTATTGGACAGTTTCTCTACTTACTTGAATAGTAATACACTGAACATACAATTAACCTTCTGCATTAGTGTGGTCTCCGTTAACTATTTGGACATTAAAATCTACGTTGAGGATGAAATTTTAAAATCTAGAACCTTTACCAAACCAACCGACTCGCATACATATATTCATTCCGATAGCTGCCATCACAGCAATTGGTTGGACTCCATACCAGAGGGCCAACTAAAACGCTTAAAACGTAACTGTACGGATAATAAAGTATATCAACAGGTGGAACAGATGGTAGAAAACTTTAATAGAAGTGGATATTCATCCCAGAAGATAGATAAAGCAGTTAAGAATGTAGAGACACTAGAAAGAGATCTTCTTCTAGAAGACAGGAAAGTAGATCAAAACAACCGATCAGAATGTTTTGAATGGGCGTTCGTTACAGGGTATACTGCTCAGCATAAGAGTATAGAGAAAGCCTTTCATAAGCATTGGGGGATATTTAGGAAGGATCCGATTATAGGGCAAATAATTCCTAATAAACCTGTATTCATTTATAAGAAAGCACCCAATATAGGAAATAAACTTGTAAGGAGCATGCATCCTGCGGCACAGGTGAAAAGGAGTATCCGAACCAAAGGATTTCACCAGTGCGGAACATGTATAGGGTGTAGGAATATTAAAAATGATCAGAAAAAAGTGGATCATCTCACCATTAATTGGGTGCAATACAAGATAAATGAATTTATCACCTGTAACAGCAGGAATTTAGTATATTTAATCGAGTGTTCCTGCAATTTATTTTATGTGGGATGAACCACCAGACATTTTAAAGTACGTATGGGGGAGCATCTCCGGAATGTAAAAAAAGGTCTGGAGACGCACTTTGTCTAACCACTTCAAGTTGAAACATAATTGTTGCACGGCCCACATTAAACAGTTTGTGGATATCAAATTGATTGAAGGGCATTGTCGCCAAAGGGATCTCAATTCACAATGAGCAAAAACTGAGATGAAACTTATGAGTTAAAAACACTCAAACCTAATGGTTTGAATTTAGATTTCGAATTAAAATGGTTTTTTTTTTATATTTACATGTTTTTATCTATTTTATTGTAATATGCATTATGTTCCTTTTGAGGTTCATTTGAAAATGGAAAGTGATTTCTGTCCAAGAATCCCTATATCGCCGTGGCCTGACACATCATCCTATTGAAATAAGAAATAGATATATTTGGCTCCACATTATTTCTTATGAGGAGACGGTCCACTGGAATAAATGAAGTCCGCAGCGTCTGACACCGTGTAAGAGAACCACGTCACCATGGAAACAGATTACTAACAGGATATGTTACGGAGGTTCCCATGGAGACAGTAACAAAACAGGAAGTGATGTATCGGCGCCGAGCGAACTAGAACATCCCCATCCGATTTCTATGGAGACGGGACCTAATAGGAAGTGACGTATCGGCATTGGGAGCGTGGAGCCGAACGTCTATTGAAATCTCCATAGTGACTTGAGTAATGCACAGGACACGTGACCGAGGACATGGAGGATGATTGGCCAATAACATGGAACAGCTGTTAACACTTAAGTAGAGCGATAGGGATTGGACAGGGCTGGTTTTAAAACATATGGGCAACTGGGACACAGCACTCATCACCAAAGACCCCAGAAGGGGTGGAAATGCTCGGTGGGAAATACGTGTTGGCGTTTTGAAGCACTTTTACCAGGGAGAGCGGAGGTCCAGGAGGCATTATCTGGATCGCATACTGGTGAAATATCACCGCCCTCGCTTTTATAAGTACTGACCGTTGCCAGTTCTTGTAGCCTCTGGTAATTTCATTCATTTCTGCCATTCATTGATTTCCAAACAACCCCATCGAGTGCTGCCTACATTGTTTTATTTATATATGAATTTTATGTTATTTTAATGTGTTTGTGTAATTAAATTGTATTACACTATGCGATCTTTCCACTTTCTCATTTGCATATGAATTATTGGAGGATCTTGCCTTGTACCATCCTGTAAGCGGTTGGGAAAATTGAAGAGTGTCAAGATCATATGGCCAATCATTAAAGGAACGTATTGTTTACCCTTTTAACTACCTCTGTTTTACACTAAGTGCTGACATTTGAATCACTTAGGGGGCCATGTACTAAGCAGTGGTAGAAGTGGAGAAGTGAGTCAGGGGAGAAGTTGCCCAAGGCAACCAATCAGCTGCTTTGTATACTTTTATAGTATGCAAATTATAAATGTTACGTCAATGCTGACTGGTTGCCATGGGCAACTTCTCCACCGACTCACTTCTCCACTTTTATTACTACTGAGTACATGTCCCCGTTAATCTTTTGCATTGCTTGTCCATTTGGGGGGGTGGAGGATCACTCTCTCTAAGTGTTTTTGTCTGGCTGCTGGTTGGTACGCATGCAAGGGACACACTAAATCTTTTTTATATAAGTTTGTGAGAGTGTCCAAGTTCCGTATGGAAACACTGCGCTCAATTGTACTGGCCATGGACCCGGAGACTATATGGTATCCCTCGTTATACTAGATACTTGCCTGCATATGCCTATTGCCATATGACTGCTCATCTCCGTCGCCAGGGAGTCCATTTCCTGCCGTATCTAGATGATTTGCTGATTCTGGCAAACTACCACGATGTTCTCCTCAGTCTTCTACAACTGACGGTAAACTTCCTACCAGCCCATGGGTGGCTCATCAACTGGAAGAAGTCCTCGCTGGTCCCTGCTCGGAGCATGGTGCACCTGGGGGCACTACCGGACATACACAGTCAACGGCTGTTTCTGTCTCCAGAGAAGGTCTTGATACTTCAGGACAGGATCAGATACTTCCTCTCTCGCCTAATAGTGTTCCATTCCCGCCCTCTACAGAGCTTAATCCTTTCCAAGTGGGATGCCCTGCCACATCAGATCAGGTCTCACATGATCTCCTTGACTCCGGAGGTTCGCCTGTCGCTGACCTGGTGGCTACAGGACCAGCAGTTGAGCAGGGGCCGTCCCTTCTGGATGCCCAACTGGGTCCTATTGACTACATACGCCAGTCTGAGGGGTTGGGGCGCGGTGTTGGAGCTACACTTTTTCTAAGGTTGGTGGACCATGGAGGAATCACTCCTCCCGATAAACATTCTGGAATTGCGGGCAGTGTTCAATGCTTTGTCTCTCACCCTGCCTCTGATACAGAACAAGTCTGTTCAAGTATGGTCAGACAAAGCCATCACGGTGGCGTACATAAACCATCAAGCATTCCGGGAGTTCTCAACTGGGAAGCGGACTTCCTCAGTCATCAGGACGTGCACGCCGGAGAGTGGAGTCTTCATCTGGAAGTCTTTCAACTCCTAGTGAACAAGTGGAGCCTACCAGATGTAGACCTGATGGCGTCTCGACACTATCGCAAAGTTCCGGTCTTCGGATCAAGTACCAGGGATCCTCAAGCAGCTTTCGTGGACGCTATGGCAATTCCATGGAACTTTCGGCTGCCCTGTGTGTTCCCTCAGGTGTCACTCCTGCCCAGGTTACTACGGAAGTTCGAACAAAAAGGAGGAATACTACTTCTGGTCGTTCCAGCATGGCCCAGATGGCATTAGTTCTCAGACCTGCAGGGTCTATCGATGGAGCATCCTCTTCTACTTCCTCAACGCCCAGACCTCCTCGTTCAGGGCCCTTGTGTCTATCTAGACCTGGCCAGACTGGCTTTGACGGCGTGGCTCTTGAAGCTTTACTCCTGAGGTCCAAAGGATTCTCCGAGGCAGTCATCCAAACTATGCTGAAAGCCTGCAAACCGGCATCTGCACGGATTTATTATAGGGTCTAGAATTCTTACTTCACCTGATGTACTGCTAAAAATTACAATGCTTACAATTTCAGTACTTCCAGACTTCTGGCTTTTTTGCAACAAGGCCTGGTCTTAGGCCTTCGTCTGGCCACCCTCAAGGTTCATTTGTCTACATTATCTGTTTGGTTTCAGAGAAAAATTGCGTCTATTCCTGACGTTCATACTTTTCACTCAGGGTGTGTTACGGATTCAGCCTCCCTATGTTCCTCCTGTGGCTCCATGGGATCGGTCTGTTGCTCTGTATGCCCTGCAAGAGTCTCCATTTAAACCTCTTGAGTCAGTGGACCTTAAATGGCTCACGGTCAATGTCCTGTTCCTAATGGCTATTGCCTCTGCTGGGATGCTGTCAGACCTAGGCGTTTTGTCCTGTCGTCCACCCTTTCTGATATTTCACCGTGACCGGGCAGTTCTTTGACCTAACCCTGGTTATTTGCCTAAAATGGTGGTATCGTTTTCATCTTAACCAAGAGATTGTGGTTCCGGCCTTCATCTCTTCTGTTCTGGTTTGTCCTCCTTAGAGCGGTCTTTGGATGCGGTACGGGTTCTCCGTATATACGTGGAAAGGACTGCCTTTATCAGGAGATCAGATTCCCTTTTTGTACTTTTTGGTTTTCACAACCGTACCTGGCCTGCGACTAAGCAAACCTTGGCCAGATGGATTAGAATGGTGATTGCACAAGCTTATGCACAGGGTGGGCCTCCAGCTCCTGCTGCTCTTAAAGCCCATTCTACTCTGTCTATTTGACCCTCTTGGTCGTCCCGCCGCGGCGCATCTGCAGAACATGCAAGGCGGCTACGTGGTCCTCAGTGAACACGTTCATTGGGTTCTATGCCTTTGATATTTCCGCCTCCAAGGTTGCTTCGTTTGAACGCCGGGTTCTCATACCCACTAAGGCGCGTCCCCTCCCTTGAGGAACAGCTTTATGACATCCCCCGATGTATTCCCTGTGGAACACAGTGTACCCCGCTGCAGAAAAGGAGATTTATGGTAGACTTACCATAGTTAAATCTCTTTCTGCGAGGTACACTGGGTTCCACAGGGCGCCCACCCTGATGCACTTAGCTTCTTTGGGTTTCTATAGCATTAGCCGCTAGTCCCTTCTGTCGTGAGAACGTGGTTCTGTGTGACTAACATCTGCCTTCTCTTTACCTGCTCCTGCATTGGAATGTTTAACAAAACTAAGCTCACAGTGCCTGGAGGCGGGGTTACAGTGGAGGCCCCGCAATGCATTCTGGGACAGTCTAAAGCTTTAGCCTGTTGGTGCCTCTGGATCAAGATCCATCTCTACACCCCGATGTATTCCTTGTGGAACTCAGTGTACCTCGCAGAAAGGGATTTAAACATGGTGAGTCTACCATAAATCTCCTTTCTACAGTGGGGTACACTGGGTTCCACAGGGAATAACATCGGGGTGTTGAGTAGGATCTTCATCCGAGGCACCAAGAGGCTAAAGCTTTGACTGTTCCCAAGATGCTCAGCACCACCTTCTCTATAACCCCGCCTCCGTGCATCGGAGCTCAGTTTGTAAGTTGGTGCCTGCAGTGTAGGCAGCTAACAGGCAGGGCTGTTCCAGCAGCCCTGAAAGAGCTTTAAAAAAGTGAAGACTTCAAGGGCTGCAGCAGAGGCACTATATGTGCTAGATGTCATTCTGACATCTCCTGCTGCAGCTCCATCACCTCCCCCAGCGGCGCTGTATACTTCCGTGTCCCTGGTTGCCGGGTACTTACAGCGGAGGCTCCGGTTCTCTACTTCAGGCACACACACCAGCCGCAGCTCTCTGGCCACACTCAGTGAGGAGGTAAGAGGGTCCCCCAGGCGGGACCCGCTGGAAATCGCGATCCGGCATGGCCGGTGGGAGGCGTGCCGCGCGCGCTGGCATGGACACTGTGGTAGTACAGGGACCCCACTAGACCACCAGGGCAGGGGCACAGGTCGGTTTTACTAAAAACCGTTTACATATGGCCCACAGTACCCGGTGGTGAAGTCCAGCAAGGGGATAAGGCTCTGATATGTAGCCCCTCCCTCAGCCCCAGGGTGCCATTTAGAGTAAATGTTCCCGCCCTGGAGCTGCATCTCTCTCTCTCCCTCACTCCCTGTCAGCGTTTGGGCCCTATTACTGCATGCTGAGCTGATCCTGGGACTGTTTGGTCAAAACCTCCTCTGTAAAGCCGCTTGCATGTCAGCGCTGTGCATTTTACAGGACACTTAAGTATTCTACATGACTATTGACAGTGTTGGTTTAGAAACAGTGCATTACTTCAGGGTTATGTAGTACAAGTACCCTGTGATAATCATCCAGTCTTTACTGTGCATTGATGTATCTATTGATCTGCATAGCTTTACTTAGTCAGTGTTCGCAAAAACGCGCCATAGCGCGTATTTTACCCTGTTTTGAGGGCAGGGGACTCGCATTTAAAAAGTGAGCTGCAGCTTGGCTGGACTTGGAGTGGCGGATCAGCACGGAGGGCCCGGGGCTGAGTGTTTACGCTGCGGTGGGGGAGGGTTTCTTAGGTGACGGGGGCGGGTCCTGATGCTCAGCGCTCCGGCGGGAGTGAGTGGCATCTGGCTGTGTTCTTAGTTTTACCACGGCCAGGGGGGTCCGGATGCTCAGGGCAGGCGTGAGTGGCAGATGTGCTTAGTGTGGGGGAGTGGAGGGTATCAGCCGCATTGACAGCAGCAATACTAAACATGAGTCAGACGGACTCATAACAGTACGCTGCAGCAAAGAAGGAGGAGGCGGTCCGGCCGGAGGACAGGAGGGGAGCGCTCTCCTCTCCTTCTTCTGACGTTGTTGCAGGGGGGTCCTATGTCACAATGTAGTGACCGGCCCCAGCGCAGAAGTCAGGACGTCATGAAACTGCAGCTGAACCTAAACAATGAGGTAAGGGCGGTAGTGACGTCATGAGACCTAGGACGGAGCAATGACATTTCTAGTTGCGCGCCCGCTTGTAGCCAATGTAATTTCCTGGAAAACATTCCCTGCCTTTAAGCAGTACTGTGCATTTATGTTGAACATATTTTACTGTTGTAAGCTCTTAATACATACTCGTCTCCACTCTACACTCTCTCTCTCTCTCTCTCTCTCTCTCTCTCTCTCTCTCTCTCTCTCATTTTCTTTTTTTATAACTTCCAGCAGTGACATATAGTGGAGATTATGTATTAAGGGGTTACAGCAATGATATAGCATGTGCGGGTGTAGTAGTGTATGCCGGCGGCCGGGCTACCGGCGACCAACATACCGGCGCCGGAATCCCGACCGCCGGCATACCGAAAGCTGGGCGAGCGCAAATAAGTCCCTTGCGGGCTCGCTGCGCCCGCCACGCTGCGGGCACGGTGGTGCGCTACGCGCGCCATGCTATTTATTCTCCTTCCAGGGGGTCGTGGACCCCCAAGAGGGAGAATAAATGTCGGTATGCCGGCGGTCGGGATTCCGGCGCCGGGATGCTGGACGTCGGGAGGCCGGCCGCCGGCATACAGAAGACCACCCAGCATGTGCAACATAAATGCACAGTACTGCTTAAAGGCAGGGAATGTTTTCCAGGAAATTACATTGGCTACCTGCTGGCGTTTGTGCATATATTAATGTATCTATTATGTCATAACTAAACTGGAAGCTTCTTTCTATACAGTACCAATAGTACTGCCTACCCCCCCCCCCCCCCACACCCTTGCCCCAGCAATTTACTCCACAGTTCTGCCTGCCCCAATAAATCTCCTTGCCCCCAGTACTGCCATAACTACTATCCACCCTTACCACCTCCCTACCCCCAGTGCTGCCTGCCTCTAACCCCCTCCTTGCCCTCCAATACTGCTCCAGCTGCTATCTTAGTCTCCGCACTGCCTGTCCCTTGCAACCGCCCCCCCCCCCCCCCCTGCCCAGCACTTCCCCAACAGATGCGTGGTTTCCCCCCCCTACCAATAATATGTGATGGGACCCAGAAATGGCGCAGTAGGACCCAGATTTTTTAAAGTGAGGGGTCCCTGGGACCCACAATTTTTTTCGCTTGGCGCGATCAATGCTTAGTATTACTTAGTATAGCTAGTCCAGTGCAGCCTTATTGCTTGTCATAATTTCTGCATTGTACATGTGTGTGTGTGCAAATAGCTGCTTCGTTATTTCTATTCTGTGTATCTCACTCAGATAGCTATCCCTATATTCTGTACCCTGAGGGGGGCTGAGTGCAAGGGTTATTTGATACAGGTATTTCACGGGATATACTTATTGTGTATTTTCCTCTGTGATTTTCAGTCACTATATACCTCTTGAATCCTCTGTGCTATCACAGGGGGTTCTTGAATAGGTATTATACTGCTGATATTGTACTGTGTTGCCCGTGGTTCACGCTTTCATATTATGTCAGCTTCAAGGGGCGACGGTTCTGCGGCTGATCCCACACTGCATGGTGCTGACGCTGAAGACACATTGGAGGAAAACAGTAGCGGAGGGTTCAGGTTCTGGGGGCTCCCTACCCCCCAGTAATGCAGTAGCAACGGGGGCCCATAATGACCCACCTTGGGCTAATTTTTCCTCTCTACTAAATACGCTGGTAACTAGACTTACGCCCCCTATGGGACCTCAGGTGCCGGTATAGCCACATATTGTTCCTGCGGTTATTCCGCCATGGGCAGCTCGCCTGTCCACTCAGTTACAGCAATTGAATCACTCACTGAATAGACAAAAACTTAACCCTCGCCCGCCTAAGACCAAGGGGTCCCCTAAGCGGGCCATTACTTGCTCACAATCCACCCATGTTCCAGACACTTCGTCTCATGAAGATGGCGTATATACTGACATGTATATTGGTAGATGCTCAATTAGCTTAGTGATATCATTCAGGTGCTCGAAAGGGAGGGGTATTTCTAAGCAAGAAAAAAAGGCATTTGTTTTCGCCCAGCACCCTGAATGATAACCGTAACCAGATATAAATTCCACATAATAATAGAATTCAGAGATCTTCGTTACACATATTTGGGCAAATGTGTGAATAAGCCCCAAAGCCGCATCAAGGCGTCTCTGTATATTTGGGGTCCCTAGCGCTATATCTAGGTGCAGGGTGTGGCACCCCAAAACACCAGCATAAGCCAGAAAGCCCAGCGTAGCCTACCAGTGAAAAAACTATAGTGTTAATAAATTAGTATTTAGGAAGCCGAAGGTATAGAGAAAGTGATACAAAAATGAAATGCAATTAAAATAGAGAAATAGTGTTAAAAAATTAATAGGTGAAAAGTGTTAATAGAATGTAAAGGTATGCCACACTAAGGCCATCCAGCTCAGCCAGTCCAGAGGCACCACACCTCACACCTCCATTACCCCAATCTGGGTCTAAGATTAACCAGCAAGGAGCCACATGATAATGGCTCCTTACTACAATATGTCTAAGCTAAGAGCTACCTACCTTGGAGCAACCCCATAATGCTCCATGTGGCATGTCAGGGCCTGCACCTCCTCCTAATGCAGGAACCTCTCTGCCTCTCACAACAAACATATATATTGGTAGATGCTCAATTAGCTTAGTGATATCATTCAGGTGCTCGAAAAGGAGGGGTATTTCTAAGCAAGAAAAAAGGCATTTGTTTCCCCCAGCACCCTGAATGATAACCGTAACCAGATATAAATTCCACATAATAATAGAATTCAGAGCTCTTCGTTACACATATATACTGACCCATCAGACACTGACCCAGATGCTTCTGATGGGGAATCTGTTTCGCGGGTGGATGTCCCTGACTTATTTGAGGCTATCAGGCTGATTCTTCAAATTGATGATGACCCAGAACCTGTTGTTACCTCTAAGAAACCGGATAGGTTTAAACGCCAGAAGGTTGATAAACAAGTTTTGCCTCATTCAGACCATTTAGTTGACATATGTCAGGAATCCTGGGAAAATCCAGGAAAGAATTTCACACCTCACAAAAAGATGCTGGCTCGCTATCCCCTCGCTGCAGAGCTAAGTAAGAATTGGGAAACACCACCGCCGGTGGATTCGCAAGTGGCGCTGCTAGTGGTGTCCTCTGCTCTGCCTGTAACTACCCTCACCTCTCTGAAAGAACCGACGGATAAGCGTGTGGAGGGTTGCTTAAAAGCTATTTACACCCTCGCAGGAGCTGTGCATCGACCCACTATTGCAGCTACAGTACTTAGGCTGCAGAAGCTATTGAAGCATGGGCTCAGGAGGTGGAAGCAGAGCTGCCGTCCAACTTTTCTGATAATGCTAGACAATGTATTTCGTATATCGTCACAGCATCTCATTACATTAAGGAGGCGGCTTCTGATGTCGGTATTCTGGCGGCCATGGCTTCTACTACGTCCATTTTGGCTCGCCGGATTCTCTGGTTCCGGTCCTGGTCTGTGGATCAGGACTCTAAGAAAACCCTGGAGGTGCTCCCTTTTAAGGGAGACATTCTGTTGGGTGAGGATCTCAACAAGATTGTGGCTGACTTAGCTTCTGCCAAGACGGCATGTCTACCTACCACTGCTCCTTCGGTCCCGAAGGTTAAGAGTACTTCTTTTCGTTTCTTTCGACCTCCAGGTAAAGCCAAAGGGTCAGGCGTACCCGAAACAGGCTCGCACTTCCAAAACCTCTAAGGCCAAACCTAAACGTGCCTGGGCTGCCCATCAGCATGCTTCCAAATCAGACAAGCCTGCCGCATGACGGGGCGGGCCTCCCTCTGGGGGATCTCAGGGTGGGAGGCCGACTTCTAAGGTTTATCCAGGAATGGTTGAAGACCACTTCAGACGCCTCGGTTGGGAAGTCGTCACTCACAGATACGCCATATCCTTCAAGAATCGTCCCCCTCATCCATTTTGCCTGACAGACATCCCTTCGGATCAGGTGAAGGTAAAACTCTTCATTTGGTGGTACAATCCCTCCTGGACACAGGAGTGATAGTACCGCTGCCTCTGGCTCAGAGAGGCAAGGGGTTCTATTCACCGCTGTTCCTAGTCCCGAAACCGAATGGGTCCTCCCGGCCCATTCTCAACCTCAAGTCCTTGAACAAATTGGTGAGAGTCTCCAAGTTTCGGATGGAAGCTCTTCGCTCTACTGTTCTGGCTTTGGAGCCTGGGAACTATATGGTTTCTCTGGACATACAGGATGCTTATCTCCATATTCCTATTGCCATGTCCTATCAGCAGTACCTGCGATTTGCTATTGGCAACCTCCATAGTCAATTTCGGGCTTTACCTTTTAGTTTGACTATGGCTCTGCGAGTCTTCGCGAAGGTCATGGCGGTAATGACGGCTTTACTCCGCCTATCAGGGTGTCAGGATCCTACCATATCTGGACGACTTGCTGATCCTGGCGAATTCCCCAGAAATTTTCCTCCATCATCTGGATCTGACGGTACAGTTTCTGCAAGCCCACGGGTGGCTCATCAATTGGAAGAAATCCTCCTTGGTCCCTGCTCAGAGCATGGTGCACCTGGGGGCATTGTTGGACACTCACAACCAGTGGTTGTTCTTGTCGCAGGAGAAGGTCCTGAACCTTCAGGACAGAATTCGTTGCTTCCTCTCTCGTCCGCGAGTGTTGATTCACTTGGCGATACAAGTACTAGGCCTCATGGTGTCGGCTTTCGACATGGTGGAGTACGCTCAATTTATTCCCGTCCTCTGCAGAAGCTGATTCTTGCCAAGTGTGATGGCCTGCTTCACCGGATCAGGTCTTACATGATCTCATTGTCTTCGGAGGTTCGTCTGTCACTGCACTGGTGGCTCCAGGACCAACGATTGAGCAGGGGTCGTCCCTTCTGGATCTCCAACTGGGTCCTTCTGATGATGGATGCCAGTATGAGGGGTTGGGGCTTGGTGTTGGAGCAACACTCCCTTCAGTGTCAGTGGACCAAGAAGGAGTCTCTCCTTCGGATAAACATTATGGAATTGCGGGCAGTGTTCAATGCTTTGAACCTGGCCCAGCATCTGATACAGAACAGGCCTGTTCAAGTACAGTCGGACAACGCCACCATGGTGGCGTACATAAATCATCAAGGCGGCACTCGAAGCCGCATGGCAATGAGGGAAGTGTCAAAGATTCTTCAGTGGGCGGAACGCCATCTACCAGCTATATCGGCAGTGTTCATTCCGGGGGTCCTCAACTGGGAATCGGACGTCCTCAGTTGTCAGGACGTACACGCCAGAAAGTGGAGCCTCCATCCAAAAGTCTTTCAACTGCTAGTGGACAAGTGGGGCCTACCAGACGTAGATCTGATGGCGTCTCGACACAATCACAAGGTTCCGGTCTTCGGCGCAAGGACAAGGGATCCTCAAGCAGCGTTCGTAGACGCACTGGCAAGTCCATGGAACTTTCGGCTGCCGTACGTGTTCAAGCAAGAAGGCGGAATCCTACTTCTGATCGCTCCAGCGTGGCCCAGAAGGCATTGGTTCTCAGACCTACAGGGTCTCCCGTCCTCTTCTACTTCCACAACGCCCAGACCACCTCGTTCAGGGCCCTTGTGTATACCATGATTTGACCCGCCTGGCTTTGACGGCATGGCTCTTGAAGCTTCTGTTGGCCAAAGGATTTTCTGAGGAAGTCATTCAAACCATGTTGAAGGCCCGTAAACCGGCTTCTGCTCGGATTTATCATAGGGTCTGGAATTCTTACTTTGCTTGGTGCGCAGCTAACAATCAACGCTTACAAGTTTAGTATGGCCAAACTTTTGGCCTTCCTACAACGGGGCCTAGACTTGGGCCTTCCTCTGGCCTCCATCAAGGTTCATATTTCTGCCTTGTCGGTGTGGTTTCAGAGAATACTTGCTACTCTGCCTGATGTTCATACATTCACTCAGGGTGTATTGCGGATTCAACCTCCCTATGTCCCGCCTATGTCTCCTTGAGATTTGTTGGTGGTTCTGGAGGCCTTGCAAGAGTCTCCGTTTGAACCTCTTGAGTCTGCGGACCTTAAGTGGCTTACTCTTAAGGTTTTGTTTCTGCTTGCTATTACCTCTTCTAGACGGGTTTCAGACTTGGGTGCCTTATCCTGTCTGTGTCCCTTTCTGATTTTTCACCGTGAATGGGCAGTCCTTCGGACACGCCCTGGTTATCTACCTAAGGTGGTGTCTTCTTTCCACCTTAACCCAGAGATTGTGGTTCCGGCCTTTATCTCTCTTAAATTGTCATCCAAAGAGCGGTCTTTGGACGTGGTATGGGCTCTCCGTATCTATGTGAAGAGGACAGCTTCCATTCGGAAGTCTGATTCTCTTTGTCCTTTTTGGTTTTCACAAATGTGGCTGGCCTGTGTATAAGCAGACCCTGGCCAGATGGATTAGAATGGTGATTGCACATGTTTACGTACAGGCTGGCCTTCCAGTTCCTGCTACCATCAAAGACCATTCTACTCGTTCTGTTGGACCTTCTTGGGCGGCCCGCCGTGGTGCAACCCTTGAACAGTTGTGCAAGGTGGCTACGTGGTCCTCAGTGAACACGTTCATAAGGTTCTATGCCTTCGATACTTCCGCCTCCCACTGTAGCAGGTTCTTGTGCACGCTACAGTGCGTCCCCTCCCATGAGGAACTGCTTTAGGACATCCCCGATGTTATTCCCTGTGGAATCCAGTGTACCCTGCTGCAGAAAATGAGATTTATGGAAAGAACTTACCGTTGTTAAATCTCTTTCTGCGAGGTACACTGGGTTCCACAGGGCGCCCACCCTGACACACTTAGCTTCTTTGGGTTTGTATGGCATTACCCGCTGATACAATCTCCTGTCGTGAGAATGTGGTGTACGCAGTGCCGTAACTAGACATTTTGGTGCTGTGTGCAAAAAACAGCATCTGCTCCCCCCCCCCCCCCCCCCCCCCCCCCCCTTGCTGCTCCTCTCATGTTTTGAAAAAAAAAATTCTACCCACCCCCCCTTCCCCAGGCTGGCTGACATAAACATTTACATTTCAAATTAATGTTGATAAGATCAGACAGGTGTGTAGAGAGGGAAGAGGTGGTACAGTATGACAGGTGGATGGAAAGTAC